>NC_060271.1:62951524-63251524 GCF_021613505.1 Equus quagga
AAAAAATTAAAAAAAAAAAAAAAAAACTCAAGCTGAAGAGACACATTTAAAAAATAAATAAATAAATAAATAAATAAATACTTTCAAATGAAGCAAGATGGAGTCGGGGGGGAGATAGCCTTAACCACAGGCCACTAAACTTCTCACAAATATTTTATTAACACAATCCTCAAACTTACCAGTCTCAACAAACTTTGCATCGGTTGACATTCTTATCAACTGTGAAGGATAAGGGTTGGGAAATGAATGAAATTTCCATTCTTTAGTATTTCCCTGATGCCCCTCTCCCCATTGTTGGCTTTGGGAGTTGGCTGTTTGCAGAGATACTGGCACATGTGGAACAGGTTGCTAGCCGTCAGGCCAGCTCAGGCCTCCCAGAACTAAACCTCTAAATGAATTGCAGAGGACTGAAGACCTGGAGCGATGCTTTTCTGCAGAGCAGACTCGTATGTGTGCATGTTCCTAACATTAAAACAAGTAATGTCCCCAGAGGACAGGAAGGGGGTGCTTTACAAGCAAAGATAAGCTATGATTAGAAGTACACGGTCCGTCAGATAAAGACGCCACACACACAACTTGGATTTTAGCCGATTCTTTGATTTATTCTGAAGGGAAAAAAGAGGAGAGAAGAATGGGGACCGAGAGTGATACGCGTTGACTTCCCAGGAGCTGGCTCTCTGAACACGCTTTGTCGTTTGTTTCAATCACATCTTTTGAAAAGATGCTGTGATTTGTTTCATCTTCTCTGCCCCTTCCTCTCCTCTTCCTCCGTCTTTTAAGAAGGCAGGGAGAAACTGTCTTAAAAACCCTATCAATACCATCCTATATCTTAGAAGATTTGAGATATTTCTTCTCGATGTCCTCAGCTTACCCTCCAATGGGAGCGTTATTTGAAAGCAGCTCCTCTGGCATCCAATGGAGCAGACACACAGGCTGTAGGCATAAGCAGTGGGGAGAGGGAGAGCTGTTCTGAGGCTGGGTCGTTTTCAGGGCTTAAGAACCCTCAAGGACGTGCCATCATCTGCCACGAGGCTGATGAGACTCCATCACGACTCAGCCTGAAGACGGTTTCTTTTTCCCTCCAACTGTTTCAAAGCGTGATACGGACTGTGTGTATTTGACAGCACCTCCGTGAGGCTTGAAAGCCAAAAAGTCAGATCTTCCTTTAACAGTTAAGGAAATTATAGGGCAGAGGTCAAACGACACTTTCCAGTGAAAAGCACATGCTGAATCCACATCTTCCTTGTTCTGGCTGGTTCCCTGTCATTGTTCTCATTTATAAAGTATTCTTGCACAATCCACTGGCAGAGGCAGTGTTTGTCAACAAAGGCAGCTCTGCCAGCCCCCTGCCTGGAGAGAGAAAGATAGCACCCTGGATATTAGAAGTGTGTCTTCAGGGTCACTCTGTGCCAGGATTTCAGGTGCCCTCTTTGCTTCCGTTACAATATCTAAGAAGTTACGACAAGTGGAAGTGGCTCGAGACGGTGAGCGTAGGACCAGAGTCCACAGGGACTGGGTCGAGGGGCTTTCTAATTAGAAACAACAAACTGGAGTTTGGATAGCTTGTTTTTCTTGTCTCAGAAACCTTCTACAGAATGACTTCCCTCCCTCTATTGTTTTTGTAAGTTTTGCTATTTTTGAGTTGGTATATTTACACATTTTAAAGGCTTTTTTTCATAAATTAAAATAAGTGATTTTTTTTTGGTGGCCAACTCTCCTGGAGCCGAGTTCAGAAGCAGGATAATGAGAGTTTCAATCACGCACAGGACTGACAATTAGCTAATAAAAATCCCTTTTTTTTCCCTATTTCCTCAAAAGTCAGTTCTCAGAAAAACAACTCATTTACTGTATGTACCCGGTTTACCAGCAAGGTTAAAAGTTCAGGAAAAGAAAGACACCAAAATATTTACCTTAAAGCAAATCAGTGTTCGAATACGGCGGCATCTGGCCCGGCCGATGCAGGATCGGGCTGTGTCACGCTTGTCGCATGCAGAGGAAGCGGGCCGTGCAGGCTGGCCCACGTCTCTCCGGCTCTCTCTCTGCCACTTTGTCCCCCCGGAGGCTGCTGTCTCTGCTACCCCTGCTTTCCAGATCTTTTCTTCCTTTCGATAGTTTATATTTTATGGTTAAGGTCGTTAGGACCTCATTGAAGTATTTTTACTGATGGCATGTTTTTACTACTTCTCGATACATTTATTTAGAGAGAAGCTCAATTTTTATAAATTAAAATAACAGTGATGCTAGCCACCACTGACTGAGTCTGCGCTTTGCTCCAGGTGTTGTGCTGAGCACTTTCCTACGTTACTGCAAATGTCCTCGCGTGCCAGCGTAGGAGCGTTCGTCTCCCTACTCGGTGGACTCGGACGCCGAGGCTGGAGAGAGCAGACAACGTGCCAGAGACCGTGCGGACCAGAACCAGGTCGCGTCCGACCCAGTTCTGTAGTTTATGGAGTCGCCATTTCTGCAGCCCTAAAGGAAGTGCCCAGCTCGGAAAAAGGTCCTCAGAAATCCTTCCCTGGTTCATTCTTGCCTCAGGAAGAGACAGGTCAAGATAAGTCAGGTGGCCCTTAGCTGCCATGAATGAGTGCTCGTCCAGAGGGGACAGCAGGAGAGGGCCAGGGCAGGAGGCCCTGGGGGCAGTGGGTCAGGGGCCCAAGGCTCTGGGGCCAAGTGGGCTACCCTCACCTGTGGCAGCATCTTGTGTCGGAGTAGATCTGTGCAGAAATAGGCTGTGACCGAGAGCAGGGCCCCAGCCTGGCTGGGCATGGCCACCTCTGCAGTCTGTCCTGGAGAAGGCGTTGTTGGGAATGCCAGCAGGGGACACATCACTCCTCTGACACCGACACAAGATGTGAAACGGAGCCAGAACACTCCTCGAGTGCCTCTATGTCAGTGAGCTGGGCAGAAGGAAGGGGCTTCCGGTCAGGTGGCATTGCCCTGGGCACATCTTTCCTAGGGCCTTACTGTGCGCCAGGCACTAGCGGGGCATCGGCAGTGTGACCCAGTCCTGCCCTCAAGGGCTCCGGGTGAGGTGGCTCAGGATCTGCACTCACCCAGCCCCAACCATCGATGCCACTGCTCAGAGTGACTTCCCCAGAGACTCCAGCAGGCTGCCCCTCCTGGGGGGCAGAATGGGTTCCCTTCTGGAGGTGCCATGTGGAGCTCTGCACGGGTCTGCAAACAACCCCCAGGACATGTACATCTGCTCTCCCTCACACGCTCAAGAAGCACGCCCTCACATCCCTCCACAGACAAACACACCCTCCACTACCTGCACACACCACAGACAGCCACACACACACCTGCACACAGCACACACACTCACATGCCCACACCCACCTGCCCACATACACATGCAAACACACCCACATGCACAGACACACATCACAGACACACACACCTGCACACAGCACACACACTCACATGTCCACACCCGCCTGCCCACATACACATGCAAACACGCCAGACACCCACACACATCACAGACACACATCACAGACATACACACATACAACAAACACCCCCCATACACACACCTGTACACACTACACACATCCACATGCACACACCCATATGCCCACAAACACACCAGACACCCCCACACACACATACACACATCACAGACACCCCCACACACACATACACACATCACAGACACCCCCACACACACCTGCACACACTACATACATTCACATACACACACACAACACAGACACACATACACACATGTAACACAGGTATGCACACATACATATCACAGACTCCCCCACATTTCCCCACACCAGAGACACAGAGACCCACACACACATAGTGACCACGTTCATACCCACACATACACACGTGCTCAGGCACCACAGACACCCACACTCAGCCACACACAAAGTACACATACCATATATCCACACTCTGAACACACACTATGAGCTATAGACACCTACACCCACACCACACGTACCATACCCACATCCAGCCACATACACACCATGTATGTACACACCACACGCACCACACGCAGCAACACTTGCACCCATCCATCCACAGACCACACCCACATGCACACACCCACACCACATACACAGGTACCACCGACTCCCACGCTCACATCCATCCACACCCCACACACACCATACCACAGCACACACAACACACAGAGGCACAAATGCACACAAACACACACACCATAGACACACCACAGATACACACCACCCATATGCATGTAGGCATCCCCACATGTACCGCATGTGCACTCACACAGAACCCACATGACCATGTCACACACCCACATATACCACACACACACACATGCGTGCACACACTCATTCTCACTCCCCCATTGTTGACTTGACTTATTCCACGGCAGCCCTGCCAGAACCACAGGTGAGCTGCCAAACGCCCTTCCTTCTTAGAGATGACGGTGGTGTGAAGGGGTCAGGGTTTGTAAAGCAGCTTCTTGGGGAAATAACAAAACAGATATAAGGTGACCTCAAGATAGAGTGACCACACAGTTCACTTCCAAACCAGGACATGTCTGAGTAAAAGCCAGAGTCAAAAGCAATTATTGGACATTAATTGATTTCTAATAGGCATGAATGGGACTGTCGTGGGCAAACGGGGGCACACGGCCACCTCACCCACAGGGACCAGGGACAATAATTACAGAGGAGTGTTCTCCTGCATAATGGACCGAGAGTAGGTAAGGGTTGGAGGGGTCATATTAATAGTTTTTGATGGTATATTTCCCTTATGTTTGCTTTTTCTCCTCAAACGGCAGCAACAACCCCTTCTACTGGAGTAACTCATTCCATGGTTTCCTAGCCCATTCTTCTTCTCTGTCTCGTTGATTCCCCAGCGGCCGCACGGTTAGCTGAGGAGGGAGCCCTGCCTGGGGCCCCCGGGAGCCTCTGTGGAACTGATTTCCCCACCCCCCAACCAGCTCCTCAGAAGCATAAAGACCAAACTCACTTTACCAACATCGTTCACCACCTAGTTCACCACCTACGTAAGGCAGGCACACGCGGGGCTGGGAGGTGAAAGGTGTTACCACAGAGGTCTGACCTCAGGGGCCCAGAGCGCAGAGCTAACAGCTGTGCTCACCAGTCTCGCTGGGCCTGGTTGAGATGCAGATTCTGGTGCCAAGGGGCCGGGGGACCTCTGCCTTTGTGACCTACCAACTGCACTTTGAGTAGCTGGCACTTTCCAGAAAACAGAGTCTGTCCACATCCCTGCCCTCTCCGAGGATCGTCACACCACCCTGGCGGGAGCAGGGCTGACACAGCTGTCGGCGGTCACCGTGGAGAGGCCTCAGGTGCCCCTACATCCGCCTGCTGTTCTGCTGCAGAAGAAGGGGAACCGAGGACTTGGCACCATCATTTGACTGTCACTCACCCCCTGTTTTCACTTACGCTCTGGTATCTTCCTTCCAACTGTCACTTATCATTCACAGTCCTTTTTAAGGAATAATGGCATTTGCTTTTACATATTTATAAAATACAAGCAGGCAGCATGAGAGAGAGATGGGCTGTGGCCTGGATTTGAATCCAGGATGCAACACTACATGACTGGTTTTGTGATTTGGAGCAAATTAAAACTCAGTTTTCTTAACTGAAAAAAAAGGATAATAATTCTACCTCTGGGGCCTGTGATGAGGACGGGAAACAATGTTGTGAAACGCCAAAAGTTGTATCGGGAGCAAACTAGGGCCTCAGCTGGTAGCTGGGATTATTCTAAAGGTGCACACTTATTAATCCACATACTTAGGTAATCAGTGCTGAAAACACAGCACTTGCAGACCTGGAGAGAGCGAGGCAGGGACACTAGGCTAAGGGGGAGGGTGTGGAATGGCTGTGCCCCGTTCCAGCCACGGGGACTCAGAACAGCTTTTGAGATCCCACTAAGTCGTGTAAAAAGAGAAGCAGACCATGATTACAGAAGTGAAAGCATAAGGCATAGGTAGACCTCCAAGAGGTCATCCAAATCTTGTATTCGGAGACCTCAGTCCTCCCCAGACGCTTGTGAGTCAAGGCGAGACATTCCCCAGGTTGACTCCCTTCTCCTGGATAAAAGCAGAGGTAACTCAAAAGTCCTTCAGTATTAAGAAGACATTGAAATCTAGAAATTTCAAGTAGAGCTGTTTGTCAGAAAGCCTCAGCAAAGATCGTGTCGCAGCTCGCCCAGACTATGAAACCCTCACTGCTTTTGATAACTGAGTCAAAGAACCCAACATGGGGATTCACGTGAACCAAGCCAGGCCCAGCTGTTTCGATTACAGTGCATTTCTGAGCCCGAGGCTCACACGTGGAGCAGGGGAAGAAAGAGGGTTGCTCCCACTAAGGTTTCATCACCACGGGACTTGTTTTCTCTTGCTGGCATGTCAGATGAAAAGGGAACATGTGAACCAAACAGCATGAGGTGGGAGCTACCAGAAGCCCGTGTGGGGAGCCCACGTGTGACCACCTCAGCCTGGGCATGTGCACAGAGCTCTTAACTCAAGCATGCCTTTGCTGTGCTCGAAGCTTGTGCAGATCTAACTTCTGAGCACCTTGCAAACATCTTAGAGACGTTGGAGGGAAAGGGAGAGGGTCTAGAAGGCTGGGAACAAGCAAATATCACCACCGTTTTCCAAAGGAATGGGTTCTAAAAACTCCAGAAGGGCAGACTGACCCCAATTTCCGGGCAAACCCGGAAGACGTATTGGGCGAGGCTCACAAGCATTTGGGAAGAAAGTGGTGGTCTCGAAGAGGCAACACAAGTTCTCTAAGAGAAAGTCATTCCATGCTAACCTCATTTCCTGTTTTGACGAGCTTCACCAGAACAGTCGATTAGGGGAATGCCCCAGAAAGTGTGTCTTGCTTTCAGTAAAGCATCTGAAAACCTCTCATTGTATCCTATGTACATAAGGCACAAAAGATGGCCCAGATGACGGCAAGAGTCAGAAAATTCACAGCTGGTAGGACAAACATCCCAAAGAGGGCCACTCGTGGCATCGTGTCAGTCCTGCTCCCTCTACTCCCACTTCGGCTGCTGGAGACGGCCAGGCTGGCCAGGGCCCCCAGGAGATCTCAGGTGGAAAGACTATTCACTGCTTTCTCCCCACAAAATGATTCTCTGCAGCTCAACACATAGAGAAGGTTGAGGACTACAAGGTGACCGTGTTGGTCTGTGGCTGGTTTTGCACCAGTTATGTCCTTTGGTGGGAAGTAGGAGTGTTCCCATGGAGAGCCACAGGGCCCTGTCCTGTGTTCTGTCTCACTCACCATTTTAAAAATAACTTGGAGGGAGACACTGAAGGCATATTTGTCAAATTTGCAAATCACACCAAGCTCTGAGGAAAAAATGGCCTCAAAGAATGAACTCTCAAGAGTTAGAAGGCTGGGACGAGACAAGACAGAACAGAGTGGAGCCCTGTGTTTCTTTTAAAAACGCAGTCCACTGTAGGAGTACAATATCGCCTCAGTACGTTTGACTCTAGTTATGCTACTACGGACTGGGGTGTGGCGAGAGATGATAAAACACTCCAGTCTTCACCTTTCCTTTTCAATTCTTTCCATAATATTGCGCTCTCTCTTGGGGTGTTAGACGGGCGCTAAAACCCCTTCCCTTCTTCTGTTTCTGGCCTTGTTGTGAGGACAAAATAAGTCAGAGGTGGTAAAGTGCTCTGAAAAAGGGAAAGCTCTGAAATTCAAAATAGTATGATTATTTGTCGTAAGGTGCTTTCCCTCCAAAAAAAGAAAAAAAAAAAATCTGTGAGAGATAAGCAGAAAATGATTCAGCTTTGGCTTCTGTTTCTCCAGCTCTCACCCCAAACTGGCTGAGCTTGCTGAGCGGCCTCAATGAGCCCATCTCAAGAGCCCCAACCCCTCCCACGTTCCAAATCCCTCCTCTGGCCATTTGCTTTCCCGAAGGCTCTCCCTGGAAGGCCTGCTCTCCACTGTCCCAAATTCTGGGATTACAGTAATTAAATAATCATACAGAAAGCTCCCTCGCCAGGCCTGCGTCTTCAAAGATGCAAACGGAGTGAATGGCCAGCGTGAATGCCACGTGGCTTGGGTCAGGGCCTTAGATTTCTGCGATATTTTAAATTCTTTTCAATCCTACCGTGCAGCACTTTGAAAGCATGTCACTCTCATTTTGCGCGAGCCCTGGCTTAAAAGGTGGATGAAAAATATGCTGCAGGCCCAAGACGGGAGAGCAGACCTTAGTCAAGGGAACAGACAGAGAATTACCTTAGACATCTTTCAGGTTCAGTGTCATTTCACTTGGCGGTTACAGGCATCAGAGGGCCCCCAGACTGAGTTGTCTGGTAGAACTTTCTATGATAATACATGTATTCTGTATCTGCACTGTTCAATATGGCAGCCACAAGTCACATGTGGGTATTTACATTTAAATTAATTAAAATAAAAAGAAATTAAAAATTTAGTTCCTCAGTCACACCAGTCACATTTTACAATTTCAATAGACACAAGTGGCTAGTGGCTACCATATTGGACAGTATAGCCCTAGACCAACAGCTGTCAACCTTGGCTCCACGATAGAATTACCTGGGGAGTTTAAAAATACTGATGCCTGCCTCCCACCCCAAGTTCTGGTGTGATTATTCCCGGTGGAGCCCGGGCATTGGATTTTTGAAGACTCCTGGGTAATTCTAATGTCTGGGTGGGGCTCAGAGCCACTGCTCCAACCACCTAGAATCGCGTGTTGAATTTCCTTTTGCTCCTTCTCCTGTCATCCTTGTGAGCTAATTATCCTGCAAACACTGGATGAGCTATTTCTGCTTCTCCTTGAGCCTATGACTTCCCTCTTTTCCAGGTCATAAATACCCTAGTGGGTTAGTCTCTGGGACACAGTTTAGTTCTGCTCAAACACACAGGGGAGGGGTGACCAGGTGGGGGCAAATGTTCTTCCCAACGGGATCCCTTTGTACCAGGGCAGGGGTATGCCCGGAGGGGCTGCCTTAGATCAGTGTGAGCACCCCATAGGCACGTCCACAAACCCACAACTGGGCCTAGACTCCTTGCACTCTCCAAGGCTTTTGTCTCTGCTGTTCTTGACATCCTTCTGCACTGCCTTCTCCTTTTCTAGAAGCCAGAGAAAAAGAGCCAGCAGGGGGATGGGTGCATAAAAGAATCTCAGTGCAGGGTAGGATGTTTGGAAGCATTTCATCTGGTCTTAGTGTTCTGCTGAGGAAAGTTGCGTCCAGAGGAGTCGGGTGACTTGCCGAGGCAAGAGTTGGCAGAACGAGGATGAGAGCCCTGTACACCACACGCCCCACTGAGGACACATCCCTCCACTACATGGCTGCCTTTAATCTTCTAGGAACACACGCAAATAAAATTTCACTGAAGGACCTTTATTAGCACGGCAAAGTTTGGTTTCAGATGGGACTCTGATTATCCAGGTAGCAGATAGTTCGCGATTGACCCTTTCTGCTGGGCGATGTCCTGGTGGAAGGCCTGTGTCCTCACCTGGGCTGCTCCATTTACCTCCTTACCTCATCAGAGGGAAATGGACTCATGACTTCCTCATCCACCTAACAGTTGTCAGAGTACTGGGCTGCTCAGCATCACAGTGTTGTCATGAGAAGTAATAAGATAATGGATCCAATCAACACATAATTACTGAGTGGAGTACCAGGTGCTGGGCACACACCGGGGGATGAGACAGACTTTATAGAGCTGGAATTTGGGGGTCAGGTGAAAAGCAGATGGCTAATTAGTAAACGAACAATCAGGATAATTGTTGATACTGGCAAGTTCCATGAAGAAAATAAAATAGAGTCATGGGGTAGAGAGAAACGGTGCGGTGGAGGGGTCTTCTCGGAACACAGTGGTCAGAGAGCGCTCCCTGAGAAGGGGACGTTCGGGCTGAGACCCGGAGATGCATCACGGTGTGCACCATGCCAGGCACGTAGTGGGTTTTGAGATTATTGTCATGGCCCTAATGATAAATTAATTCTGAGAAGTGTGAAACTGTACAACAGGTCATTTTAAATTTTTCTTGGATGTCTGCTCAGCTTGAAAGGGAAGAGTGACAGGAAGCACTGGAAGGCAACTACTAATGGCCTCTTTGGCCAGGTCCCCAGGAGGGTCAAATTTCCTACTCAGGGGTGGGGAAGAGAGTGAGACTCCACAGAAGGACTGCTTTGACGTTTACCCACTTTAAGGAATGTTTAGTTGCCAATTCCATGGGTTCGGATTTGAAGAGTGGATTTACGAAATCGGGGCATCTAAATGAAACGACCGTGCCATCCATTCATGAAGAACCGCACGGCACTTGTCTACATTTCAGGAGCGAAGCCCCAGCAAGGCCCACACATACTAGGCACAAGGCACTGGGAAGCAGGGGCGGAGTTGACCCCACCCACTGCCTTGTCTCCAGAACCTGGCCCATAGCGCACCCCAAAAGAACCTGTGCGGAATGAAGAAGTGAATGGGCAACTGATGTGTGGAGGGAAGGAAAGAGCAGCTGAGAAGACCGAGGTCTCCAGTAGAAAGCTCAGGTTGGTGACGATTTTGAGATCACCATTTGGAGGCCATGATCAGAGTGGGTGTGGAAAGAGACTTCCAAATGTCTTCCAGTGTTTTCTCTTAAATGTCAATATGCCATTACTGACCCAGTACCAGGTGCTGGGGACAGACTGGGAGGTCTTCTAGAGGTCTTCTAGAGGGGGAGAAGGAAAAGCAGGGCAAGCAAGGCTGAGTAATAAGAGATTCAAGTTCAACACTCTTCTAAAGATGTCATCATGACCAGTGGGGTTATGGCAGGGCTTACTTGTGGTCCTGTAGAAATTAATCTCAAAGGCCATTTGGTATCCTTTAAATTAGTGTTTAAATATAGCTAATAACAAACAATTCATTTTTCTTTAGTTTTGCTTTTAATGGAGGAAAAGGGATTAAGACACATAGAGACTCGCCAGATAAATAGGAAACCGACCAGACTAGACCACGACCTCAATATCGCAGACACATCATCAGCGAATGCGGAGGCCCTTGGAGTCCACGGCAGCTAGAATCAGGTCCCAGGGCAAAGCTGTCACCTGCCTTCCAGCAGCCGACAGCAGGTAGAGGTGCTGGAGTCCTGATTTTTCTACGTCTGTGTCATTTTCGATCAAGTGTGTCATAGAGCTTCCTGTTTCATCTCCCAGTTATTCTGAAACAAAAACACGCATGAAAAACACAGGTCACTGCCAACCGCACTGAGAGACGTCACTCTAGTACATGGAAACCGAAAAGGGAAAGATAGATGGTAAACGCCATGGGAAGCCGGGGGATCAAATTTATCAGCATCTATTCAAATAGCGATAATCAACAAAAATTGCGGGTGGTGATGAGGAGCAGGGCGTCCGTTTAAAAATAATTGAGAAGAGACTGAAAAGGCAGATGTTCCCAGAAGCCCACTGCCTGCTTACGGACAAGCGGCAGCCAGCTCTGGCCCTCTGATCAGGGTCTGTTCCTGAGGCTCGCTGAGGCTCTTTCCTTACTGCTCCTGTTGGCCTCGCTGAAGGGTCACACCGGACTTTCAGGACAAGCCTGGTGTTTGCCCAGGTCAACCCAGAGCACCCCTCCCCAAGGGTCCAAAGAGACTTGAGAGAGGTCACTGTGGAATTGCAGCCCAGTGAGGAGGGACAAGGAAGACAGTGGCTGAAGCTCAGGTCCCCTCTCCTCTTCCCATCCCAGGAGAGCTGGCCTCTCAGGTACATCAAAGCATCACGAGCAGACAAGCTTGTTCTGAACAGGCCCAGAGAGGTGGAGGGAAGGACTGACGAGAAGGGAGGCCCCCGACCAAGCAAAGGCCCTGAGGTCAGCACAGGGCTCAGAACAGCTCCAAAGACTAGGAGTCTATTAAAAATTTCTTTGTCGCTTGAGACTGGTACAGTTTGGCTTCCAAGCAGCACATTGTCTGCAGAAGCTCAATCCTCAATTCTCCCAAATAAGTGAAAAGATAATTCCAAAGACAGACAGAGAGACACGCTGATTCAGAAAAACGGATGGCGTCATCTCCCTCAAAGACCGTAGACCTACAAGCCGGCTTTGTGATTAAATCTGCTGCTCAGACGCTCAGAGGAGGAAGAGAGGGCCAGAGACAGCACAGCCATGGGAGGGAGGTCGGAGGGAGGTCGGACGCAGGCCTGCCCACTGTTTCCAGCGATGTTCTCTGACCAGGCGCTAGCGATGGGCAGAGAAAGGACGGGCTCTGCCCATGACTAGTCAGGGCTTCCTTGGGTACCCTGCCATCCCCTCCACATGCAACCTGCCCAAGAAGCAACCCTGAGTTCACCAGAGATACCAGCTGCCCCTGCCCCTCCCCATCTCCTGACTTTTGACAACCGCAGAAAAGGAGAGGGATGCATGATTTTGGAAAAGCTCCATCCGTCCCCTAGAGATGCATTCACAATGCACAGTCGTGTACAGAAGACCCTGCAAAGTTAGGAAATAAAGAGAGCCATTTAAATTAGTCTATTGTGCGCTTCCCAAACACATCTGGAGCAGATCCCTTTTTACCCACTAGCCTTTGCTGGCAGAGTTCTGTTGAGTCACAGGGAGCAAAGCTTCTCTTACACCCAAAGTCCCTGCTGTCCGGACACTCACGTGGCAGTTGCGATGTCTGTATTTATTTCTTGAGATTCTGTATTGTTTTTCCTCAGTATCTTTCCCCTCGTGTCCTGTCCATAGGAGTGAGCTGATTCACATAAACTCCTGCAGCCTTTGTTTTTTCTCCAAAGCCTCCTTTGCTAGCAGCAGTGAAATGCCGGGCTTTCTGAGGGACGACCAACCTGGCTCTGTGGTATCTGACATTCTGGGAGAATGAGTGCCCAGATGAGTCTGTTGGGAAAACCAGCTTCCTGATTTGTGTCCTATGAGCTAGCATTTTCTAACGTGAGTTAAAATCGGGAGTCTGGGCCCAAGATTTCATACGCAGTGCCTTCCTGGGTGAGCAAAGAGAAACAGGAACTAAGAAATGCATCAGTGGCCGGCATGGGTGGAAGGGGAAACCTGGTTCCTTTAATGTCACCACTGAGGTAGAGAGGTGCCTTAGGGACCTGTCCTTCTCTCCAGTGACCCCTCTTCTGAGTGGGCTGAAAAGGCAAAGAGCTACAGCCCAGGCAGGCCTCAGGATGGAACACCCGACCATGTGGCCTTTGACCGAAAGCACAGAGCGAGAGGCGGCAGGGCCTCACAGATCACCTACTCAACCCTCATTTTACAGGCCCACAGAAGGAGGAAGTCCACAGTCTTCCTAAGGTCACCCTGGAAGGGACGCTGCTGGGACTGAGGCCTGGGTCTCTCCTCTCTGGTCCCTAGATCCTAAATTCCAACTTTCCACTGTGAGGCCGGAGCCAGCTTGTGTGGGAGCTTTTGCATAGAAAAGTCAAAGCTCTAGTGACTCCACGTTGGCCTGGCTGTCTGGTCATCACTGAAGAAACCCAAGGTAGCCTATCCAGGAACTTTAACAGGCTTGTCTCTAATTCAGAGCCGATCACACATATGGCTTCCCATGTGCGAGTGGACACTGGGAGTGGGTGGAGACCCCGGCGCCGCCCCTGTGTTGGGACAGTCCTAGAGGAGCCTCTGGTGACATGGTACTCTTTTACTCTTACTCCCAGCTTGCTTAGCTACGCTGTTCCCGCACGTCTTCGGGATTCAGGGTGCCCCCATTAGGTCTCCTCACTGTGGGGACACAACTTGGCTTTCCCTCGGACCTGAGGGACGGCCTCAGGGTCACCCACATCACACTGTGAAGACAAGCCCTCATCAAGGACTTGAAATGAACCCCGGGCAACCTTCTGGATGCTCCCGGAGCTACCTCCCAAATCATGCCCTTTCTGTTCCTAATGGCAGAGGAAAGGCTAGTAGCGTGGACACTGAGAAGAGGAGAGAAACAGTAGCTCAGACACCCACCCCCAGACTGGATGGTTCACCAGTCAGAGCGTTTTACCCCTTGATTCAATCCAGGCCTCTTCTTCGAGGGCAGTAAGTCCCGGGGCAGGCAGACAGCGAAGACCACAAGCCTCCATGTGCTGTGACACCCACGGCGCTGCCAGTACCTCACTGCTGAAAGGCCAAACTGGAGGCCCAGCCCCCCACGTGCCAAACACACATTTGAAGCTGTTCTGCACCGAGGTCTTTGTCAACGCTTGGGACAGTCATGAGCCAGGCACTCACGTCCTGTTTGTGTTGACTCACATCGGATTCTGACAGTGTTGGAAGCCCACTTCTTGAGATTTTGAAACAGTTGTCCAGGAGGATAAGGTATGCTCAGCAACACCAAGGTGTTTAGCTGTTAGGAGTTCACTGTTTTTCTTCCTTAGAACGTTGAAATCTGGAAGGCACACTCAAGAAATGTTCATTGCTCGTCACAGACCAATTTTAGGGATAAGGGATACGGGTCCCTTGTGTAAATTATTAGGTTTTTGTGGCGCCAGAGATGTCAGGGCAGGGGAGAGAGGAACATACGCTGGAGGGGTCCCCTTCCCTTGCTTCTGAAGGAGGCTCCCATTTTTAGAGCCGCCACGGAACTCTGAGCAGACTTAGAACCTGCCCTGAGGGGACCTCCCCTGAAAGCAGTTTTTGCGAAGTGCTCCACGCATCATTACAGACCTACAGGTGGTTCAGAAAGACTCCGTGTCCTTCAACAACCCTGTCAGCAGAGTTCGAGCCTGTCCCGGGGGGAGAGAACACACGCAGCAACCATTTATTGAGCGCATCCCATATGCCAGATACTGCTGCTGACGCGCGCTCTCCCTTTAGCACCGCATCGGCCCTCACAGGTTGGTGCCATAGGACCATCTCTCTCCCCTGGGAGGCAAGGGGAGTTCAACAACTCACTGGTACATGGCAGGGCCCAGCTGCCACTCCAGCATCCTGATATGACGTTCTGCCACCCTCTGGGATGAACAGGAGCTCATGGGGGATTCAAACACCCTGACCCTCTGAGGATCCTGGAGGTCTGCCCACATTTTGGTACAGAAAGGTACCTATTAAACCCCTCCCTCCGTTTGTGCTAAAGGTAGACACAGAGACAAGGCTGGGCGCCCTGAGGGCTGGCCCTCACTGGATTATTTCCTGGTCCAGTCATGCCACCCCCTCACCTTGGCCACTTTCTCTATCCATAAGATAAAACCCATTTTTCAAAGAACTAAACTTCAGAAACGTTTTAGTAGATCTATAGTCTGGTTGACATTGTGAAAGGCCAAAATTACAGGTAACCTTGCCATATAGTTACTAAGAGCTGCCAGGGGCCTTCTGAAAGGCTGTTTTGACCTCTAAGGTTCTGCTAGGACACATGAAGGAAACCTCAGCATCAGAGGAAAGTGGAGATAACCAACAGGCTCCACCAGACATCATCTCTTAGGTATTCCAATCATTCAGGGCCCACAGCTCTAAGCGTGCTTCTCAACGTGGGCCTCTGGGCATCACCTGAGAATTTGTAAGAAATGCAAATTCTCAGGCCCCACCCAGACCTTCTAAATGGGTAACTCTGGGGGTGAAGCCCAGAATGTCTGTTTTTATAAGCCCCCAGGTGATTCAGACGCCTGCGGGAGAATCACCAGTGGTGAGTGACACCCGCTCCTGGTGACGCTCTTGGACATGGGGCCAAGGGTTCGGCTCCTAGTGATCATGGGTGACTGCAGACGGGCCAGTTTAGTCAATTGCACCCAAGCTCTCCGCCAGACGGCTGTCTCCTGAGATACCCACAGCGGGAGGAAAGAGCAAGAAGCCATCTGAGACTTCCCACATGTCTTTCTGGGGAGACCTGAGGAGACACGTTGGCACGATTCATCGATCGCTACGCTGCTGCTCATCTGCTCAGCCGGGCTGAGCTGGGGATGCCAGCCCTGTGCCACCACCGATTTCTCCTCGTCATCCCACTTCTCTCCCAGCCACGCGTCACACTCCCTCACCGTGGCCTTCCTCTCCCCTCCTCTCAGGCTCCTTTGCCTGAGGAGAGTCCTTGAGCCATGACGGCTATTGGTATTTCTCTCAAATAGAAGAATGGGAAATGCTTTCACCAGCTTGGGCCTCCTGACTGCCACCCTGGCAGGAGACGTGGGAACAAAGCTTCAGAGCTCTGCTTACACCAACATGTGACAGTGCACCGGGGGAGCGCCAGCAAAATGTCACAACCGGACAGGTAGGAGGCAACATACAATGAGGCCCCCCAAAAAGTTAAAAAAAATAGTTTGTTTATCATTTTAAAAAAACTAACCTCATACAGGAAGTATGAGAAGAAGAAGAAGAAGAAAAAAAAAAAACACGAACCCCGGCTACGACGACACCGAAAGTGGCAGAGCTGGAAGTGCACACATTTGGTACAGATGAAATGAGTGTTCCTCAGTTTCCATCTTCCACTTTGTAGGGGTGGTGGGAACAGCTCGGGCAGGGCACGGGGTGAGGGGGGGGCCTTACAAACGGTGGGGACAGAACAAAGAAGGGGACTGTGAGTCACGAGGCACAGCCTTGCCAGACGCAGGGCAGTGTGCATGGTGGGACCACGTTCCGTTCAGGGCCCTCCCTGCAGGTGTGGCTGTCGCAGCCAGACTTGGAGAAGAAGACACCTAAAATGGAAACTGCCATCCGAGACCATCCCACGCACCCGCCTCTCCTGTCCCACGTTCTGCCCTCTTGTGTGTTTCAGGTGAAGACACAGGAGTTCCCAGGTCCTGATCGCCTCCCCTGGAGCCCCTTCCAGAAGGGGGGCTGCACCACCCTGAGAGCAGTCAGCTAGGGAGATGCCACCATCACAGGCCTTCCAACCAAGCCAGGGGCCTCGCAGACCTTCAGCTCAAGCCCGAACTGGCCCGACTTGCTCTGGTTTGATGGACACTGATGTGAGACCACCCGAGGCCAACTGGAGCCAAGTCAGATGCCTAACACAGAGCCATCTGCTATCTCTGAAATGTGGCTCAACTGGATTTTTAAAAATGAGCACCCGGGACTCACAACGTCCACCTCAGAATTAGAATGAGGAAAAAGAGGGAGACTGAAGAACGTTTCCTCTTTCACAGCACCAACCAGTAGGAGGGTAAGAAATAGCAATCCTCCCACCCCATCATAAAAAATAAATCCAAACACTATAAAACGTGTGCACGTTGGAAACATATCAACAAAAAGGATTTCAAGTCATTACTATCGCTGTCAAAGAAAGCCATTGGTCTTAAAAAAAGAAAGAAAGAAAGACAGAAAGAAAAAGAAAAAACTCTGCACACCAAAATCTCAAAATAGAACCAAAACCTGCAAATCATACTCCAGAGTCTGTCATGAACCCATGTTTTAGCACGCTGTTGAAAAGGTTAATAATTTTCCTACCGAAACTGAATGTGGGTTGTGAAAGAACATTAAAATGAAGAAAATTTCCCCGTGGCTGCTATTTTATTATCACCAAAGCCATCAAGTTTCAGTTTGAGTTATTTGTATTTATTTGTGAAAACAAAGATTATATAAGTAGAAATATAAACCTCATTTAATTATTACCCTGGAGTGTCTGATTTTTAAGACAAAAAAAATGAGACCATCACATACATGCTCGAGACATGAGGAGCCAAAACAACCGAGGAGAGAGGATGCTGTTATCTTGTTCTATCACTTGAAAAAGTGTATTGTCTCGTCTAAAACATTAATATTTGTTTACAGTCTGTGAAGATAATACGAGAGTCAACGTGTACTTTTAGTTGTTGAAATTTTTGTCAACTGTTTGCTCAGGTAGAGAGCTGTTTCAAACTGCAAACTGTAATTTTTGTTTGAGACTTGCAAAAATGTAGTAACAGCCACACAATTCAATGTGGAAGACTTGAAAAAAAAAAAGGGAATTTAAGTGCTGCTTTGAAAGATCAAACTATGAGCTTTGAGACAGTTACAACCACGTGGAGCCTGGATGGAACGTGGGTTTAGGTGCAAAGCTGGGTTTTAACTCAAATGTGTCTCAGATGTTAGGTGAGCAGCCTGCCTTCTGAAGTTTTGAAAGAAATCCACTAGATGAAATGGTTAATCAAAATCTACTGGTGAGCAAAAACTTCTCTTCACGTACTTCCAGCACAACATAAACAGCAGAATGAAAAAAATAACATGCAAAAAGACCTTTAGTGGTCTCACATCACCGAACAAACTGTTTTTCTACCTATTTTGTATTGCTGGCTTTTGTTATCAGCCCAATCGGCAAATTGTGGCCAATTTTGTCATGGTTTAAGCAGACATTTTGTTCCCAAACTGCTTTCAACATTTTAGCTACCAAATACAGTTTATGAGAAATTGAACAAGCCACAACACAAACAGAAAAGGTACCTATTCTTGCTCAATTAACCCCTTTTCAAGGCTAAAATGACACACACACATACACACAAATTAGAAAAAAAGAATTCTAGTAAATTCAAATTCTGAAACAACCTAATCAGTCTTTCCTGGAAAAAAGAGTAATTAATGATTAACCTACCGACTGGATTTTTGAAACCAACTACAGGACATTCCCCAGTTCTGACCACCATGACACCAGGAAACTTGCTTTTAAGGACACAACATGTAATTTTTATTTTATATACACTGTGCACATGAAATATTGTTTGAACATGCAGAGCAAAATTCTAAAGGAGTCGATTGAATTATTCTGAGGTCAAACAATCGGTTAAGTAGTTATTTACTACTGAAAATAAATGACACCCACGTAGTTCATCTTATATATTAATATTGAAACCAAATGGCAGTCGTATACCGCAAATCATTTCATAAAAAAATAATGAAACTAGTTAAAATGAAAACACAGGAGTTTTATTTTATGAAACATTAAAATTTAAGATCAAAATGATAGAAAGCTGACACGGCTTTTTAAAATTTGTTTTTGCTTAATTACAACAACAAATTGCAAATGAAAAAAGAGTGAAAGAATCCTTGCTCAAAATGCAAGAATTACTACTTGGAAGCAAAAGCAGAATTTCAGACAGAAGACCGAAGAAAACTCTCCTGTTTGCAATTCTACCTCACAGTTGAAGGCATAGCAATATGTACAACATTTTTAGCCTTTTAAAATACCAGCATGCCCACACACTATCTCAGATTAAACCAAGGAGAAAATGACACATTCTGAAACCATTTTCTAAAGCTTCTTTTCCTGATAACACTCAGGCGCTTACAATCAAATTAATGAGTTTCTAAAAAGCCCAAACAACTCTCCATAAAGAGACAGAATTGTTCACAACAGCCTGCAGACATTTCTAGATTTTGCAGGCAATACCTAGAGCATTAATCCATACCATTTACATTTAGAAAAGCTAAGCTGTTTTTAACATCTCTATTAGAAAGAAATACTAGTCAGTGCTTTGGCTAATTAAATTGAGGAACAGTTTGAAAAACACCAGTAGACTCAGCCCAGGATTCCCCTGATTTCAAACAATTTAAAAATTAGTTAATTCTTTTCCCCCACATTCTTTGCACAAATATGTATTCTCATAATCTAGTCATACTTGAAAAATCTTGAATAGTAAAGAAAGGAATAAGAAGAGAATAAGAAGTCATCATTTCTTCTGAAAGTGAATTTCTTCCTAAAACAGAGACCAACAAATAAACAGTGAAAAGAACTAAAAACAAATAACAGAAGTCAGGAAGAACACTGAAAATATATTTTGATTGACAGAAAACCCAGCATGGGGAATTTTAAATCATTGAGAAGGATAGACTCATCTGTGGTCAGCTGGAAACATTCTCGGGGAGAGGCAGGCATTGCTCTGGATAAACTTGACCTGGTGACAGTATCAATGTAAGAACAACTTCTATCCAAGATACTGTGTTGTGCTGTTTAATAGCAGACCTAAAAACATGTGGTTCAGAATTTATACTGCATGTTTCTGTGCTCCAACTCCTTTCACGTTATGGAACTGTTCTGACACTTTGAAGCAAGTAGTCTGACTTACGTAAGACAATAGCATTTAAAAACAAACAAGAAAATCTTGAATGAACACTACAGTTAAAGATGACAGGGAATAAGAAGACTATGGTCATCACCTGCATTTGTTCCTTTAAGACATTTTCCGTATGAGTATTTCAGCCTACACTATCTGCCCTTACCCTCATCCAGCATAATCGAACTTCACATTTAGAAAAAGCCTGACCTTCACTGAGACTTGTCACTCTTAAACCACACATATCCCCTTCCCCCGACGTAAGCCTTGGGAAATGATGGTGATTTTAGTCATCTGGAAAGAGTGAAGCATGACATGGTCTTAAAGCACTTTCTTCAGAACCGTTGTCATTTTAACTCTGTTTTTACCACAACTAAAAAGGCCGTGCTCACGGAACAAATTCAAGCTCACCCTCAATTGTATCTGTCACCTGGGAATTTCTGAAGAGCGGTGTGGCACAGGACAAAAGCTTTCATTGAAGAAATATTCAGAGCATTAAAAAAAAAAATCCCTCTTTTTTTGCAAGTATATAAATCAAAATGTGAACTCTTCCATGGTAAAAACTAATGTTTCCAGCACACTCACTTCACATGCAACCAGCTAACTTATTCTTCCTCTTTTTTCACAAAATGCATTTATTAACCCCAAGATTTTAAAATACCATTGTTTTATTTAGAGGCATTCCTAAGTATAAATAAAATAGAGTTTTCCCTCCATTTACCAGATACAGCTTTTTACTTGAAGCCAATCTGTCATGTCTGAACCAATGACAATTTTGTTAAAGAAATCTGCTTTAAGGGTTAGGGCAGATACAACTGTAAAATTAAAGACCAAGCTTTTTTTTTTTTTTTTTTTTAAAGCAAATAATAATTTTCCAAAATCTAGAAATAACTGTAACTGGGTAAAACAAAAAAAAGGCAGACAGACAAGGGTGAGAGAAGCCTAGAAACTCAGAATTCTTGCCCTAGAAGCAAGGATCTCTCCCATTTCATTTTCTATTTTTCACAAAGAAAAATTAAATAGCATTCTAGTCACAAAATTAAATATGTAACAAGCGTAAGAAATTTCTAATATATTAAATACTGATATATCTAAGTGAACACAGAAACATGAATTGTGTTTTTTGTTGTTATGAACCCAACCTACTGTGGTGGTGGCATGGTAAGTAGACAATGATCAGACAGGGGATCTGTACCAACGAAGACAGGATGATTTGGGTTGGAAACTCAGGTTGGAGTGTAATCATTCTCCTCTGTCAGGCTCTGTTAGCACAATTAAAAAGCATTGTGGATACCTCTGGACCATGAAGAGAGTAGTATATTTCTGAGTCTATAAAACCTTTCATTGATGTTGGCTTAAAAGCTGTTTAGCTGGGAGTAGGATGCCAACCAATCTCTTTATCAAAGCCAGCTGAAAACAAAACTGAGAGAAACAGCTTGTGGTTTCACAAAAATGTATTTACATGAAGTATATTTTAAAGGGAGTTCGATAATTAGGTACGATGTCATCTGTGATGTGCGGTGGATTTGACATTTAAAGATGTCAGAGGTTGTCAGATTTATCTCCAGTCTATACTTAGTTTGGAAGTAACCACTTCTGTGAGCAGATCTTGTTTTGTTGATTTCCAGCCTAGAAATCTGAGAAGATTTAACTCTTGTTTACTCAACACAAAGCCTCTCCATGTCCTCTCACTTCCTTACCTAAGATCTACTAAAAAGAAAGTGGAGCCGTGGGTGACAAGTGGAATATAAGCCCACTTTCACACCGAGGCATGAGGACGGTGTCAGAGGCGGGCAAACCACCGTGAACAGAGAAGCGAGGGAGAGAGTTATTGATAAGCCTGGCGTTTCCTGAAATAGAGAGGGGTCTGAAGCCTTTAGCCCACACTTCACTATGACTTGCCTTGGAAAGACCGTTCTGATAAGACGGGTTTTCCTTCACTTAACACTTAAAATTGTTGACGATGAGGAAAACCCGAGTGACACCAAACCGTGAAAGCTGCCTCGACAGAAGTCACAGCAAAGGAGAGTCAAAGATTCTGGATAAACGTCTGCCTGCAGGTCTCTTCAACCAGGAGCCTGGCTCAGGAGTTTAGAGGGTCTGTTCAGCAACCAAGAATTCATGCTTCATATTTTATCGAGAGACGGGTAAGTGAACCACCACCACTTGAACTCTCAGAAGAATGATGTTTGGTGAGTGTGTTAGTCACTCATTCACTCTTTTCCAAATGTCACTTTCCACCTTGCCTAATTTGCTGGGAATGGAAATTAAGCTCGAAGACAAATTCAGCTCAAGACAAGCCGTAGCAGACTCAAGTGAAATCACCACTCTGCAGCCAGCAGCACCCCTGAACCACAGAACCTCATGCCTGGGACCGCACAGATCTCTCAAACAGAAAGGGAAATGGTCGTTCAAGTTGTATGAGAAAAAGGCACATTCAGAAAGGCACCCCGTTCCTACGACCCTTCTACCCGAATTTGAATTTCGGGGGTCGAGGGGTATCGGCCCCAGGACACGAAGGCTAGGGCTCCTTGCAGCTGGCAGCACAGTTTTCAGAAGGTTACAGAAAAAACAGTTTTACAAAACTGCACCACTCATCAGTGACTTTCCATAGTTGGTTGTAAAAAGGGCTTCTCCCCAAACCCAACTCTTTCATTGTTAATCATTTTGTTAAAAAAAAAAAAAAAATGTAGCATAAAAATCTGTCCATGTAGGTTGCCGTTCAACAGCAGGAGAGCCAGGCCAGAGGAAATCCCCAGCGGGGCTTCTGACAGCAGCTAGAAAAGGAAGCAGCACAGGGCCCGGGGAACCGGCAGAGGACAAGCATGATGCCACCTATGAACTAACTGCTCGGCGACTGTCATATTAGTGGGAAACAGCAACTGTGATTGATTTTATAAACTGGAAGACATCTGGGCTTCATGTATCAAGAGCTCTCTTCCCCTTGTCTGTGCTGTGGCACTGATTGGTGAAGTTCCTGAAGCCAGCGCAGGAATACCAGGAAAGGTGGTCTCCAAGGAGGAGTGGGATGACGGGGTTTCCCTCTCCCCGGGCATGAAGGAGCTCTGCTTCTAGATTCTGAGAGGCCCCGTTCTGGCCGCTCCTTTGAACCCCAGACTGAGGTTCTGAGCCAGTGTGTGGAGGTCCCAGAGACAGCTGATCAGCAAATTTGCTTTATGGATCGGTTTTGAGAAGGATAAATAAAGAGAACGGAGTTACAGGACAGCACTAAAGCACTTCTGAGGGAACGAATCCAGAATGGCCATGCTAGCCTGCAAAGCAAAATGTGGAATCTTCCATTTCAGCAAGTCAAAGGGACTTCCCACAGGGCCGGGACCTCCTTCCCACCTGCCCACGGCCACGGGCAGAGACAAGAAGCCAGGAAGGTGACACGCTCTGCCTCGCGTGTCCTCCCTCCGTGGCTGCCTTTGTTGTTGACACTGTTCCCACTGCGTTTATTAGGCGACACTGCTTGCAAAGCTTTCTTTCTCCTGCTGCCTGTTGCTAGGGAATGAGTCTTAATCACTTCAAGAGAACAACAGCAGCCACAAGCCTCACTTGGCAGGGAGCAAGCAGAAATGTCTCAGTTTGGTGACAAAGTAGAAATAATCCTTAAAAACATCCTCATTTACATTTTCCCTCAGAAGGACGGCAACATCCGCCCCGTTGTGAAATGTGTGTTTTCTTCATCTCGATCTTGGGGTTGGTGCCTTGGGAAAGGGTCTCACGTCTGTCCTGAACGTCTGTTCCTTGTCGCCATGCCCTAGGTGAGTGTGTGCTCTTAGAATAGCTTGACTGTGGATCTCACTCAGTTGTAAGGTTTTATTTACTTTTTTCTTTTTTTTTTTTTCTTGGAGAGAAAAGCAAACCACATCGTCAAAGCATTTAGAAACACAAACCAAAGGAAGCCGGGTTTCCAGGCTCTAAGCAAATGCTATTTACCCACAATTTATTTCCAAGAAGTAACTTGGAAACCATTGTCACTTTTCATCGGGATTCGTTTAGAAGCACAATGTCAGAGTTGTACCAGTTACCTATATTTGCTTCTTGCCAGTGATGAGCAAACAGCAACCTCTGTCCTCAAACCCAGACTCACCTCGATTTGATTCTCGGGATGTGGCTCCCCTACCCTTTCATGTGCCTTCCGTGGGGGTGGCCAGAGCTGGCCCCTGCTGGTCGCTGTGACTCAGAAGCTGGTGGAGATGGAGTGAGCTGTTCTCTCGCTAGACGTTACCACCCGCACTACACAGAAGTCCAAATGTCACTTTGTGGTTTGAAGGCACCTCCTTTACCTCTCCCTAGGAGGATGGACCTTGTCACCAGGCAACATGTAGGCCTCGTGCTTCAAGCTTCCTTCAAGTAGTCGAGTCCCGCGTGTCGAGACGGGCTCCACCAGGCTCTCGGGGTGAGGGGGTAGGGCTTCCTGCATCCCCTCCCAGCACAGTGTTTGGTTCAGGGTTGGCACTGGGTGAGGATCTGCTGAATGGTCTCACGAACGGCGGATGGATGCGGCTTGTCAGGTAGCGTGAGCTTTCTTCCTAGCTTGGAACTCAACTACAGTTCCAGGGCTGACACCGATTGGTACCACGAGATGAACAAGACTGACAACTACCATTCACTGAGGTACTATCCTGGGCATGTTGTGCAAATTATCGAGTTTGCCCACCCCTCTCAGGCAAATACTCTTATTACCCTCACTTAGAGAGAAGGAAGCCAGCAGAAGGGTGGTTAACTTGTTGCAGGTGACAGTAAGTGAAGAGTTGGGGAGGGACTTCAGACACCTGCTGGCCCAGCCCATCTTCTCGCCTTCTTACCCCACCACCTTCACTGCCACTTAAGCCAGTGGCCACCACCCCACAGCCCACAGAGCCCCTTCCACAGAGGCTGTTGGTCCATGTGTCCGTGCACCTGGCTGGAATGTGACTTCTCCAGGACAGACCCCATGGCCGGCTGACCCTGTCTCGCCAGCACCCAGCATCCTGGCTGGAGCACCAGGGACACTGCACACGTGTTTATAGGACACACGTATGAGAAGTGGTTTGCCATCTCCTGCCCACGAGGCCCTCTAAAACAAAGAGGAAACTGTCTTCAGTATTGGGTGTCTGAGCCTATGCTAACAGCAAAAGTCAGTGGACCCAGAGAAGGCTCATTGCTTCCACCATGTGCCTCAGTGAGCTTCAGGTCTCCATCTGTTACATGGAGCTCCTTATGGAGGGGCTGAGCCTGCTGCCCCGTGGTGAGAATCAAGGATGGATCCAGCTTGCTCTATCAGTGGCAGAACGCGCTCTAGGGAGAAGGTGGGACTTACTCACTGGAAAGTCACAAGGAAGACCCGCTGGATGTAGCACAGAGGGAGTCTGGCTCCTGGTGTCTACTCACCAGGTTGCTCACTCTACCACATTTCCCAACCATGCCTTGGACTCGGCATTATCCTACGGAAATGCCTTTTTGGAGTCATCCCTGAATAGTAATTTATTAGTTACTTCCTTCATTTACCGTTCCACAGTCTGTCTAAGTGGCCAGCACGTGCCAGGAGGAAGCCTTTCACTTCATGCAGACTCAAATAAAAATCTTTTCAAAAATTGCCCTGTTAATCATGCTGGTAGGACCTTGAAATAAAACAGAAAAGAAAAACTACACAAAGGTTGTTTATCCGATTAAATAACATTTATCTTTGGAGGTTTGTGTGTGCATCATCTTCATCAGCAAGATGAAGCTAGAACATGGCTGGCACACCTAACCCAATGATCTGCTGAAAATTCTCATGGGCAGAGATCAAGAACAACATGAACAGGGCCTCCTTGATCAAAGGTGGCTCTTGGCAGTCAGGAGGAGCCGCCTGTCATGCTGGGTCTGTCCTAAGGGGCAATAACTCTTTGCCGTAGGGAGGCTGGGTGTGGTAGAGGAAACAAAAGCTTCAGTGCCAAGGAAGGCATCCAACGTGTTTTTCACAGAAATTAGAAGCTTATTAGTTGAATTATTCCAATGCCATTTTTATTTCCCCTTTGTCTTTGCAAGGCGTCTCCCAGGTCACCCGGGCTTTTGTAGATATGGTTTCATCTGATCTTCGAAACGGCACAGAGAGGCAGGCAGAGCAGGGAGACTCATTTATTTGTTTATTTAACAGACGAAGGTTTTTACAAACAGAAAGGCCCAGGGAAGTGGCTGCTTGGACAAGTCACAGTGAGAGGACCCAGGGCCCGGCCTCCTGATTCCCACATCCTTGTCCTCCGGCCTCCCAGGGCTGTCCTAGTGGTGCTGCCTGGGTTATTGGGGGAGGTCTTGCCCTATAAAATACACAGAGGCCTCAGGGCAGAAGAGGAAGTGGGTGCAGCGTTGGGTTTGAGGCCAAGGAGCTGGCTGCTAGCATGGCGTCCTGACTAAGTTCTAAGGCTCTGTCTGTCTGGGCTAGTGTTGAAGTCCCTACGAGCGGCACTGTGCTTGGCACGTAGTAGGCACTCACTCCACACATGTGAATCCAATTCACACTCCTGTATGCTAAGCGGGGCCCAAGACCATATATCCCTGGGGATCTAAAGAGACACACCAAAATAATACCAACCTACCCACAGAGACCGGGAAAGGACTGGTAAAGTAATTCACACACTAATAAAAATGATACACCTTTAAACACACACACACACATGTGGGTACCACTCCCCCATAGTGTCACAGCATCAGATGAACCAGCCAAACTCTGGATGCTGAGAGCAGACAACTTTGTGCAGCAGGAACGCAAGGAAAGACAAAAGGGCAGAGCTTTCCTCCCCTACCCTGGGAAAGGCATGACGGGGCCAAGTCCACTTTAGACTCCCCACCCCAAGGGTCCCCCCACAGACCCCTCCCACCCCATGCCTGCTCCAACTCTAAAGCTAGCCAGCGCCTCCTTTCCTTCCGCCACCCCACCCTCTCCCACTCTCTCCCGCCCCCTGCCATTCCCTGGGAAGACTGGGAGGTGGACTATGGGCACCGGGCCGCTGAGCTCAGCCTCGTGGACGAGTGGCTAACACACTCCCGGAAGAGGCTTGCGTGTGTGAATCAAAGTCTAATAGCAGGACTGCAGGCCTCATTGTGGGCAAATTGTGGGGGTGGGAGGATAGGAAACATGATGTTTGGAGACGGGCTTATCCCACCAGCCGGCGGCTCACAAGATTTCTCCCCAGAGAGCCCTCGGACTGTTTCTCCTTAACCAGGGTCTTCTCGTGCTTGGCCGCAGTCCCACTTTGGGGGAGAAGACAGCCGTGGTCACCGAGAAGGCCACTGGGCCCCAGGTGGCACCCCGTCTCGGACCACCCAGGGCATCGTGGCTTTTCTATTCCTTCCAGCTGTGGGTGTTCTGTCTCATCTCGTTCTCCGGGCGGCCTAACACTGACCACATAACAAATGGGGGAGGGGGGCGGTCCTCTCTGAGTCACTCCACAACTGGAAAAATAGAAGTTGTGCTTCTGTATTTGCCGCTTACCTTGGCATCTTTTCTTCCAGTAGACTAATATATTCAGAGATGGTGTCATGTTTAATTCATGTCTTTTTTTTTAAGAAAAAATATGTTAAAATATCTTTTTTTTAAAAAGCACTTTATATATGTTGTTAAAGAAAAATAGAAAAGAGGAGATGAGGACCCAGAAGGAAAGGCAAGAGGGAAAGAGAAGAAAGAGGAGAAGAAGTTTGGGAAGAAAGGAAGGAAAGAAGGAAGGAAGGAGAAATCAGCGGAGACACTGACCTCATCCAGAGGGAACACGGGTTTCAGGTACTTATTCCACGTGGTTTTCAAAAAGCAATTGTCGAAATTAAAGGGAAAAGGGAACTTCGGTCACAGTCTGTCACTATTCTATGGAGCAGGAGCCTTTCACGGTGGGAAAAGTCTCTCTCACCTTGTTATAAAAAGACCACTCTGCCTACCCAACCTGGTGACGGGGTTATTTTAAAAGCAGGTTAGTACTGGAAGCCCGTACGAATGATCTCAAGACTGTAACCTCGACATCGGAAACCCCTGCTATGGAAATAAATCTCTTCGCCTGCAGGGGAGGGATGACTCAGGGAGGCGGCAGGGGGCATTTCTAGGCATGTTTAATAAACTGTCGTTTCATGGAAAATGTTCAGATATTAATGACAACTCTGCTATTTATTTGGACATCTGTAAATTATTTGGAAAGTCAAAAGATTGTAATAAAGTCAAATAAAAGGTGCACCCACTATGAAGGTCTCTGTAATTCCCAGTCGCGACGCCATGACACCACCTCACAGTCACAAAGAGTCTTTCATGGCATCATTGACCTCCACGTTTGGGAAGCCATGGTCTCAAGATGACAAAAAGCTCAACTTCAGGAACAGAAATACAGAGGGGCACCCCGACCCAGGGGCAGATCTGCAAGGGTCCCCTTCAGCTTCCCAGACCAGCCTGCTGCTTGCAGGATGCTCTGTAAAACGCCTCCAATGTCCCTAGGGCCAGCAGCCGGGACCCAGCCCAGCCCGCAACGCAAACACAACCCATTTGCCAGTTCTTCCTTCCATTAGCTTTTCATTCTAACCTTCTCCGCAATGTCACTAGAACTGGTCCGCCAGTTGTTTTTGTTTTTTTTTTTTTTTTGATAAGCTCATTTCACACTCTGATGGACACATCCCTGTTTGGAAGTTTATATCTAATATGAAATTCCAGGCTGTCTTCCTTTGGTTTCGCCCCATTACTCTGGTTACCCTTGACACCACGTGGAACACTTCTTTTATCTCCGGGGTATCGGTAACCTTCACATCCGTGCGAGGCATATTCTTTTTCCCACCCAAGCTCCATCCAGGCAAGCTCAACATAGTTAATTCTCGAGAGCCTCTTACCACTCGGCTGTTCTCAGGGATTTCCTTCAGTCACTTCGGGTTCTCTGCCTTTCTCTGTCCTCCATTTAGATGTTCCCGACTGAAGTTGTGCCACCCATTTCTGAAGGAGTTCAGAATCAGGAGAACCCTCATCAGATTAGGAGAAATATACTTTCGCCTAAAATTCCCTGTTCGTTGAATTACAGAACCAACCACCGAAAGAGCCCGGAACAACCCTGACCTTGAGCAGGACGTTTCAGGTTTCGCACTGGGATGGCGTGCAATCACCAATCATAAATCCGCCGAAGAACTGTCATTCACGTTTTATTTTTCTGAATGGCATTTACATGGGCAGTGGACAGGATGGAGCAACTGTTTTCCCCAGCAAGGTGTATTTTAGAAAGCGAAAGGCAAGCTGGCTTTTAGTTGTAGCACTACCTCATTTGGAAAGAAAAAGTATGTCATGCTTTTGTTTCACCGAGATGCTTGTCTCACACGTTAGGCATTTGTGGTCCCCTGCTCAGGCAGTTTCTTCACTTCACTGCAGCCTCCACACAGAATTATTAATGCTGACAGTGGGCACAAATGTGTTACATTAAAACTTTGCACCAGTACAGTTTTTGCTGTCAGGAAGTAGATATGTTGACTACGACTGGAACAGCCGCGTGTGTGGAATGAAACAGAATTATTAGTGTTAATTCCACAGAGGTAGAATTTTTTTTAAACATCAAGTGTGGCTCAAGCTCTTGTTTGACGGTAGAGGATACATATTGGAGCAAAAATTAAAGGCATACCATAGAAAAGGCTTGGAAGGTTATATTCCAAGGCCGTACAGTGGTTATTGAAATTTGTTTCATGAGGGGTTAGCGTGCAAGCTAATTTAAACCACTTACAAAAATCACGTGGCCAATTCTCAGATCTATGCTTCCCTTAGGAAGATAGCACACTTCAGAATAATAGATGTCGTCTAGATCTGAACTCAGGCTGTACAAGCATAGACAGACCCCATCAAGTCCAGGGCTCGAATGAAGCAACCGAGTCTGAGAGAAGGCTTGTGCTGCTACTCAGAGAGCCAGTGGGCTGCAAACTGCCACCGGGGAGCCACTTTGGTTTCAAACACGATTTTCTCGTGAAATAAAAGCCTCTGGTCTAATGGCAGCCAGAGGTCACAGGGTGCACTGGAGCCTTCCCCCAGAGACGCACCATCTAAGCCACGAACCGTCTAGATGAAAGGCTGTGGGATAAAACGTCCTGGCTGCAGGTCTTTATCACGAAGCTAATCTAATCAATGGCACGTTTACTCCGAAAGAGAAGGAATGCCCGTTCTGGGGGAGGCAGCCCAGGGTCATCTCAGAGCCCTGGCCTGGGCTCCTGCCGTCCAGGTCCCTGTCATCACTAGGGGGCGGTGCCTGCTCCTGCCAGGCCTCAGCTCCCGGATCTGTGAAACCAGAGGTCTGGACTCGATGGTGGCTCTTGACATGTTTTTTCTCCTATATTTTCTATAATTCCTTGCAAATCACATCAAGCATCTAACTTCTTTATATGTAGTAATTCAAACGCCCTGTTTCCTTCCCATGTGTGTATATATATATTTTTTACTGTGGCAGAATATTCATAACTTAAAATTTACCATTTCGACCATTTCTAAGCACACAACTCAGTGGCACTAAGCACATTCACAATGTTTTGCAACCATCACCACTATCCATCTCCAGAACCTTCTCAGCATCCCAAAGAGAAACCCTGTGCCTGTTAAACACTTACTCCCCATCCCTCCCTGCCCTCAGCCCCTGACAACCTGTATTCTGCTTTTTCCCTCTTTGAATTTTACTGTTCCAGGTACCTCCTGTAAGCAGAATCATAACAAAGTTTTGTCATATTCACAATCATCCTCAGCATCATAAGGATTGAACAGGATTGTAGTTTATTTGATACAGTGATCTTCTCCTGTCCTGCCACTTGTAAGTTCCCCTGAAACAGAGTAGCCCTCTCTAGGGCCGTTGGCATGAGCAATTCTTCCATAGATTTGAAAACTGGGGTTTTCAAAGCGGAGTCCAAACATCTAATTGCATATAAAGCACATGTGCAGGGACAACATCCAGCGAGAAACATCAGGGAAATGCTGTTTTGGTTTGGAAAAAGACACACTTTTCAAACTGATATTTTAAAAGTCATTTCAGAAGTCAGATAAACCAGGCTGCTCTCGTACCCACTGTGAAGACTCTGTACACAACTCTCTCTCTCACCACGGAGTAAAGTTATGCGAAACAACAGGAAGCTCACCGTGGATCCCCACGTTAGCCCCCGGTGACCGGAGACCGTAAGCAGAAAATACAGTGAGTAATTCCCCTGAAGATGGGATGACTGAGGTTGACTGCTTAGTGTTTGAAAAATTAAAAAGAACCAGCAAAAACAAAAGAGAGGGAGGAGAGAAAAAGAAAAAGCTTTCCTTGTTGATAGAAAAGGCAAGTTTTATTTTTAAAATGCATCTGTTAATACCCAAAATTGTTGATCCAGTCAGGCTGGGTCATTCGTTTGGTACAAAGAGGAAGGACAGGCACCTTGCTAATTTTCTTGACTTGTACAAGATGAGCTGTGGCATTACAGAAAAATTAGTTGCATAGGCAAGCAAATATGAAATATGAATTTCATAGGTAAGCTTATCTAAAATATTAATTTAACAGGTAGTAAGCAAATCTGAAATATTAATGTCATGCAATATGGGTAAATAGGGAGATAAAAATCACTGACCCAGATGTGAATTATTGATTAAAGAGCATTGCTTCCTATATCATAACAGCAAAACATGCAAGTGGTCATACGACAGTTCTAATTCGGAATATAATTCCAAAGCATATTTACCTTAGATCTGAAAAGGCCTGATGTTGTGCCAAGGCTACTAAGGCTGGAGAGAGAAAAGGGAAAATGAAAGCCAAATGCTGCATTTTAATTCAGACCTGGGCAAAGTCAACTTCTTTCCATTTGTGAACCCTCTCCTGTTGGGGTTATTACACAATGCCCTTCTTGATATCGAAAAGAAATTGAGATTAATCAGTTAATATTACTTCTCTCTTTAAAAAGGCCTCAGATAGTTTGTATATGTACATTAGCTCTATAAAATATACACTATATTAATATATATAAGATATATGAAACATTGCAATAACCAAGAATATTTATTAACAGGCTTCTTAGGAAAAAGAGAAAAATCTTCCAGAAAAGCAAATTCCTGATTTGCACAGTGAATTGTAAGCTGTCTTAATTATCTGGAGGGAGAGGCTAGAGAAGGTATATACTCATATATATTTATAGAAGAGAAGGGATCTGTTGGACCAGAAACCAAATACTAAAGCTCAAAAATTACACCACTTCGGTCCTCTATTGTTTCCTTCTTTTGGACAAAATCCAGCATTGACCTTGTACCGGCCACATGCTGTTCGGGTAGAGGCAGGCCCAGTGATGGGCCAAGGAAGCAGGCCAGCCACACCAGGGCCAGGCTCGACGTCCAAGCCCGCTTATACCATAGGGTTTTGAAATCACCGAGTCCCTAGACCACACACCAAGCAAGGAATGATCACTTAACAGAGAGAAATAACTATGTTTAAAATGAAAGCACTATCAACATTAGTCTAAAGCTGGTAAAATGACCTGCGGGGAAATTTCAAAGTGAAACAGATCAAATTCGTTTTCAATCCTTCCTAAAATACGAAATGTCAAAAACAAAAAGGTGCTGATCAGGTTCAGTGCACCGATGTTTTAAAAATAACCAAAACAGCATTTGTCATGGAAGTCCCTACAACTTCACAACGGGGCCGTTGCAAACTGGGCTTCAGTCATCTTGCATTTTTTGGTGGTAATGTCCAAACTTTGACATCCTGATGGCAGAATCCAAGGGTCTATGACCTTCACAGGGCTCTGGGGTGGCTGTTTTATCTCACACATGCCACCCCACCACTGAATATTGTGACCGAGTGGGGATGAGCATGCTCCAAAAATACCGCTCACAAATGATTGCTAGTCAACTCACATTTGACTGTGAAAGCCACAGTGGGGGAAAAAAGGTCTGAAATGTCTACAGGAGAAGGTAGAGTGGTTGTGTTCTAGAACCCCTGGCATCTGTGGGTGAATAGATTATTTTCTAATGAGTAAGACTGAAATCAGTGAAAATGCTCAGCATTAAAGAAAAAAATAACTTATCTGCTCTCTAACCACGGAGCTCAGTCATCTAAGAAAAGAACTTAATAATTCATGAAAACGGGGCCCAAATACACAAAAGTAGCCCCATGCTTCTTGCAGAATATTTAAACCCGATTGACCTCTGGGGTTTAATCCAAATATCTTATGTTCACAGACATCGCAGGGGTCTGGTCTAGGAAGCATTTAGACACTTCATTGCTGGAACATTCCATTTACTGACAGGGGCTGACTTAGGTAGATACAGTTCTCGACTCTGAACAGCAAATAAAATGTTAAAAATAGGAATGAGAGTGCCAAATATCTACGTGCTCAACCCTAGCACTCGCAATGTCCAGGGAAGCACTCTGCTCACTGTCCCCAGGAACACTGACCGCTGGGCTCCCAGGGGAAGTGTGGTCAGTCCTGTAAAAACCAGGCTTCCTTTCAGCTATGTTGAAGGTCCTTAAAAGACGAAACTTAACATGGAAACCCTTCCCCAGAACCTGGGTGAATGTTCACACACTTGGACATATCCTAAATCTTCCCCAAAGAGGGTCAAACCCAGAGAAGTGCTCATGGGATGTCTGACTGGAGACATCCTATTCAGCCCAAGGGGTTTGCTTTTCTCCTGGTGCAGAGTAACAGAGGAGGCATTTATTTCCTCTCTCCCATTTTCTGCCGTTAACAACAACAACAACAGCTTTTCTAAATGACCTCGGGGCCCAAGCCGGGCACATCCCTGGGGGTCCCCACACTTGCCTCCTGCCCAGGCTCACACCCCTGTGTCTGCATCTCTGCCTTTTCCTTCACGTTTTTAACACTGAGTTTCACTTAGTAATAAACACAAAAACAAAAAAGACAGAAGGACAGGAAACTGTCTGGGTTGTGCAGACGTCAGCCGTAGGCACTGGCTTGACCGGAGCAGACGGGGCGTTTAGATGAGGCCCAGTGGGGTTGATGTCAAAGCCTGGCGATGGTGGCAGGGGCACTGTGTGCCTCTGGAGGGGGTGGCTCTCTTGGCCCCACCTCCCCATCAGGGACCCTGGGTTCACTCGAGACAGAGCCTGGCCCTTCTCTCTCCCCAGCACCCTTCTTTCCTCAGCTCTCCCTTCCTGCAGCTCTGTGCTCCTGTGTCCTGCCTGGCACCCCCAGCTATGGGAAACCAAGGAAGTAGAACTTTCGGTGGGAGGGGTGGGGGAGCAAAGTCTGGAGGATCTAAACCCCTGGCCCAGTTGTGAAACCCTCACACAGAGGTGGAGGCTCCGGAAGACAGAAAACCTGCAAGGGCCGTGTCAGAACCACCAAGGTGGTGTCACACTGCGACTGACGACTGCTCCTCCAGAATGAGCACATCCCAGCGCTTCCTCCGCCTGGCTTCTGGTGGCTCCAGAGGCCAGAGCTGCTAATCCCGGTTCTCACAGGCCAGGACTCGCAGAGGGCCGAGGGCCAGGGGAGGTGAGGGTTATTTTTACTGTGATTATTAAAGTCATTCTCTTAAAAAAAGAGAACAAGATTCAGATTTTCTTAACAACTTGTTCAAACGGCAACAGACCAGGGTTGGAGCTAGTCATCTGCCCTAAAGATAAACAAAGGTCTCGCGTTCCTATTAAATCGTCTGCCCCTGGTTCTTTTATACGTACACACAAACAGGGAACATTCAAGGGAAATAAAATATTCTTGGGTACTCAGTATGAGGAGTAAAGAAGGGAAATATCCTTCCATAGGAATGGTCTTACTTTTCACATCCTTAAAAATCTACAACTTGGTTCAGGACCCTTAAAGAGGAAGCTGCTGGAATGTCTGAGCCGGCCCCACTGTCTGAAGGCCGAGGTCTCAGCGGGAGGCAGGCAGTGGCTGAGCAGGCTGGCTGACTCACTGCTTCATTTCTTTATTAACACCACCACCTACAGGGACTGCTTTGAATAGGACGGTGGGGTGGCTCAGAAAGCCTTACAAGAAAAACAACATTCAGAACAATTGCACCACATTTTTTTTCAACTTCCTGTTTATTAGTATTTTATCTAAGAGCAGAACAAAAGTCTATATAAATGGGGGAAAAGAAAACAAAGCCTATACTATAAAGTCTCACTCACAATATACACACAAAACATCTTTTCAAATGCTGCTTCATTTTGATTTTTTAATTGCCCCCACTTCAACTGTCTCTGATGACAGAAGTTAAAATGGAGTCAATGGAATTCATTATCTTCTAAAAATTATATATTACTTAAAAAAATTTTTTTAAGTAGGCTTGTTTTCTGTACGTCTTTATGACGGTATTCGTTTCTACACTGGAAAAATCCACATTTATCACTAAGATTTTGCATTTTGCTAAACATACCCATGCATGCAATGAAAACACAAAAGTCTCCGATAAATTTCTTGCAAAGCTTGGTTGTTTTAGAGAAGGACGAGGGTACGTGATCAAGGGGACAGGCACCCATTGAGGTTCTCAGACTCAGGAGTGGACACAAGGCTGACACACCTGTTTCTCCTCACAGCAACAGGGCCCCAGCTAGGGTCGTTCCAGGTAAGACATGTGGTTATTACTGAATACTAGTGACCTCCGTATTAGCCTTTCTTCCTTAATCTAACCACCACATCGCTCCTCAGGATCCGTCCCTGCCCACATTTTGCCCAAGGCTCGGGGCCAGTGAGATTGAGGCAACAGAGAATGCATGACCACAGAACTTAAATCAGTGGCCTCGATGGCCACATTTTCTCTTGAAAATGGCCTGGAGTGTACAGTCTGTCTTTGTGGACATGTGTTCATCAAAGGTCTAGGCCCAGTTCCCCGGAACCCCTCTCTTTTAGATCTCTTGTCTTAACCTCCACTGGGTCTCATTTATTTCGAATAGTTCTAACATTGTTTTCCCTGCTCAAGAAGAACACTTAAAATTTGGGGATTATCAACTCAAGGAATTGCCTAAGATGTTTTCCTATGTCCCAGTAATCAGGCATTTTATCATTATTTACCCTCCGTGTCTTGTTCTCTTGAGACATTAGCGTGTATGTCCTTACCTAGGAATTCCTGATACCAATTACCTCATTCGCATGAAAATGAGGAGTAAATAAGAAGAGGCCCCCTCTTGCAGGGGGTAACAAGAAACATATCTGCAGATAGGGAAGGCATAAATCAAAGCTGAAATGTGAACTTAGCACTGGTCAAGACCAGTATAATCAGAAACAGACTGTGAATGCTCTGGCAGAACAAATAAGCTTCTTTCTAAATGGCTGAAAGTGCAGTGAGGGACTAAACGTGAACTGAACAGTCACAATAAACAATGAAGGTCACCAAATAACCCAGCAGCTATCGTTTGCTTGCTGGTTGTAATCAGTAAGAACTCACTGGAGATGACTTGAACATGGAAGACAAAGAAATGTGGGGTTGTTTTGTTCTGCCAAGTGGCCTTGATCAACCCTCTTAGTGGTCAAATATGGGAAAGGGGAGTCTTATTTGAGAGAAGATCCTTATGGCATTCTTGACGGGCAAATATAGATAGCCCTTTGGGTGAAACCCTTTGCTAAGGGAGGACTTGCCCCTTGGGCGTAAGAATAGATGAAACATTTCTTTAGCTTCAGTTTTGAAGCAATTCATTGGCTCTAGCTGAATGACACATAGAAAAAGTCAGAAGACAAAGCTCCTGCGTCTGCTCCACAGACAGAAAACGTAGATGTGTGAAGTAAGAAAGTCATCCTCAAACACAGAAGACAACGCTTTGGGCCAATAAGGAAGGAGCCAGATGCTGGCACCAGGAGCTGGGGTTGCAGGGAGGGTGGGGTGAGAAAAAACCAGGGCAGACAGTCTGGGAACAGGAACTGGCCTGCACCAACTTCACACTGGCTTTAGGAATAATGGATGTGATGCTCAATTTGTCAGGGGCTGTGTTGCAAGCTACTGAAGTCTCTCTTCCAGCCAGCCTACAAAAGGGACAGCTAGTATGACAAGCAATAAGTGGCTTCTTGGAAGTCAAGAAATGGCTCCTTTGCACACCAAGAACAGTAAATTTAGTGAGTCACCAGTGTCACTGAGTAAAATCTAGTGGACATCTGTGGTTTGCTTTCCTAGAGGCCCATTCTCAATCTTCGTAACTCCATCCCGGGAGAGGAGTGAAGATATGACAGGTACGCCGATTACTACATCACAGCCCTCTTTCCTCTGTGATTGGCTCAGGGACAGGCACACGACCTCAGAGTGAATCTCAGCACTTTTGCAGGGCATGCTGGGACACAGGTTTTTTCTGCTGGATTTGGACCTGGAAGGACAAGTAGCAGCCACCTTGGGACCATGAGACTTGAGTCTGTTTGAGAAAGGAGTCAACACATTAGGAACTGAGCCATGAGGAGAAGAGAAAGAAGCTGAAACGCCGTGACCTCATTTGAGCAGAATCTATGCCAACCCTATTCCAAGACTGTTTACTTACGTGAGACGGCAAGTTCTGGATTTAGCTTAAACCACTTTGAGTTGGGTTCTCTGTCACTTTTAACCAAAAGACTCTTAAATCAGAAACACCTCTGCAATTATATACCATCCACCCCTAAAAGAGAGGGTCTCCAAGTGTGGCTTCTTCTTCCGTCATAAAGTACCTGGTGTTATTCCACAGTCCGTCCCATTGAACTAAAGACACAGAAATGTACACCAAAAGAAGCAATACAACCCAAAGGAAAGCAGTTGTCTTAGTGCCTCCATGCCTTAACGTGACAAGATTCAACTTTCAGAGGTGCCACCACCAGCTTCCCCTCTGAGATGGCTTCACAATTGTAATAACAATAAAGGAAATCAAAGTGGAAGTTAAAACATACAGAAAGCCATAGAAAGCCAGAGTACACGGTTTGTTGACACAGAGAAGACTGAGTGATGACAGTGGACTGCACGGTATAATTAGGCTTCCCCCTATTTTCCACATTATTTCTCATCCAGCCATTTTATAAAACACCAATTCCCTCTACCCCAGGAATTTTATTTTCTTTAGGGCTCAATATTCTTTCCTGTGAAATCTGACCAAGTAGGATAGAAGAATGCTTGCAGAGCTCAACATTGAAAGGCCCTTGATTTTCATACTCTAGCCAATAACGCAATTTCTCGGCGTCCTTGGCTTCTCACTGAGGTTCAGAATAGCTCAGTATAATAAGGGCTTCTAAAATGTGCGCACACATTCTAAACTTTGAAATAACAAGAAATATGAATCCAATATTTGATCAAAGTGCACTTTTTAAAAATACTCTTGATACTCTAAGCTTTTATTTGCTTTATAGAAACAATTCTAATTATAAGGGCACCTGCTAAGGTGCGACATTTGATCTGCCCAAATCTTTCATTCGTTCATCATTGTGCAGCCCTGAGTACAAATAAAAAGGGCTGTGACATTGAACCTAGAGTTTAATGTGAAACCAAGATCCACGCAAGCTAAGGACAGGGAAGCAACCCCAACTGACCTCCCATCGGCAGAGGCTGACAAGCTGAAGAAACTCTGCAGCCGAGTCAGGCCAGGGAGACCAGCGGGCCTGGAGGCCGCCCCACTGCCGCCCAGAGGCCTCACCCCTCACAGCCTCTTTGATCTACAAATGGATTCTGATCGTGGATGCCCCAATCCAGCCCTTCTTCTGGTATCTGGGGTGCCACATCCCCTGGACGAAAGCCTCTGTCTGGCACAGGGAACACACTGGGTCCCCCTAAACTCTCACTCGCCTGGTGGGGACTCCATGGGTGTGGATTCCGAATTCCTTGGAGGGGAGCTGGGCTCTCTCCAATCAGATAGGAGCCTTTGTGGGTTTGTCTCCAGGTAGAATTCCAGTTTCGCGGTGCATCAGAGGCCCTCGTCTGCCTCCAGGAGAGAATACTGACATAAAGGGACAGAGAGAACTGCCTTCATTGCACCAGTGCCCATCAGTTATCTCCTAGCCCCTTGTCAGGCCTTCTATGGTTCCCAGTCCTGGTTCATCCCATTGGCTCAGAGGTCTGGAGCCTCACCACACCAGGCTTCCTGAAACGTTGCTTTGGCCATAGAATTCTCCTGCTCAAGCACCTACAGTGCTCCTTACTGCCACCAACGCTGACTTTAGAGCCTCTGCCCAGGTGGAGGAAGACCTCTATGGTTCGCTCACCCCCTAGCTAAGCAACGTTTGCTTCCTCCCATCCATCTATCCAGGCTTTTCTTCAACAAAATTACATGGAGCGCTGCAGGAGTTAGCTAGGGCCGCCATAACCAAGTACCAGAGGATGTGGGCCTTAGACAACAGACATTTATTTTCTCTCACTTGAAGTCTCTGATCAAGTTGTTGGCAAGTTTAGTTTCTTCTGAGGCCTCTCTCCTTGGCTTATAGATGGCTGCCTTGTCCCTGGGTCCTCACATGGCATTTCCTCTACATGTGTCTGTGTCCTAATTCCCTCTCCTTACAAGGACACCAGTCATATTGAGTTAGTGTCCACCGGAATTACCTCATTTTAACTTAATCACCAAACACAGTCACATTCTAAGGTACCAGGGGTTAGGACGTCAGCATATGAATTTGCAGTGAGACACAATTCAGCCCGTAACAGGCACCAGTAAGATGCCATGGGATATGGGAGGGAGGAGAGGAGAGGACAGGGAAGGGAACAAAGATGGCTAGAACATGGCCACTGTTTTCAGGCAGATGAAATCCCACCACTCATCCAGGAGGACAGCCCGACTGTCCCCTCATTCACACCAGTGCCCACTCCTGCCTCCGTCTGGTGGCCTCTGATGGCCCCTCTCTTCCCTCCATCTCCTCGGCCTTTCAAGGCTCAGTCACGTCTTTCCTTTCCGCAGGACCCCTGACCACTTCGTGCTCCTCAAGTCTCCTCTCGGGGCTCCGAATGCACGCAGCACCTCCCCCGACAGCTGCCGGAGGATGTAGGCAAGGCTGTGCGAGGGAGCCCCAAACAAACACTTTTCTAACTAAAAGCCACCCAAGGGCAGGAGGGGCTCCCGGATTTTCCACAGCCTGTCTCCGCATTGTTCGGGTGAATTCTACCTCTGTCAGAGAGTTCCGGAATGCATTTTCTTTGTGACTTATCGGGAGGCTTCCAGAACCAATAAGTGAAATCCCCGGTCAGCATATCTTGCTGAAATAATCTTTTTAGTGTTATAATTTTACTCATTCTATGCCCCAAATTATGTGTCTGAGAAGTGACATCTTACTATGTAGGGCAGGAATGCCATTCTCACCAACGTTAACCACGTAAGACAGCGGGGTGAGATCTAAGAAGGTGAAAAATAACCAGGGTCCTTTAAAATGTAATGTGTCTTTAGCTGTGAGCAAACGGCCCTGTTTTACACTTTTCTTCTACTGTCATTAGCAGAAAAAGCCACCTTACATGTTTATCCAACACTGGAGCCCCAACCCTTCCTGGCTCAGCTAAATATCGGCTCCTCCCTGAACACACCCTGGACACCCGCAGACAGAAGCCCCAGAGTTATCTGTGTTCCCAGAGTGCTTCACTCATGGTATAGTTTAATACCAGGGCAGTTAAGAGTATGCAATTTGTGATCAACTGTCTGGCTTCAAATCCAGGCTCTGCCACCTACCTGCTGTATGACCTTTGACAAGTTACTTAACCTCTCTGTGCCTCATTTTCCTCATCTGTAAAACAGGGATCACAATAGGACCTCCCCCATGGATCGTAAGAGGATAACATGGGATCATTCACACAATGATCCTGGCCCAGAGCCTCGTACACACTTGGCCCTTGGGAGACAGAAATGTTGATATCACATTATCTTTCAGAACTGTCTGCCCTTCCAAACTGTGAACTTCCCAAGGACAAGTGCACTATTCCTTACGGTGGCATGATGCCTGGGACATCATCATCATCCAGGTAACGTTTGCGGAAATAAACACTTGCAACGGCCCAATTCCAGTTTTAAAACTGGTTTTTCCTCTTTCTCCCAAAATGCAACAAGAAAAATAAAACAGAACAGTTAAAAATTTTAAGTAAACTAAAGAAAGCCCTCAGGCTCCTAGCTTTTGGCCTCACCCCTAAGTTTTCAGTGCAAACACCACAAATGCCTAATAGGAGTGCACCTGTGTAAAGGACCTTCTTGTCAGTGTTCCATAAGACAAATACTTTTAAATAAGAAGTCAATGGTGAAAAGCTATACCCACTATGGAAGAATGAAAAGTAGGACCATGACGTCCATTCTGGGGCCAAATGGGCAGGGACCGCAATCGATAGCCAGAAATTCCTCGAGAGCATCTTTGCCGGCAGCGTGCTGCCGTCTCCTCGCAGCTCTCCTGCCTGGCACCAAATTCTGTCTCGGGCTCATCTTCTGAGCCTGAGTCACCAGCCCCCCACACACACGTTATAAGAGTAGTTATATTTTTATTATCTGGAAATTAAAAAAACAATATGAATTTAGCTATAAATATAAAAGAATTTCGATCATTTATATTGAAAGAGCCCCTCGATCATAGCATACACAGATGCCAGGGCCATCAGTTATTAGTCGTTTACAGTGGCTGACATGCAGGTGGATTTCAGTCCCTGAGAACATCACTGAGATCAGGGACCTCCAGGGTGGGGACTGCTCCCCCAGAACACATCCCCATGTCTACCAGCAAGGATCCTGGGCCAACTGCTGGCTGAAGACAAAGTGAAAAGAAACATGGCTACAAAAGGCTTTTACTCTTACAACTCTACCGGGAGTACATACCTATATATTACAGTAGAAAATCTGGTACTTAGAGCAAATTAGTCCTGCATCAAAAACAGTCTGGTATTATCCCCCAAAAATCACTCTGCTACTTAGAGACGTCAGCTAGCCAAATGGGACGGAAACTCTAAGATCACATAGTTGTCAAATTACTACTAACGAAAAATGCCACGCGGCACTTCAGCGGACTCATCAAGTAGGTGAAGGGTGGTGGTCCTGGGAGCTCCCTTTATGACACCCTTGAGGTTCTGAGCATTTCTCTAGCGAACAGTGGGCCCTGAGCTACACTTGTCTCAGGTCTCAGGTGTCAGGCTCTGGAGCACTCAGGCTGACTCAGAAACTGACTCTCGGGGGATCAAAAAAGGAGCAACTGTTCAAAAATGATGGATCCCATTTTTCAAGACTTGCCATGCCACACAAGATGAGACCCCACCGAGACAGGCTCTAACAGGCTTCAGGAAAAGAGGATGCAGTGTGTTTCTTCACAGGGTCAGACCAGGGAGCTCCAGCCGGCCGGAGCTCCAGGTGTTTATTCTGGTTTCACACTTGGTGCCCCGGCCCCTCCACCTTGCCGTCCCACTGCCTCTGTGGGCGGCGGGAGGGCGCCACGTGTCGGTGGGGGCGTCCGTGGGCGACAGCGCTGATGTCAGGAAACAAGGCCCCACCCACACAGCCTGGTTTTCAGTTTCACCAGGCTGCAAACAACATTATGCAAATTATTTTCCTCGCCCACACCCCCACCCCCAGCCCAGTCTTACATATTCATTCTTCGGTGTGGAGTTAATGGCCACCCGAGGCAACTGAGTATTTGCATATTTACTTTAAAATGCCCAGGTGCAATTTTGAAACAAGATTCTCCTTTCGGAAGGGCAATCGCGAATATAAAGTGATGAATTAGTAGCAGTGTCAAGAGTGAAGCCCCGAGGCGAACGCCAACTTCTACAGAAAAGGAGGTGGAATGGCAGGTGCCGGGAATCATACAGATTGAGGGAAGGCGACAACCGGGAGTGTGTCCTGACTCCTTCGAGGGGGCGGAGGGGAGACAGAGCCCGCGAAGAGTGGACAGAGCCTCGGGCCCCGGGCGGCGCTGCACTCTTCTAGAATCCTCATGGGTTTAGGAAAACAAATGTCTAGCTCACATTCGGGTCACGTTCTGGAAATGGAGAAGTGCAGTCATTTTTATCTGCATTTGCAATTTAACTCAAGTGATTTGAGGTACCGTCCACTCAGTCCAAAAAAATCCCAACCAGAAGCAGTGTTAGTAAAATGTGGAGGGGGGAAGGGGTGCCGCAAAGGGATGCCCGCCTTTTACGTGAAATTATTTAGGGGTATTTTAATATGAGTTTTAGACCGGAACCATTCTTTTAAGCTGTAATCACTATCATTTCATTTATGAGAGTCAGATCATCTCAGTCAATGATGTTGAATTTTTTTTTCTAAAAGATGTCAAGGGTTTCTCTCAGCAGATACACGGGAGGAGCCGTTTCCAGGAGAGTCATTTCTGCTTCCCCCAAAGACATTCTTCCCTGGTCCCACAGACGCTCGGTTTCGTTTTCAAGGTGCGTTTGCAGGGTTGGTGCAAAGCTCACAGCTGCCACGAAGTGACTGATGACTCTGTAAATTCTCCTGAGCGCAAAGAAAAGCTGGTTCATTTATAAAAAGCTCAACATAATTATAAACTCCACTGCAGGTGGGAAACTTTTATAAGACAAAAACTAGCGAAGCACAGACGCCTCTCGGAAAGCCCCGAGTAGTAAGCAATCCTCTAGTGACTTGTCACTCAAAGCTGACCTGCACTTGGCATGATGTCCTCCTGTCTTCACGGGAAGATGGATGGAGTGAAAGGCAAGACAGAGCCCATACTTCCTTGCAAGGGATTCTGGGCAAACTCAGGGGCTGCTTCTGCCTCCATGAAAGGCCATGGGCACGAGGCCAGGTTGAGGAAACCTGCTACAGTACCCCTGGGCTGTGCTCAGTACCCCTAGGCTGTGCTTAGTACCCCTGGGCTGTCCTAAGTACCCCTGGGCTGTGCTAAGTACCCCTAGGCTGTCCTAAGTACCCCTGGGCTTGCTAAGTACCCTTGGGCTGTGCTATGTACCCCTAGGCTGTCCTAAGTACCCCTGGGCTGTGCTAAGTACCGCTGGTCTGCCCACTAATTCCTTGCCAATACTGGCCTGAGCACCGTCCCTGAACTGGGTGCAGAACCAGGAGATGGGTTCAGTCCCCATTTACAGGTGATAAAACCAAGGCTTTCGAGAGGTTAAGTAATTCGCCCAAGGTTCTGGAAAAGCTGGAGCTCAAGGCATTTGTTTCTGACCCCTGTGCGCCATTATGTCCAAGGGGGAAGAAAACTGTGAGACGTGCAAATTCTGTCCAACTTCCGCAGAATGGCTTTCCCTTCCCTGAAGTGTGCAGGCAGGCTCGTGCTCCCGGCCCTTCCTGGTCTGTGTGACACATCTGGTTGGTTCTGGGGGTAGGATTAGGGATCTCACTATTTCCACACACCGAAACCATGTTCTGCAACAGCTCCATCAGTGAAAACAGCTGATGCGTTGGGGGGCAGGGGGTTGATCTTGGTTGAGGATGCTCTCAAGTATCCTGGCCTGATGAGGACCCCTTTCTCTTTCTTACCCCCCGATGGAATCTGAGAATCTGGGTCTCCTTCTCACTCTGCAGGGGACTCCTGTCCTCTCCCTTCCCTTCCTTCTTTCCTGAGGAGCTCTGGAGTGGCCGCTCCACAGCTGTGGGCCCATGCGCGGATGGGAGAAGGGTTTCCTGCATCCCCAGTGGGAACATCGATGGGTCTTCACATAAACTTGCATGAAATGTTGCCTCCTGGCGTTCAAAATTCTGAGACTGTCAGTTCTTCAAGTCTCAGAGTCCCCCCAAGGGACAGCCAGGAAGCTTTCACTGGATGCTCTGGGGACTTCGCCTGGGACCTGCCTTCTGGGGGTAAATGTATCTGAGGTCAAGCAGCTCACCCCTGGGCCTGGCCACCAACCTGCGCTCAAGATGGGACACACCTATATAGAGATTCACATTAAGCCCTCTGGTCACAGGGATCTGGAGCAGAGGGTTGAAAGCACCACCCAGCTCAGGTTTAGTTAGGGAACGACTGATTCTTTTGGACACGGCTGCTGTTGATCCTGCAGAGGAAGACCGAGCCCCGTCACACAGATGTGGCTTCGTTCTTTGTGATAGGAAAGATAGTTCAGAATCTATGATTTCCAGAAAAAACTTCATCATCGAAGACATAAATAATTAAACTGACTCATTTAAAATCTCCCTCCTTATCCCTCCCACAGGAAGTGGATTCTGAAGGCGTCGAGGGTGACCGTTGGTAGGTTTTAAGGGTGAAGAAGAGATCACAGTCGGAGCAAACCAAAGAAGAGTCAAGTGCCAGCTGCCTAAGAAAGAGGAGAGAGGCCCAGAGGGCAGGACCCGAGTCGGATGAAGGGGCAGGGACGGAGAGAGGGAATCGGGAGCTGAAGAGAGATGTGCTGGGAGAGGCTGCCTCAGGGCGAGGGGGTGCAGGAGGAGGACAAGGCCCAGGGGCCTTTTCACAAGACTCTGCTGGGCAGGTGTGACGTCATCTCCTCTCCAGCACGCTCGGAGGAACGCAGATGTTCTCTTACCGCTCAGTGCACACTGCAGGGCTCTGAATCCAGCTCGGGGGCAGGCCCCAGACTGGGCCCCTCCTCACAGCTTCTCTGGCCACTTTCCAGTTACAGTCAATATGAATAGATTAGGCAGTTTCACCACCTGCCCCAAATTGCTATTTTTAATAAGTTAAACTGGAGCATCTTTAAGAATTTCAAAGTCTCTAGGAATTTAAATGTATTAAATGTATACTTATGCAAATACATTCATACAAGTAAATGTTATTTCTGTATACTACAGATCTAATGATGATATTGGCTACATGATTTTAGATATTGAAGATGAGGGGGTGTATCAGTCAGGACTGGCTAGGCTATGCTGCAGTAACAAATACCACCTCCCATACGTCAGTAGCTTATGTCCACAAAAATTTATTTCTCACTCACATGGGATGTCCAACACTCATTTCTTTTGCCAGAGCTAGTCTCATGGCCAGGTGTAACTTCAAAAAGGCTGGGCATCACAATTCTACCACGTGTATGCAAGAGAGGAGAGAGAACACTTGTGAGCAGCACTCAGGCCCGCCACAGAATGGTGGAGTGGAGAAAGGGCAAGAGCAGCCCAGAATGCCTAAGGAGGACACGTCTGATGAGACTGGGACCCACTCTCCTAAGCCTGGCGTCCTGCTAAGTGTCCGGCTGCCTCTTCTCGTTTAACCCACACAACGACCTGTGAGGTGAGCACCATCAGAATCCCCTTCCGGAATGAGACACTGAGGCCCAGGAAGGTTAAAAACTTTGCCCAAGATCAAACCACAACCAAGGGGCAGATTTGAGACTAAGACCAAGGGCTCTCTCTCTGAGCCCGGCCCTGTGCTTGGAACCGCGCTGCTTGCTGCCTTCAGACGGAAGGAGCAGGAGGCTCTGGGGAGTCAGGGGAGTTCCTGCAGCTTCGGGAAAGCAGGCTCCAGGAAGGATGAGCCCCTCGGGGCAGGGCAGCTCAGGAGAGCCGGGAGGCTCTCGATGTTAATCCTCCCCATGGGAGAATGTGATCCTCGCAAGAAAGAAGAGGAGGCTACTTCTGGAGATTGTCATAGACACATGGGAGAGCGCTGATGGAAAGAATGAAATATGGAAGACGGTGCATAAGGGAGCCAGTGCCTAGTACATAGTAGGTGCTCAATTCATGTTTTTAACCAGAACAGAGCCCTGGGGGGAGCACTCAGCAAGGCGCAAATCTAGACAGGCTAGAGAGAAATAGAAGAGCTCGCGTCATGAGAGAAAGCAGAAGTTCTCTACCTCTACTTTATCTTTTCTGTCAAAATAATGTTAACACTGGCAGAAGACTGCAGTAATCAGAGTTCTCCAGAGAAAGAGAAGCAATAGAATATGTCGACAGAGACAGAAAAAAAAAAGAAAGAAAGAGAGATTGATTTTAAGGAAGTGGCTCATGTGATTGTGGAGGCTTAGCAAGCCCAATCTATGGGGGTGAAGCAAGTTCAAAATCTCCAGCAGGCTGGAGACTCAGGGAAGAGCTGCAGTTGAGGCTGAAGACAGCCTGCTAACAGAATTCCCTCTCCTTTGAGGGACCTCAATCTTTTTCTATTAAGGCCTTCGACTGATTAGGCGAGGCCCACCAAGATTTTTGAAGGGTAATCTGCTTTACTCAACGTCTACAGATTTAAATGTTAATATTATCTAAATAACACCTTTACAGAACATCCAGAATAACATTCCACCAAATATCTGGGTACTGTGGCCTAGCCAAGGTGACACATAAAATTAACCATCATAAGGACCATAGACAGCATGGGAGCAACCAAGGCCTGGGATGAGGGTGGAGATGGTGAGAGGCCCTGCCTCCTGCCTCAGTGAGCTGCAGCCCAGCAGCCAGCAGATGAGCGGTTAGAGCCACCGGAGTGAGCTGCTCCAGCATTTATAAGACCTGGGCAACTCTGGTGGCCACAAAGGACAAGAAGGTGACTCCATAAACCCTGAACCCTGTGTTTACCCTAGATGAGATTCTAAAATGCCAAAAATAATACCTTAGAAGACCTCAGGAAAGGAAGAGGTGAGTTCCAAGAGCCAGCCGGGTTAGTAAGACCGGGTCACATGCATTTAATCTCATTTTCTTGTGGGAAGGTCCTGAGATGGGTCAATCAAGGAAATATAGTGAGCAGCCTGTCTAGACTTCAGCAGGGCATCAGGCAAGGAAATCCGAGAGGCCAACATGGAGAAATATGCTCAATAACAAGTTTAGTAATTTCACAGTTTGTTGACTGACCCAAGAATTCTGGCTGGTGTCGCCTGGAGGGCTGGCTCCCTCCGTCATGCTCCAGGCCTCCATCCTCAGCCCTGGGCTGTCCACCACTTTCCAGTGACTCGAGCACAACAGAGTCAGTGTGTTTGTCAGCTCCAGTGACCCCCGCCCTGGAGGGATAGTGCGGTCACAGACTCACGAATAGAACACCAGAAGATTTCGGTGGGATAGGATAAAGGTTTAAATATTCCAAAGACAGCTTAATAAAGGTAGTATTAGGTTATGTATTTTTGGGTGAAAAAAAGCCTAACTCTATAAAGTATGGGAGACCTGTCTTTGGTAGCAGAAATTAAAGAGGGGGGAAAAAATCTTACAGGATTGCATTATTAGGAATTGCAATACTAACAAAAGTGTAACATGGCCACCAGCCATGCAAAGGGCTCCAAGGTGCCTTAATAGGGTCCTGTAAGGTGGGAGGTCATGGCCCCGTTCTGCCCTGGGCTGATCAGACCTCACCAGAAGCTTCTTGTTTCTTTCTAGGACCCACAGTTTTAGAAGGATTGAAACAGCTGAGAATATTCAGGAAAGAGTGCCCAGACAGCAGGAGCTTGGTTACTTAGGTGTGCAGCAGTCAAAGGAGCTTCGGCCCTGGGAATGTCCTAGAGGGACATGAGAACAGATGGACTAACTGTTCTGTACCAAGGGACAGAAGGTGGATCCGAAGCTGGGAAGTTTCCAGTAAACAGGCGGGTTCAATGAAAACCAGAATTTTTCAGCCATGAGCAGGTGATCTGGTGTCTGGTCACTGGAGGGGACATCACAGAGTTGAAACAAGAGGTATAGAGGCGTTGTATGAGATGGTCGTTGGGTCCTCTCTAACCGGGGCGCTGAGCCTGGGAAAGGAATAATAGCTTTGTGAAATGTGACAGCAAGTGCCCAAGAGTAAAATTAATGCCGTAGCTGACATTTTCTGTGCCCTACTCAGTATGGAACACTGTGTTAAGTGTTTTACGCTCAACACTGGCAGCAGCCTCTGAAGCGGGTGTTATCATTTGCCTCTGTCTTACAGACGAGGATGCTGAGCATGCAGACGAATTATCCTAACTGGAGCAACTACTAAGTGGTGGGCTAGAAATTCCAACCCTGGTCTGTGGGACTCCAGTGATAAAAGAACCAGCACTCTCAAGGGAAGGGCCAAGCGGCTTGTACTGAAGAGTATAAAAAGAAGAAAAAGTCCAGGAGAGAGACCTCAGTTCATTCAGACATTGCTTGTCTCCACCTGGTCCTCACCTTAGTCATTGGCTACCTGAACAGAACATGTGGGAGAAATTAAGGTCAAAAATTGCAAAGTAAAATAAACAAAGACCAGAAATCCAGCACAGAATTCAGACCCAAAGACCGCCAAAGATAGCCAGCTGTTTGGAGGATGGTCATATACAACTTGAACTTGAAAGGTACACAGAAAAGACCTGGAGGAGGTGGAATGGATGGAAGCTATATTCCCCTTATCATGGAAATATAGAGTCCTGCTCAGAAAACTAGAAGCCCTGTGCTCCCACAAGCATGAGAATTGTATCCCACCTACTTGCAATTGGCCATGGGTCAAAACCTGTAGAAATGAAAGCGTACTGTTTGAAACTAGAAAGAGATTTGACATTCTGGCTAGCAAAATTCCAAATTTTTGTAGCTGCCAGATGTAAAGTGCAGAAGCCAGCAATCAAGAATGCAAAGTGATCACATTTTAGGGGCCAGCCCGGTGATGTGGTGGTTAAGTTCGTGTGCTCCATTTCTGCAGCCTGGGGTTCGCAGGTTCGGATCCCAGGCACAGACATAGCACCACTCGTCAAGCCACACTGTGGCGGCATCCCACATAAAGTAGAGGAAGATGGGCACAGATGTTAGCTCAGCAACAATCTTCCTCAAGCAAAAAGAGGAAGATTGGCAGCAAATGTTAGCTCAGGGCCAAACTTCCTCACACACTCACACACACAAAAAGTGAACATATTTTGTCTTTGTAATGGAGCATGATGACATTAATTGGCCAAGCATTTCGCCCAGCCACTGGCTGCAGAATTCATCCGTGGGTGAGAGAAATGCACAGAAGTGAGTCTTTTAAATTCATTACCTGAAAACTAATTGCTAAGGCCTGAACTGTGTTCCCTTCAAATTTGTATGTTCAAGTCCTGACACCCAGGACCTCAGAACAGGGCTATATTTGGAGATGGGGCTTTTGAAGAGCTAATTAAGGCAAAATGAGGTCCCCTGGGCAGGCCCTAATCCAACATGACCGTCCTTGTAAGAAGAGGCGATGAGGACACAGACGCACATGTGCACAGAGGAAAGACTGTGTGAGGACACAGCGAGAAGGCGCCCTCTACAAGCCGAGGAGAGAGGCCTCGGAAGAAGCTAAACCTGCCAACACTGTGATCTTGGACTTCCAGCCTCCAGAACTGTGAGCAAACAAAGTTCTGTCGCTTAAGCCATCTCGTCTGCGGTATTTTGTTCCTGCAGCCCCAGCAAACGGATGTACTTTTAGAACCACTTTGGTTTTTCTACACGGTTACAAACAGTTGTGAGGTCTCCAGGTTTGCATATCTCCACGGACACAACTGAGGCAGCCTCAGCCTGCAGGTGCTCAGAGGACCCTCTGAGATCCCAGCCGTCAAGTGAAGTTTGATTTCACAAAACTGAGTGGGGTCCGCCCAGTGAAATCCTAAATAATAAGGAAAACGGTATAGAGCCAGGACCTCCACGTGGACGACAATGAAGCACACAGATACACACACACCACACAACGAGCCAGGGAGAGTTGTGGAGAGGAGCAACTGAATTCGGGCGGAGCACTGTGACAAGTCTGCGACAGTGGGGCGACGTGCCCCACCTCACAGAAAGACAGACCCCCACTGGGTAACCTGGAGTCCTGTAATATGTGATTAATAAAGAATATTCCAAACGGATGTGGCTCTTTAAAACCAGGGAATTTTCTTGCTGTTCGGGACCAGCAAAAGCCACTGCTCGCTGAACGGCCTGTCTTGGAGTCTCACAAATTTGCACGTTGGAGTTGTTAACCAAGGGCTATGTCGAGAATTCAAACAGACTCTGCGGTTTGGAAGTCACACGTTTTGCTGCTTAAGGTTCAGTTTGCAAGCTCTGCTTTTGGAATAGCTTTTCGTGCCCGCAGTACATTTTATGGATGCTTAACAGAGTGACAGATCCCCTCTGAGAGATTTTAGAAACTGTCAGGTGAGGTAAGCCAGGTGGGGCCTGGCTGGGTCACAGCTGGGGTAACGAGGGCTCTTTACACTGTGGCTTCTACGCCGGCTCTGAGCAAAATCCCCCAAAAGGATTTCAGTCACGTTTCCAGCAACAGTCAACCTTGGCAGAACTGTATGTCCTGAGGGCTTGGCTGTGAGGGGCCACCCTCGTTTGCATATTCACGTCATAGCATGCCTGATCCAAACAAACACCGCTCCTCCTGAGTTCAGCATCTCTCCCTCGAAGTGCTCATTCGCCCGCCAGACGACACACAGCGCCCGCTCTCATGCACGCAGCCTGGCCTTGCCCACCTCCATGCCCTTGCATGTGCTGAGCCCTCACCTGGACAGCCTGTCACCGCCACTGCACCTCAGGTCCACCTGCCTCTCAAGGCCTGGTGGGAACACCGCCTCTTTTGCAAGCACCATGCGTCCCAGGGTGCTTCCTTCTCCCTCCCTGAACTCCAGCTCACAGGCACAACCCCTCCTTCAGACTCCGTCCTCCATGTCCTTGTTGCTTGGCTCTTCCCTTTCCAAGGCTGCCCGTTGTTCCCACCAGGATTCCTTCCTCATTCATCGCTCCATCCCCGTCAGCACCTATGCTGCTTAGTGAAATACCTGTGGTTTTGCACTTTATTCAAATCTCATTACTTCCCCTTTGCAAGGCAGAAATGTTTCTTCGTCCAGTTAGTATTCTTTATAATGTGAGATGACTACCATGGCTGCCCTTCTAAGGGCTAAAAACTGTCCGTCAGTCTGTCCTGGGTAGAGGCCTTGACAGAGGAGGGGTTAAAATGTCATGGGCCGATGTCTGCAGGTGAGGGCACGCTAGAGTGTGTTCACATTTCCACACACATAAGTGTGTGCCCAGGATGAGACAGCAGGATGGGAATGCACAGAGGGCAGAGGCCGACTGAATTTCTTTGGGAGATGGCCTGGAGTTGCTGCGTTGGAGCCAAACATAAGCCTTGGTCTAGGAAATGTTCCTCCAGTGCTCTCGGTCCTGTGCAGGAACATGAATCCCCAGCACCTGTGACTTCCAAGCCACAGGGTCTGTTTGAATTATCCACTTAGTCCTTTGTGAGCAGCTTCGATGTGCAAATTTGTCAGATTCCAGGACAAGCAGTTCAGTGGAGAGTGGAATTTTGCTGGTTCCAAACAGCAAGAAACTCCCTTGCTTTAAGAGCCAGATCCCATTGGAACAGTCCTCACCAAATGCCCAGTCCCTAACACTATCTGGGGCTGCAGTTACTGACCGACAGTGGTAAGCCGACCCTCACAGAGAAAGGGCCTCCCTATGCCCCCTATTCCTCCCAGTAACTACACCTCTTCACACAGACAAGTGGCCAAAGGACCTGGCCACACAGTGGTGGTCGGCAGGGCACACTGTCGCAACATGTTCCCATTTGCTGTTGGTGGTTGCTCAGTGAGTTCACACCTGAAGGAGAGAGGGGGGCTCCCTCTGCAATATTCCTAATGCTCAGAGGAGAGAAACTACTTCCACTCCGTGCCCGGCCCTCACCTGGTCGCAGTCACTCTTCTGACCCATCTGGACAGACAGGCCCAGGTGTCACCATCTGTTCTGAGTTCTCAAACTGTCAGTGGTGACATGGGCGGCCTGGAGTTTCACAACTCAGCCAGCTCTCCATGCTGCCACTTCTATCTGGAGAGTAGCTCTCGTGTGTCCAGCTGCCGCCACGCCAGGGGCCGGGGTCATTCCTTCCTGGCCACGCTGAGCTTCTGTGCCTAGGGTGCCTTCCAAGAGGGCACCCAGTCTCCAATGTGTCTCGACTTCAGATCTTCCCACAAAGTTGTACATTCATCATCCTATCCTCTGCTCAAAAGCTCTAAGTAACACACACACACGCACACACACACACATACACATTGCCTGCAGGTGAAAGACTCAACACCGTGATCTGGCAGTCGAGGCTCTAACTAACCTCCCCAGCCTCCTCCCCCCGCAAGCCTGCCCTCACCAGCCAGCCCTGGATGCGCCACATGCCTCCGTCTTACATGCCACTCCTCCCAAGTGGGGATCTTCTCCCATTTCTTTATTTCAATTCAAATGTCACTTATCTTTCAGCCCACACTAACCTATTCCTTTTAATTTGCTACAACATTGATGTGTTTTGTTCCAAACTGCGTTCTTTGGAACTCTGATCCTGTGAAATTCTCCAAGAAAAAAAGGGATGAAGATTCCACCACCATCTACATTTATTAAATGCCACCTATTTTATGTCATTTTGGATATTTACAAAGCACATTTTTGGATATTTACAAAGCATGGCCAAAGGCTCTGAGAAGTCTTGTGGTAAAAAAAAGAAAGAAAAGAAAAAAGGTTTCTCTTGGATCATCCTGGATTTTCGCATTCTACATTTGACTGCAGACTCTTTGGGGGCACAGCATTTATCATGGTCTACACCGCTCACCGGTACCCCCTCACCCCCACTGCCATTATCCCTCCATTGCCCCTCACCATTATGAACAACTGACCCAAAGGTGTGGCAGCAGAGAAGTTTTCCTGAAGCCTCTGCTCCCTATGAAGCCAAGCGCAGCTGGGTGTTTTGGATGCTACATTTCGTAAACTGCCATGTTGGTTGAGCTACCAGATTCCGAGAACCATGCAGCCAGCCCTGACCTCCGTGCGCTCGCCTTGTTTGGAGCCTGATCCATGAAATCCAGGAGAACTCACCTGAGAGGCATGGGTTTGGGGAAATCTGGGTGGGAACATGGGTTGCTATCATGCCCTCTGCGGCCTTCTGTATAACCAGACAGCAAGTTTCCCCCCAGGTCGGGGCACCTGGGTCGAATGTCCAGGTAGTGATAGAAATACCCCTCTGACTGGCGCACTCTCAGTCCCTGAACGCTGTGGCCAGACGGAGCTTCCTGCATAGGGAGGACCCTAACGTGGCAGGGCACAGTGGGGTGCTGAGAGAAGAATCCCGAACAGAATCCCCAGGGATCGGTGGATAAACAGCAAAGGTTGTCCCAACAGTCGCCCCATGAAGTGTGTCTTAGATTGGGACAAAGGGTCTCCTTCAGCCACTCCTGCAGGGCGCCTGGACTTTTAGCTCTGGGGCCTTTAGGCAAGTGCACAGCTGAGCCATCAGTTCAGTAGAGCGCCTAGGCCTCCTGCTGGCAGCTTCCTTCTCTATGGGTCCTTCTCGTGCAGAAAGCACGTCTCCAGTACAGCAAGTCATGTGGCTAGAAGTTCTTTAATGGGGGCGAATTTCACCACAAATTCTGTTCCCACCCCTTCATTTCTGCAGGTGGCTTTTAAGCCCCATTTCATAAATCAGGATCTGCTGTCACATAAAGCAGTGGTAGAGAGTCCGTCCTGAAAGGCAAGTACATTTCATCTGCCGCTGGGCCCCGCTTCCGGCAGGGGCTCCCGGGAGCCCTGTGCTGGCGGATTGCAAGTCTGGGCTCCTGGAGAGCACATGGTCACCGTTACTTCTGTCCCAGCCTGAATACAGAACACGCGGGGCCCGCTGCAAAACGAACATGTGCCACCCCTTGTTTAAAAGCTATTAAGAATTTCAAGACAGCAACAACAGAGTATTAAACCAAGCCTGGGCATTCTGAGCTTAGGGACCCGTGCAACTGCACAGATCACACACCTGTGAGGCTGACCCAGCCCGTATCTGCTGTGGACCCAGAAGGGAGAGTGCTGGAGACTTCCGGTCTCTCCCTAAAGTCTTCATGGTGGCGAGAAAGAAGTCCCAGCAGCCTGGAAAGGCTTCTTTGAAAAGGGGAGTCTCAGGCTGGCCCTCTGGGTGCCCTCCCCAGCCTTCCACCCTCCCCAGCCCTTAGCAGACTTGATAAGCCCTTTAATCATCAGGTTTGACTGAACCTTCACACTTTGGTGGGGTCGGGCTCCTTCCTGTAGGTTGTGTCCCTTCCTACTTTTGAGGTTAGATCCCTTGATCTGTTTACTTTGGTCCCAGAAAAATCGGTCGCATGTGAAAAGTAGTCGCATGTCTACTTTTCACACTTCAGGTCAAATTTTGCCAATACATTGATATCTGAACCTGATTCTTCCAGTGCCCAGGAGTCTTCCAGGGGCCTGGCCTGGCTCTGCCTGCATCCAGCACGAGCACCTGCCTTTCCATGAGCTGGCCACCAGCTGGACCCGATTATTCTAAGCTTCTCCTTCTCTCTCCCCTGACATCGCTCCTCCTCTGTGCCTCTGCTGTCCCTCCATGCTGGTCACTGTCCATTGCCCCCAGTCCTCCACTCTGACCCCTTCCTCTTTCTATCTCAGGTTCTCTAAAAGCTCTGAGCTTCCCTCTGTCCCTTAGCCCTGAGGTCACAAGGATGTCTGGAAGACAGAGACGCTGTGCGAGAGCGCTCAATTCCACATTCCAACCACAATCACCTATTTCACTGCTTCCAACGCCCCCAACATAAAATCTGTAAACCTAAAATAAATTTCCAGCAGGAAAAGATGGAATGCTTAAGAAATGCTGCTAGGAAAAAACTGTATTGAGGAAAACTAGACCCCTCTACTTCAAATTACAAACGAAAATAAATCCCCATGGACTTGGTATTTTAAACCAAAAAAATAAAATTATAAAATATCAGAAGAAAAAAATCGGTGAAAATGTTTTTGTATCCTAGGGCTGCGAGTAGACTTTCTAAGCAAGCCAAAAGCTGGGTGTTAGGAAAATAATAAGGGATTGGACTACATAAAAATTAAATACTTCTGTAAAATAAAAGACACAGTAAAGGAAGTGAAAATTCAAGACTGAAAGAAATAACTTGCAGCATATATATCAAAGGTTTAAAACCCAGAACGTTTGAAGAGCTCTTACAGAACAACGACGACAGAAAAAAAGGAAGGAAGAAAGGAAAAAGGAAAGGAAGAGTGGGCAAAGAATATGAGCCGGCAGGGAAAAATGGGTGAACTGTTTTCTTTCTTTTTTTTTAGTTTAAGTAGATTAGAAAAAAATTAAAGGAAAGGAAAAAAAAAGCTTGAGAGAGTGCAAGCATCATTGCTGCCTCCTTCAGTGACAAGGACAGGCCTGGCCTGGTCAAGAGCCAGCCCTTCGGGGCATCTCCTGGGAGGTCCGATGTGGACGCACCTGAAGCTCCCACTGTGTCCCTCCGCTCAGCCACAGGGAGGGCCTTCTCCCCCGAACCTTAAAAAATATATCTATGAGCAGACACTTTATAAAAGAACGATTGCTAGGCCACAGACCTTCTCCTGTAAACCAACTCTCCCCAGAACAATTTGCTTGTTTATATATTTGTTTTCAAAATCAATGTTTCTGGAGGCTGGGTTTAATCTTTTCCATTTTTTTCAATGCATAGCTACGATTTTATGGGACTTATGCCATAAAACTCTTGAGCAAGGAGGGCAAATGTTAAAGCCATGCTCAAATTCGGAGCCCTTCTGAAGAGAGACCGGCTGTGCGTGACTCCCAAGTGAGATGACCCCGAAATTGAGGCAGAGGGCGCTACATGGAGCGTTGTCCTCTAAATCCTAAAGAAGCTTAGTGATGTCATAGATTACTTGTGCTCTTGTTAAATATATACAGAGGAAAAAGACTGGAAGGAAACATGCCTGAATGGGAACAGCAGATAGCTCTAGTGGGAGGGATATGCGTGGGTATCATTTTCTTCCCAGTCTGTTCTTCTAAAGTCTTGCACCTCACGTCATGACATCCGACCGGGAGCTGCCACGGGGGTCCCAGCAGAGCCCATTCTCTGTCCTGGGGCCTTCACACAGCACCGCTACCCTCAGGACACCTCTCATTTGGCACATTTATATTTCCTTCAGACATTACCTTAAGGTAACAAGCCATTTACCTCCCACAGACATAATATTTTTTCAAATGCAGTTTTTGCTTGGCTTCAAATAATGCCCTCAATTTTACAATAAAGGAAGGATTTAAAAACTTAAAAGCCAGCACTTATAGCAAACTGTGGCAACCATGGGTCCTCAGCAGTGGATGTGTCCCCTGCCCAGCCACAAGGGCATCCCAGCCAGCACACAGAGGGGGAGCAGTCTGAACGCCTCCAGCGGCCTCCAACCTCCCTCCGGGCCCACCCAGTGTGTGTGATGCTCCAGCCTGAGGCTGGTGCGTGGGCGCCCACCCTGCCAGTCGCCTTCTGTTCTGAGTCTGCGTGCCTGCCTCCTGGCTTTGAAGTCAAGGTTTCACTCTCTTGACGAATACTCATTGCTGAAGGCTACCCTTGTTACTGAAATAACTTTCCATGAAATACTCTGAAAGAAGCTTCTTGACTGTAAATGCCCTTATATTATAAGAAATGCCCATGTTTGTGTGTGGTTATGTCTTGTGTAACCGACTCCACCGGGTTTTCGAGGTGAAAATTGCTCGTTATTGTCATTTCCAAAACCTGACAGTCTTTCACTATAATGTGGCAACTTCTCAGTTCTTTAAACTATTTTTTTCTTTAAGTTCTCATGAATTGACAGTTCCTGTTTTTCTGAGCTGCTTCTCGAACCCATGTTTATGTTAGGCTCACAAGTCAGCCCTGTTCGATAACTAGGAAACACAGCGAAAAGTCCCCCAGAAAATGTGACTTCCCGGCCCGTCGGGAGCCTCTGTCCTCACGCTGAAAATTGTCGTGTGGAGTGAGGCCCTGAACATTGGAGGAAGGGAGAGGAACAGGACAGTGACAATGTGGGTGAAAGTCCGGATCGCGCTGAGGTTCTCTGCGAGGTCAGGCTGTGCGCTCCGCTCACGTGGACATGGCTCAGTCGCCGACCCTTCTGAGTGAGAGCCCCAACGGCCCCCGCGTGGGGACAAACCCTGCAGCCTGTGGGAGCGTGGATCCCGTCACATAGAGGGATGAAGGGGGTCTTTCCTTTTCTTTTTCTTCTTCTTTTTTTTAATCAAATGTAAAGACCACATTGCATTTCTGAACCTCTGCGTTTCGGCAGCTTGGGGAAAGTTAAAACAAAATGAGAACATTTTATTCACTTGAAAAATGATTGCCTGCGTCCGAGTTGATCACCCGTCCACTGCCAGCGTACGTCTCCCGGGCAGCCGATCCGGGGGGTCTGGACCTGGGCTGAGGGCTGTGCGGAGCCGCCGCCCGCAGCGTCTGTAAGGATGAGAACTGCCTTCGTTTCCCAGAGGAAGCGCCACACACTGGGGGCTCAAACCACAGAAATGCCTTCTCTCACAGTTCTGAAGACTGGAAGTCTGAAATCGAGGTGCCACGGGGCCATGCTTCCTCCAAAGGCACTAGGCACAAATTCTGTTCCAAGCCTCCCTTCCAGCTCCTGGTGGTTCCTTGGCTTGTGACACAGAACTCCCGTCTTCACCTGGCCTCCTCCCTGTGCGCGCGTCTGCATCCAGATGTCCCCTTCTTATAAGGACACCAGTCGTATGGTAGAAGCCCATCCTCCTCTAGTATGACCTCACCTTAACTAATTACATCTATAATCACACCATTTCCAAATAAGGTCTCATTCTGAGTTACTGGGGGGGGGGGGGGGGGGCGTTCAACATATGAGTTTTGGGGAGACACAGAGAGGAGCCCTAGATGACACTGCACCAAGTCTGGACTCCCACTCACTTTCTTCGTCATTTCCTCCGCTGGTCTCTTTCCCGAAACTCATTCCCCTGAAAATCAGTTGCCTTCCTCACAAACACAGGCCATTGGCTTTCTTTTCTGGCCGTGTCAATGTTTCTGCAAACCAAGAGTCGAATGAAAGGTTGCTGAAAGCATGGGACTTCACACAGCTCAAAATCCTGCTGCTGATTGAAGAAATCCTTATCAGGACAGCCTCTCAGGGGCGCCACCTGAAAGGAGCAGGGCCTGGCAGATGGGGCCCCAGGCTGCCAACCCTCAGCAAGATGTCCAGGCACTCTGGGCCTCCATGCTGCCTTCTGCCCCCATCCCATGGGTGCCATGAGGGTAAAATCCAGGAAGCCCCATATGGCTGGAGGACAGCTGTCCCCTGAGAAGCCGGCTGTGGCAGGCGCGGCTGGCTGTGTGGCCTGGAAGCCTGGCTCTCCCACTTGTTAGCTACGTGACCTCAGGCTGTGCTTCCTCTCTGAAAAATGGGCACTATTACTGAGGGTTATTCGGTGAGTTAGAGTGTGTAGGACACTCAGAAAGGTGCCTGGCCTGGAGACGGGCTTTGTGAAGTCAGCCGTGGCTGCTGGTGGCGCCTCTTGCCTCAGGTAGTGCAGCAACGTTCCGTAGGGGAGGTTTGTTTCAAAGAATTCTGATGTTAATTCTTTGGAACACTCAATCTCCATTTCCTCCTCCATCTCTTTGGTAAATACAATTTGGTGTCAAGTTGACTCTGGGGGTCCGGGACCCTCACAAAACGCAGGGCATCCCAGTCACTGCTCCCCTTTCTGGCCCTCTCCTGGTTTCCAGATTGTCACCCTGGGGAATGGCGTCCCAGCCCCTGGGAACATGTCTCAGAACAGCCTGACCCCGCTGATGGCAGCTTGCCATTCTGGCCCCATGGGGCTTCGCTCGGGGCCTTCCCTGTGTGCGAGGCCTGCCCACCTGTTCCCTAGATGCCTGGGTAAGTACAGGGCCCCACCCACAGGACGTGGGAGAAGGGCAAGCTCAGCCAGCCCCACTTGAGCCCTGAGATTCATCCCAAATGCAGGGCCGCTGTGCTTGGAACATGCACGCCAGTTGTCCCAAGGACACAAAAGCGTTTGACAGTAAAAAAAATGATTGTGATAGTTTTTGTGGAAAACAGGGAAGAAAAGAAAAACGTTCATTCAACTGTTTGCTTCTATTTGCATAAAGAAACTCTGGCCAGATAGGTAAGAAACTAAGAAAAGGTTTACGGAGGGGCGGTCAGTGGGGATTGGACGGGAGGCTGGGGGGGAGCGGTCTGTGCTTTTCACTGGACACCTTTTTATAGAGTTTCATTTTTGAATCTTATTTTTAAAAATGAAAGCTGGAAACTCTATTCCCTATTCACCACATTTGCAGTTAAAAGAGATGTTCCGTGTGCTCATCTCAAGAGATGCTGGGGAGCATCAGCTGATGGTCAGTGCCACCTGAGGCCAGAGCCCCTTTCTGGGTGACAACCTCGAGGTGCCCATGGCAGGAGGGTGCTCCCCATGACGAACCACAGAGCTTCCCGTGAGATTCCCTGAGGCCAGGAAAGAGCTGCTGGGGCACGGGTTACCAGAAAAATTGTCTTCCCTTGGAAATAATCTACTCAAATGATCCTAAAAGGCTTCGATCTGGATGTGATCTTGGAAAACAGAATCCAGCAAAGCCAGACATTCGGCCCATTGAAGCTTCGTGTTTTGGATGAGGTTGGCGATTGCAGCTCTGCCTTGAGCTGTGCACCCTCCAACTCTTCACAGCCTCAGTCAGCTCCCCCGCAACGTGGGTTAACAGTGCCCAGCCCTGGTGGGAAGGGCACGGGCTTAAACAACTTGATAGACGTAAAGCAGCCAGCACACACCTGGCCCGTTAAAGGGACCCCATGGATAGAAAAGCCATCCCCTCCTGTTGCCAGGAGGCCCTTTCAGAATTAAACTAACTCACTACATGCAGTGGAAGCAGCATAGTTACTCTGTCCTGCATCCTGTGGGAGACAGAAATTCAAACCTCCCTCAGGAGGACCAGGAGCTCCCCTTTTCCACCAGCAGAGCACAGAGTTACTGTAATGATCTTTTGAATCAGTTTGCTCAGATAATTCTGGGACTGTCTTTTTTCTGAAATATGGAGAAAAATTGCCATTTCGATAAGAAGTCCACCACCAGCCGGTGACTTAATTTTCACGGAGAATGGTGGAAATTGGAGATGGATGGTTCTAATCATTTTGGCACCCGGAGGGCAGGTGGAGGCGGGGAGGAGCCCAGAGGGGCTGCACCACCTGAGAGGCCGTGTAGGGACCGGGGGAGGCAGCCACGGGGTGCCTCTCGTGTGGCAGCTCCGGTTCTGTCCAGGCGCCCCCTGTGCTGGTCTCAGCCCGTGAACACAGAGGAGGTGATGCTCACTTTGGACGGTGAGGCAGTGACTGGGCGACTCACTTCCTCCCAGGGAACCTCCCGGTTTGCAGTCACCTCTCATGCTGCTGGGTGGCAGTCTGTACTCATTCTGCGTCTCACTCCTCCCCTCTGTGGAGCTTAACTCTGAGCTAGGACTTCAAAGGGACCGCTGCACAGAGACAGCCACCCGTCTGTCAGGCCAGGCTCAGCGGCGCCAGCTTGAAAGACATGTCTGAAGCGAATCGAATGAACCAACCCACAAACTCTGAGGATGTGACTGTGTGTAAACAACTAAAACAGCAATCATCGATAGCCAAGCGTTTAAACGTTCCAGATGTTTAAGGTAACTTACTGCTAGTCTCTAATCAACAGCTGCCCCAGGGTTAGCTAGCCTTGCCAAAAGCTCCCCGGGCTTGAGGATGGGGAAAGAGACAACAAGAGAGGAGGATGACCTCCCCATCAAGAGTCGGGCTGAGCATCTAAATAATCGCTACCTGCCCCATTTGTCTGCGGGTCACATCACGCATTTGATTGTGTGACATGCTTCATCGTCCTCGCATCTCCATCAGTCAAACCTGTGCAGCAAGGTGAGCTGTTGGTATCCTGTAAGATGCCCCACAATGCTAGATGCTGGCAACCTTGGAGACAGTCACTAGTGGAGTGCCACAGGTCTCTGCTCTTGGTCTGCACCCATCCTAAAGGCCTTCTGGTGAAGATGCAAAGGGACACCTCTCCAACTAGATGATGTGAGCTTCGTATATGAGGAGAATATACGGGCCAAATCCAGAAGATTCAACCAAGGAGAATGCAAAGTTCTACTTATATTTAAAAAAATCAAAAACAAAAAGTCAGCACCTCAAATGCAAAAGGAGGGAGACGTGGCTTTGCACATGGCCCCACACAAAGAGGCAAGGACGTCAGCTGATGGCAAGCACAGTGTGGGTGCAAAATGGGTGTGTTGGCGAAAACCCTCAGCCTAGTATCCAGGCCAAGACAGGACATCAGGCTCATGGGAAGAGGGACATTAGAAAACAGCATCCGTGCAGAGGGAGGCAGCGCGAGTCAAGGCTACCGAGCGCCTCTCTGCTCGCTGCATCCCTCAGGAACCGTGGGAAGAGGGAAGAGCGTGAACACAGTGCTGACGCCCATGCAGCTGGAAGGGCTCCAGCACGGAAGAAGCCAGCTCGTGTTATAACTCAGCAGCTTTGGGGACAGAATAATTGCTCGATGAATGTTAATGAATGTGTTGAATTATGACCATAATTATGATCGTGGCTATAACTGCATGGCTTCAGGGGGCAGAGCGGGGTCCAAAATGTGCAAACGCCAGAAAGCAGGCTTTCGATTATTTATGGACGCCTTCTCGATTGGCGCTCTGTGGCAACTGGGCTGGGCTGTCTCTCGAGGGAGGGAAGGAGGGAGCACAGTGGTCCCCCTTATCCGCGGTTTCACTTTCCTCGGTTTCAGTTACCCACGGTTAACCGCAGTCCGAAAATTTAAATGGAAAAAACAATTCATAAGTTTTCAGTTGCGCGTCGTGCTGAGTAGCGTGAGGAAATGCCGTGCCCACCGTTCCGGGATGTGAACCTTCCATTTGTCCAGCATTCACGCCGTGTGTTCACCAGCCTGCCCCGCAGTCACTTAGTAGCCGTCTGGGTTATCAGATCGACTGTCCGGGCTCGTGGTGCTGGTGTTCGAGTCACCCTTATGGCCCCAAAGCGCAAGAGTAGTGATGCTGGCAGCTTGGATGCCAAAGAGAAGCGGTAAGGTGCTTCCTTTAAGTGAAGAGGTGAAAGTTCTCGACTTAATAAGGAAAGAAAAAAATTGCATGCTGAGGTTGCTAAGATCTACAGTAACTTTTACTACAGTATATTGTTACAACTGTTCTATTTTATTACGTTATTGTTGTTAATCTCTTCTGTGCCTAATTTATAAATTAAACTTTATCACAGGTATGTATGTATAGGAAAAAACATAGGATATGTTCTGTTTGGTACTATCACAGTTTCAGGTATCCACTGGGGGTCTTGGAACATATCCCCACAGAGAAGGGGGGACTACTGTATAAATTAGATGGCCCCTTATGGGGTGCAAAGTAAAGAGTGTCTTCGTAATGATGATGATGCCAAGCTGGGTTGTTGAACGCCTGTCCCTGTGGGTCACTTTGCCCATGTGGTGCAGAGGATCAGAAAGGCTCAGCGACTCACTCAGGGACACACAGCTAGTAAGGGGGAGCCAGGACTCTACTCAAGCTGCCATATCCATATAGGAAAAATAAGCACCACACACACACCAGCCTGCTCCTCTCAGATCTCCACTCAAATGCCTTCCCGTCAGAGGGACCTCCGGAGAGCACCCATGTGTGGCGGGCCCCCTCACCCCGCCCTGCTGCACCCCCTCCTCCAGCACCCGCCTCCCAACTACGCTTAACACCTGCCTCCACAGGTCTCAGTAAGCACTGTTGACTAACGAATGAATAAATGAAGGGGTGGACAGTCGAACCTCTTCCCTCCAACTGCCTAGGGCTCCGCAGGCGAGGCTGCCCCTGGGCCTGCAGAAAATAAATCGTGCAGGCCGGCCTGTGGAACTCCCCGGATGCCCAAGTCAGGGTGGATGGACCACTGCTGGGGTGGCAACCTGGGGCCCAGAGAAAGGCTCCTGTGGTCAGGAGTAAACGGCAAAAAGGCATCAGTTCCAACGAGAACAGCTAATACTCTTGGTCACCTACTGTATGCGGCACTGTTCTGAGAATTTTTCACGCTGCAACTCCTTTCATCCTCAGATTAACCCTCCGTGGTCCTTACTCCGTTTCACAGATTAGGAAACTGAGGCCAGCAGGAACTTGACACGCATGAGCAGCTGGCTGAGCCGAGACTCAGCTCCCGCAGCGGTTTATCACCGGGCTCCGTGGCCTCCTCAGCGACAGACAGTCCTCAAATCCAGGGCCAACAGCCCTGCGCCGGGGGAGCAGCCCGGAGCAAACCCTGGCGGTGGGGCGTGGCTTCAGCGGAGGGATGAGGCGAGTGGGCCCGCGAGCCCGCACCTGTGGAAGGATCGCACCTGTGGAAGGATCTCACCTGTGCCGCAGCGTTTAGCGCTGTGCTTGTGCTGTGCCGAGCAGCTGGAGCAGAGCACGGCGGAAGAGGGGCAAGGGGCCAGGCCCCGCCTTCAGATGCCCTCCCTCCGCTTATGTGCTTCTTGTCAGTTCCGGCTGACCCCGGTTTAACGCTTCTCTCTTAAAAACCCAAAAGAGTCCAAAGACACACTTGAGGGACTTGTCAGAGGACAGTGACAGGAACCAAGCCTGGGGTTTCCTTAGGCCAACCTGGTCAGTCCCTGGAATGGCTTTACGCAAACAGAAATCAGGATGCCTGTCCCCAGACAGGAAGGTTCACGATCAAAAGCCACCAGCCCGGATGGTCTGACTGTGTACTCCTCATCCGAGGCCCCACGCCTGGAAGAAACCGGCCACGTGACGGGCAGAAACGCTCTCGGTGTCAGGCGCCCGGCCTGGGGCGCCCTCAGCGACAGGCCCCCGCTCGTCGGTGCTCAGGGCCCTGAGAGCTGCTTGCGGAATCCCCAATGATGACGGAATCTGAATGTCCCAACGGCCAGGGTGAGGACGTGGAGGAAGGACGAGGGGGCCTGGAGCAGATTTCATGTGATTTAGAGATTTAGAGAAAAAGGAGTGTTTGTGTTTTTGATACCTTATCATTGCAGACTGAAATTCATGCCTTTTAAACAAATCAATAGAGCAATTATAAGGGAATAAGGGATAATGGAATAAAAAATGGGCGCAGGATAGACGAACCTCCCTGAAAATCCGTGTGGCGGGTTCCAGAGCTGCCGTGAGGGCTGAGGCGGGGAGGCGCACCGACAACACCAAGATGCCCAGCGCGTCTGCCGTCCTGGGAGGGGCTGCCATGGACCCCCCGCAGGCCAGAGGCCACCCCTCTAAGGACGAACCTGCCTTCTACATTACAAGGCCCTCCCACGACCAACTTCCACCTTGGGCACAGAGAGGACAGGGCCTGGGGCCCACAACACTCTTCAACTAAAATGTTTTAGTTTGTTTTAAAGTCAGAAGAAAAACCTAAATATAATGAAAATGAATATATAATAATGAATCCAGCCTGGATGATTTCATCTTTATACAAAGACAGTCGTAATATGTCTTCTCGTGAGGAAGGGTCCATGAAGGCAAAAGCACCTGGGGTCCTTGGAAGCCACTATGCAACCCTGGGCCCTTGCCCCTTACACCAGAGACATGAAAGGTGGCTCCACACAGAAGGGACCCTGAGACCCCCACAGACCCTCCTAGTTGACCTACACATTGAAATTTAGCGGTGATTTCTCCCTCCTCCCTCTGCGTCACGCAGATAAAACTCAGTCCCCAAATAGTCACATCTCCAGGCCTCGAGGCCCGGGCCGAGTCATGAGCCCAGACAGCCGAGATGCCTGGTGTGTCCCCTGTGGGGAGGAGCGCTCCGCTGGGACTCGGTTCTGCCAGGCGCCCCTTCTGGACCGAGGCGCTGCAGGAGCGAGGGTTCCCCCGCCACCCGCACCCGCCTCCAGGTCACCGGGCTGCTGTCTATTCACCAGGAAGACGTGGCTGGGAGCGACCTGGCCTGCCTGCTCGCCTCCACATCCCTGGGTGGGAGAACCGGCCACAGGGTTCACAGCTGAGCTCCTCCACTGACTAACAGAGTGACCTCAGCCGCCCCCCGAAACCTTCTGGGTCCCCATCTGGACAGAGATGGTAATGATGACCTGCCACACACGGCTCTGTGAGGGCTGAGGGAGGTCGTGTTTGCAAAGCATCCAGAACGGTACCCGGCGCCAAGCAGGAGCTCCATAAACACAGCAGTGTGTGAAGTATCATTATTTTATTGGGTAAATGGTAAATATTTGCTAAATGCATGAATGAAAAGAAATCGAATTTGGATTAATCCAAAAATCAAACAAGTGATTTCTGTCCCTTTGCACGCCCTCCTCCAAGTTGTTCAAAGCCCTCGAAGGCACAGTCTCTGCCCTCTGATACCTCTCATGAGAGCAATGTGGTTACTTCACAAAGCAGACCCTGGTCACAGAGTAGCTGACTTGTCCCCGAGTCCATTCACAGGACCAAGAAGGCTGTAACGTATAAATCTAGCTGTCTTCCCAGGCTCCTTTACAGAACAGGTGGCCATGAAAGATGTAGGCTGAAAGGGCTGGTTGGGGATTCTAGGAAAGCTCTTTAAATGAGCCTGACATCTAGGATGCTTAACCTTTTGCCCCTCATCTTCCCTCCTTCCTCCTATGTGGAATGCAATGGTGATGACTGGAGCTCCAGCAGCCTTCTGGAAACCATAATACAATTTTGAGGAAGGAAGCCAATGCCAAGATGGCAGAGCAGGGAGAGGGACGAATTGGCTGCCTGTTGACCCTCACCCTGGACAGCCTGCTTCCTGTCTTTTTCTGTCTGAAAGAAAGTAAGCCTGACACTTATTGGAGCCACTGCTATTTTGTAAAGTTTTCCTTTATATACTGCTGAATTGACAGAAACCCCTGCATTCCTCTCACACTCTACAAATAATTTGTCCAGTGAGAACAGTTAAAATAACATTTCTGCCAACATTAAAAATTCCAATATTTTAAGAATGATAAATTTTCAACAGGGCAGGATGGAGGGAGGGGCTAAAAGTCCCACAGCAGAAACCCTCACTTGCTAGGTAATCAATTCTGAAGGCAAAAGATAAGCAGGAAAGCCACAGTGGAGAAGATGTGCCGGCACCATTAGCTTTTCCGATTATACAAGGTGCAATGAACCAATTTTTTTATCAGAGAACGCCTCTGAGACCAGGCCTCCCACCCATTCCTCCTCCATGTAGGCCCTACTCCCCTCTGAGCTGGTGTTGGCTTCTCCTCGCCTGAGCTCTGTGGTCCCACCAGAACCCTTCTGACCCTGTGGGGAGACCCATCTCTGCCTCGCAGCCCTGGCCAAGCATACCACCGCCTGGCCCAGGCACTGTGGGCAGGGGGATCGTCTGGATTATGGCAGAGGAGCCACTGCAGGAAAGACTCCGCAAATTAGCACCACTTACAACTGACCAGCAGGACAACCAGTGCTCAGCATTCCACGTCTAAACACCCAGAGAGGAGATGCATGAGGCCCTCGGTGCCTTGCTTTGGCCAGAGAAGGCAGACTGAGCAAAAGGACACAGTTGGGACTTCTGCGGGACCCCTGCAGAAAGAGTGTGAATGCTTCCTTCTGAGGCACTGCCTGACCTTGAATTATCTTCGGAATTGGCAAGGAAAGGCCATGTTCTATTCACCCTGGTTTTAGTTTTAAGTGTATCTTACTTAATATTTTCAATATGAGTCAGCTCCATGTACTGTGATGATTTTTCAAATAACCAGAAGTTGACTGTAGCTGGCTTTAGACAGGAAGCGTGAGTACAGAATCCAGCTGCTTCCACCCTGGGAGCAAGTCTGGGCCGGTAGTCCTGGATTTTCTGGCCTGAGGCCTCAGCCTCCTGGATTACACAAGCAGAACCCTCCTGGGTCCTGCTCTTCCTGACTCTCCTCTCCTGATGGGAGCAAGGGGCTCCCCTGTCCTGGATGCACTCCTTGAAGCAGCTGCTCTGCCTGATCCACCTGCCTGGGAGTCCTGGACCACAAGTGAGGCGAGTACCTGCCATCCTTCCTCTCCCCTAGGGTGGGCGTGTGTGTGTGTTGGAGGGGAGGGGGTTGGAGGTCATGCGTGGAAGGTCACTACCGTGTGGTTGGGGCTGAATAAACTGGGAGCTGTTCTTATTGTGACGATGTTAACAACAGCAATGCTGCTGCTGCTGCTGATGATGATGATGTCCATGACATCTAGAACCCCAGGTTTTCCTGGAGAGAACCAAGAAGCATTTCCCATTTGCCAAATCAATCAATGTCCTGTGAATGCACAACATGCCGTGTAATTGATGACACAGGTGGGATCTCCCTTCAGGGGCATGAGAGCCAATCCTTTCTGGATGCCCCCAAGAGAGGGCCCAGGTAGACACGCCAAGGGATCTGCTTATATATCTGAATCAGTGAATATGTACCTGACAGTTCTTGAGTTTCCTCGTAACTTGAGTGCAAATCATCACTGATCTTTACACAAACACACGAGGCCGGTACTATCCTCATCCCCCTTCTACCATGAGGAACGTGGAGCCAAGACATTAAGTAACTTGCCCACCATGAGGGTGAACTTGCTACTCAGTGACCGAAGGTGGGGACACATGTCGGGTACCATGGAAACCTCTCGGCAGGAAGTAAGGAGAGCCCAGGTCGGGCTACAGATGAGGGGTGGAGAGTGGGAGACAGGGCCAGCAAGCCATGGGCTGGTCCCCAGGCTGGGGATGCTGTGACTACAGGGCACTGGGCAACTTCCAAATGTCATCAAACTGTCAGCATCCTCTGTTTACGGTAGATGTCCTTTTAAAATATCTGTTCAGGGGCCGGCCCCATGGCCTAGTAGCTAAGTTTGGTGCACCCCACTTTGGCAGCCCGAGTTCACGGGTTCGGATCCCAGGCGCAGACCTACGCCACTCGTCAGCCACACTGAGGTGTCATCCCACATATAAAGTAGAGGAAAATTGGCACAGATGTTAGCTCAGGGCTAATCTTCCTCAAGTGAAAAAAAAAGAGGAAGATTGGCAACAAAAGTTAGCTCGGGGCTAATCTTCCTCAGTAAAAAAATAAAATAAAACAAAATAAAATATCTGCTCAATTTCTATCAGAGAGTGCTTCCCCCTTTCTTCCTTGCCTGCATCTACACTTAGAATCATCTCCCTTTGGTAGGCGGAAAAATGACAATGCAGCAAAGAAAATTAATAAATGCTCTGTTTTCAGACATGTCCTGGGCTTTATTTCTGGCCTTTTCAAATGACTCTCCTGATTACAAAAGTGATGATATCAGCTGGCCACAGCCTTATTTCTCATGGGTGAGAGGCAAGTGGACTTCCAGCATCCATACAACTGCCCGAATTCCACATGAGAGAATACAACCAATGCCTGGGATAAAGTCAGCCACCTCAAAACACTGCCCAACAGTGCTTCTCCAGGAGAATTTAAAGACGGGACCCAGTGATAAACACACATCCAACACCCGGTGCTCCCCTGAAACGGGGACCAGAGAAAGTGCTGTGTGCACAAACTGCTGAGGCACCGTCCAAGGCATTCCGCCTTTTACGGGCTCTTCTCTCCATGAAGGTGGCATTTCTCTGAGCACTTAAGAAGATGACTCACCCAGAGAGGCGGACTGGGCTGGTCTCCCGCCTTGGAAAACCCTGGTGTCTGTCCTGCTGAGGCTCCGAGTTGACACTTGCGTGGCTGCGACCCTCAGCCGCGGGACAAGCGATGACGACGTTGGAATTGCAGGATCTTGCTTGCAAAAGTCATGGCGCCAACTCAAGGGCTGCAAGCCCCAACAGCTTCAGAGCCAGGTAAGAAGAGAAGCTGGTAGAGCTGACGTGGATGGGGTCCCTTCTGGATCCAGGCGCTGTTCTCAGCACCTGGCAGAGGCCAGCTCTCCGGGCCCTCCCAGCGGCTCTCTGCAGGAGGCAGCGTTCCAGCCTGGAAGCACGAGGCTCCTGGGGTCCGAGCTGCAGGATTCGAGCTGGTGGGCCTGGCTTCAGAGCCTCCCCTCTATCGGAGCCTTGTGACTAGGGGCTCAGCAGGGCCCGTGATGGGGGAGCATGGGAGCCCACCCACAGTCATCTGCCGTCAGAAAACCAATCCTGGGTGGGCCGAACAGACCTCAGTGGGGGGTGCATTCTGTTTGATGGCATTTGGCCCTTGAGCTGCCAGCCTGCAACCCCATGCATTTTTCTTTTTTAATTTTCTTGACGTTCCTCTCCCTTGATAGATAAAGAGAGTAAGCTCTGAGGGAGATTTTCTTCCTCGGAATCCTGCTCTCTGATTTTAAGCCGACAGTCTTCCCACGCTACGTGTCACACGCAGAATGCCCGCTTTGAATCTCAAGCCATGACCTCCTCTCCCGCTCGATCCCTGGCGACTGTGACATCACAGGACGCTCACTGCAGCTTCGGGCCTGCGCCGCCCCTGCCCGGCATAAACTCTGGATTTTTTATTTAACAAACCATGTACTCAACCTGTTCTGTCAAGGCAGAACCTGAAAATTGTCAACATCAGCCAAAGGAGATGGTCCTGGCAGAGGGACCCCTTAGCAGAGAGGTCTCTCAGTTGCATGCAGAGGAGCTGGGACAGAAGCTGAGAGCAGGTCACCCAAACAGGGGAAGCATCTAAAGCTGATTTTAATCAAAGACCAAACAGCCAAATCCTCCTAGAGGGGCCAGCCAGCCACCGTGCTGTGCTTGGGGGCCAGAGCAAAGGCTCTCTTAGCTCTTCCAATTTTAGAAATTGGCTGCTGACTCATTATTAACCCAGGAAGCCCACGCACTCAAATGACTATACTGAAAAAGCTCCCTGTCATACTCTGCTGGCTGATGTGCAGGTTTTTAAGCAAATTCAGAAAATGTTTATCATAAGGTATTTATGACATTTTAACCGTTTCACTTACAGTAACTAGAATGACATTTAAAAAAAAAATGTTTCCTGTATGTTACTTGACAGTAAAGCCAAGTTTCATCAGAATAGTAACAGCCTGAGAAACACATATCAAGGTCAGATCAGGCCCCAACGACTCAGCTACCCCATCCTCGCCCCCTGCCCCCAGCCCCCAGCTTATCTTCTTTCCGATTTTACCACGGTTTGTGACATTCAGCGTTAAGGAAAAGGAGAACACATAAAAAAGTTCCCAGAATCATTCATATGCTTTTCGAGAGAGAAGTCAAAATTCTGCCTATTATATTTCTTGTACCAAAACTGGGTAACTCAGATCACACGGCCAGAAATTGCTCAGGGGCTGTCTTTCCTCCACCTCCAAGAAGCGGAAGCTGGCCCAACCTCAGCACCCGTGGGTTAGCACAAATTCATCCACCTCCATCTCTGAACTTCACTTCGGCTCCAGAGAGCCCCAAGCAGCTTATTTTCCAGTCCAGCATCCCTGTCTCTTCCAAGACAACATAACGTACAACAAGCATCTACATTCTCACAATGAACAACTAAGAAACTTCTCCAGACAATCAGCCCAAACCACGGTAGCTAAGGGGGTGGGGACAGAAACAGCCACTTTTCTAAAATTACAGATCCTCAGAGTTTGAACGAAACACAGGGTCCACTCCAAGATGCCACAGCTTTCCCACAGCTGAGGCTCGGAGGCAAACTGCAGAAATGATCAGGAAAATGACAGAAATATACTCACCAGGGAGAAGCTAATGGTTCTACCTTCCCAGGAACCGTGCTCTGAAGATCTCACGGCAGACACCGGCTCAGGCACGGCTTGCCTGGAACGCCAGTTGGAAACTTAAAAAGCAACGACCATACAGTCACTGATTTCCCTCCATTCCCAATGATGTCCCCACGATTGAGACCAAAAAAAAAAAAAAAAAAAGAAGAAGAAGAAAAAAAAAAGGCGCACACCTCAGTCTTCATTCTCATTGGAACGAGATGACTCATGCTGACTCACAGCCGCCACTTCCTCTCCCGACATTCTCTTCATACTTGTGAGCTGGGCTGGTCCTGTTCCCAGGGTCTCTGCAGCCCTTCCTGGAAGAGCAGCCGCCCTGAGCCTGGCGAAGAGACCCAAACACTGACCTCACATGGAGCCCCCGGAGCCCAAACAAGGGAAATGCTTTATTTAGGAGATTGAGAACTGAAAAGTCAAATGCGTGCTTCTCGTGTGCATTTGAATTTCAAATCTACACTGAGATTTTGGCATGTGTGGCCAAGCTTGTGCCTGAAACCCTTGCTCCTTTCAAGGCATTTCAGGGAAGGGAGAAGAAGGGAGAGGAAGGGAGGATTCTGTTCCTTAAGGAGGCTGGCTTTTCTTTGTCCTGGTCGCACTTCTTTCCCTGCATGCTTTCTTCTGCCTATCTTCCTCTGATAAAATAAATCCTGGGATCTAAAATCATCATCACTTCAAAGCTGTTGATTAGGAGGGTATGTGCCCTGTTTCAGGATTAAGTGACTTACAAAATCTTTTCTCTCCATCTTTCAGGCTTCAAGAATAAGCCAGACTTGAATATCAAAGTCGCAAGGAATGAAATGAAGGTATACCAATCGAACTGTTAAAAATTGTTGGTGAGGGGCTGGCCCGGTGGCTCAGTGGTTAAGTTCTCACACTCTGCAGACCCAGGGGTTGCTGGTTCAGATCCTGGGTGCAGACCTATGCACTGCTCATCAAGCCATGCTGTGGCGGCACCCCACGTAGAAGAACCAGAATGGCTTACAACTAGGATATACAACTATGTACTGGGGCTTTGGGGAGAAAAAAAAAAAAAGAGGAAGATTGGCAACAGATGTTAGCTCAGGGTCAATCTTCCTCACCAAAAAAAAAAAAAAGTGCTAAGTATTAAAAAAAAAAACTTGGTGGTGAATGTTTACATACAAGAACAGAGGGTAGCCTCTGCCTTCATTTTCTCTGGAATGCCACCGGGGGTGGGGTGCTTCCACAGCTCCTGCGTTTTTAACTCTGAGAGGCAATGGAAGAGAACAGGATCCACGTGATGCTCAGCAACCTCACAAGAAGCCAAGAAGGGCGGCTGTGATTGCACTTGGCCAACTGGTTTCTGGAGGGTGACACACTCAAGGCCATGGGTGAACACTGGTGCCCTCAAAAGCTTTTCTGACTTAGTGCCTGCTACTATGCAGGCCATCTCTGATAGCCCTAAGGGATGTAGAGAAAATAAGGAAGTCCCGTGTTGGAGGAGGATGGAAGACCCAAGCCAGCGGCCTCTGTGTGCAGGCGACCCCACCCTGGAGGGGTCCGGAGACCCGGTTTCCATTTACAGCCAGATTCATCTTAGGGAAAAAATCCTACCATATCTCCCTTCTTTCAATGGGAAAATCAGGGCATTTTTTAGTGAGGCAATACCAAGTCATTTGAGCTCCCAGTGAAAGTTGTGTATCAGCCAATTGGCCAAATAATCCTATTTCTTGCAGTTTTGGGGGCTTTCTTTCCAGAAAAGTGGAAAGCCGGATGGTGTTCTGGCATTTAGAAAGAGCTCTCTTGTGCAATTCACGGCAGTGTGTTTCCTGTAGGGGGAGAGTGGAGAGTAGGGATGGGCAGTGGCCCCATGAGCTTCCTGAAGACGTGGCTTCAGCCACATCTTGTGTTGTCCTCAAGGGACGCGTCTCAGGCAATAGGGGTCCGGCAGCCCCAGGAGAAGCGAGCACTGATGCCAGGAGTCAGCAGGGGCCATTACAGCCGGGGATGTGGGCTGTTACTTCTGTCCTATATGTGGAAAGCCAGCCTTTACTTTATTTATGAAGATTTTCATGAAGTCAGCTCGTTAATCCATGGAGGAACTGAGAAAATAGTAATTAAAAAAAACACCCGGAATGAATTAAAGAAATTTGAACTGGTTGGGAAATGCAGGCCCCCAGGGGCAGCCACGCCTTCCTGCCGGACGTGCCCTGCCGGAGATGTCATCGCTGGAGCTGTGGGTTCTTCCTCAGCAACACTGTTACAGGGAGCCTTCCAGAATATTCCAGGGCAAGGCCTTTGACACGAAGCTGGGCCTCCTCCCAACACAGCAATTTGAGCCACAGCATAGAAGGAGAGTGGAACCAGGTCCTCTCAGACAGTGTTGCATTGATATTCCCATGAATGCTGGGCCTGAACTCCTGATGGAGCTTCCATCCAGAGCCTTTCTTGTTTGGGCCGGGAAGCGGGGAGAAGGGAGAGGCCATTCTTGATATATTAATAAATAGAGCGTTCACTAAGGCCTGTCATACCACTCCCATGATTGTTAATGTGGGGTGTCCTAGAGCAGAATCTCTTTAAGCTGGCTCATTTCTGCATATTCCAGCAGAAAGGAATCAATGATGACATTTTCAATGTGGCTACATGGAAAACATTTTTTAAACATCTGTGTGCTGTTTCCCCAATGAAAATAGCACTGTAAAAATTTAGGTTTCATTGAATTAGGAAAATAAATAAGCTTCACTCCCAAAGGCAGTGCACAGTCTGCAGACAGTGTATTCTAGCGTGTCATAGGATTCTTATAAACACTGACGGCTCCCATTTAAGAGTGTCTAATACATACCAGTCAGTCTCCTGAACATGCACAGGTATTATAACCTCTGACCCTCAAAATAGCCCCACGAGGAAGATAGCGACATCATCCTCACTTTCTAGCAAAGAAACTGAGGCACAGAGAGGGCCAGGAGCCTGCCCAAGGTTGCAGAGCCCAGATGTGCATCCAGGCCACATGGTGTCAGAGCCCACATCCCTAACCACCAGGCCACGTGGATTCCCACAAAGGACTTTTAAAGAATCTTTGCACACACATCCCCTTACTTCATGATGTGTTCTCCTAAATTCTGCAGACGTGTGCGAGGGAGAGGTACTTTTATTCATTTGCGAAGAAAATCAAAATCCTAGCCTTGAAGTGATGGGTCCCTTACAGTAATAATTCTAACTAACGGAAAGAGTCGACTAGGATTACCCATTGGCACTTCCCAAAAAGGACCATGAAGCTGCACACGCCACCGACGCCTCCACAGACAGCGCTTCTCCTACACAGGGACACGAGGGCGGCAGGGGCCGACCCTCACAGTCCTTCCCTCCCTTGAGCAAATAGGTCTCTTCACCACCCTCCCACCCAGGAGATCATCCTTTCCCTGCAATCTGGCCCCTCCTCCTCACCCCATCCTCACTTCTTCTTTAGGATTTCGTGCCCAATCAAATATTGTCCCTTTCCCTCCAGCATCTTTAACTTTTTCCTCTCCATGGCCGAAACACAGGCCCCTGTCTCTTCCATCTCTGAAAGACCTCACCTGCCTTTGACCCCATGGAGTAGACCCCCAGGTGTCCCCGAAATTCATTCTAACCATCCCCCGGTAGCGGCCTTGCCATTTGGTTGGGACTGACTCCACCCCCACACCCAGGGGGAGTTTTGATTGGGTTAAGCAAAACAAGAGAAAGCCACCCTTTGCCACTGTGACTGCTTCCAGGATTGGGTCCCAGGCTTATGTCAGTTAGGGAATGGATCTTCTAGCCACGAGGATGAGCTCAGTGGTGCCCAATTGGAGCAAAGCCCAGGAATATAGCCATCACTTCAGGGATGACAGGGAAGAATGTACAGAACTAACGTCTCATTCTTACTCTTAAGTTTCAAAAGTCTGGGACAGGGCGCTACGATGAAAGAAAAAAAATGATTTGGAAGAATGGGTGAAGTCAAGCAATAATATATAGTTGTGCAGATGGTACACTGCACAACCCCGGGGAGTAAAGTAAATTCACATAGGCCGTGATGTGCACAGTCATATGTGGCAGGGCTGGTCGTGGTGCCAGGTGATGCCTCCCCAAGACCATACAAGGATCCCACAGGTGAGGTGGAGGAAGAGAACTGAGAGGAAGGAATAGAGAGAAGAGGCTGAACCCTACTCCCCCACAGGGGGCTTGGGCCAGAGAAGCACCATCACTCACGCCAGGGCAGTTCAGGCACTCTGAGAACAAAGGGACAACTGCATTGGAATGGTGGGACCTAAGAGTTTCATTGGCAGTGTTTTCTCTTCCGTGGTGGAACTTGAACTTAATGGTGTGCTCACCATTGAGGGCCTCTTAAATTAGATGGAATATAGTCTGTAAAGCCACGAGCCTGGATGAGGGCACCAGAGGAAGGAGTGTAGAAAAAGAAGTGAGAACTGAGCCCGGGCCCCTGTGTCTTCAGGAGGTCAGGGGGTGAGGAGGAGCCAGCAGAGAAGGGATGCTGGAGGGCCAGGGAGTAGGGCCAACGAGGTGGGAGGGAAGCCGGGAGAAGGTAGCACCTGGGAAGGCCAGTGAAGAAGGTGCCAGAAGAGGAGAGAATGGTCACCTGTCAAATCAGTGCCGAGGAGGACTAGGAGCCCCAGTGCCTCTGGCAAGGGGAGGTCTTTGCCGGGAACAACGGGGTGAAAGTCTGAGTGGAGTCCAGAGAGAAAGGGGGAGAGAGATGGAAGACAGTGAGGAGAGACACTGCTTTCTAGAAGTGGGGCTGTGACTGAGGGGGCAAAGGGCTCAGGATTTCAGGAGAGATCTCCTTTTTTGTTAAGATGAGAAAAATATCTCATCTGTAACTTACTCGCAGAAGTGATTTGCTAGAAACGGGAAAACTGATGAAACGAGAGAGGGCCAGAGGGAATTTGGTGAAGTCGGCGGAGGGACCAGACCCACTGCTCAGGGGGCAGGCCTGGCCTGCGGGAGGACAGGACACGGACCAGATGGGGAGCAGCCAATACGTGCCTGTTCCCTACACTCTTGTACGTTTCATCATTTGTAATAAAAGAAAAGTGACATCAATTTTTAAAACTCAATGACGAGTAGCACACCATTAGAGTCTTTCTATTGAAAGCCTTGCAGCTAAAACTAAAGTCCCCTTTGATGGGGATGTGGCGTTTTTCACTAAAGTAATGGGGATGCATTAGAGGGATGGAGGAGGCAGGATTTGGGGAGGTGAAGAAACATGTGTTCCTAAGGAAGGGAGAAAAATCTTAGAGAGAAATGTTGGCAGTGGCTTTGACAAGTAAAGCTGCTGTGAACATCCGTGTACGGGTTTTTGCGTGGACACTTTTTCATTTCTCTGTAGTAAATACCCAGCAGTGGGGTTGCTGGTTCATATGGTAACTGTATATATCTTTATAAGAAACTGCCAATCATCTTCCAGAGTGGCCGTCCATCCACTTTGCATTTCGACCAATGCCCGTATGACAAACAGTTGCTCCTCATCCTTGCCAGCACCTCCACTGTCAGCATTTCTCATTTTAGCTGTTCTAATGGGTGTGTAATGGTATTTCCTCATGGCTTTAACTTGCATTTTCATAGTGACTAATGGTGTCGAGCATCCTTTTGTGTGCTCTTTTGCCATCTGTGTATCTTTTTTGGTGAAGAATCTGTTCAAATCTTTGCCTGCTTTTTAACTGAATTGTTTGTTTTCTCACTCTTGAGTTTAGAGCAGCCTTTACACAGTCTGGATGCAACTTTTTAAATCAGATATGTGACTTGTAAATATTTTCTCCAATCTGTTGCTTATCTTTTCATCCTCTTTAACAGTATCTTTTATAGAACAAAAGTCTTTATTTTGATGAAGTCCCATCGATCGATTTCTTTCATTTGTGTGCCTTTGGTCTCAGATCTAAGAAATCTTTGCTTAACCCAAGGTCTAGCTAATAAAGATTTTTCTCTTGTTTTCTTCTAAAGCTTTAGAGTTCTACATTTTATACTTAGATCTATGATCTGTTTTTAGTTAATTTTTTGTAAGGTGTGAGGGTTACATTGAGGTTCATTTGTTTGCCTGAATGTCCAATTGTTCCAACACCACTGTTTGAAAAAACTATCCTTCCTCCATTGAATTGCCTTTGGAAGCTTGTAGAAAATCAGTCGGCCATATTTGTGCCTGTCTAGATTTGGACTCTGTTCTGTTCCATTGATTGATGTGTCCATCCCTTCCCCAGGATCACACAGTCTTGGCCACTGTAGCCATCTGGCATGGGTCTTAAAATCAGATAGTATAATTCCTCCAACTTTATTCTTCGTCTCAAAATTGTTTTAGCTATTCTTGTTTCTTTCTGTATAAATTTTAGAATCAGTTCCTTTGCAGCTACAAAAAAATCTCCCTGGGACTTTGAAAGGAATTGCATCAAACCTTTAGACGAATTTGGAAAGAATGACTATCTTTACCATCTTGAGTCTTCCAATCAATGAACACAGTGTGCCTCTCCATTTGTTTAGATCTTCCTGCACAGTCTTTCTAGCTTGGTGTCTCCCCTATGTGACGTAAAAATTATCTTCCCTACAGAGTGTGGGTTTAGTCATTCTCAGTAAGTCCTTTTATTGTCTCTATAGGCTCCCAAGTTAAACAACCCTGTAGGTACTATTTTATAGAGCGAGACCAACACCCAATGCCCCCACCCTATTGGTCCTAAGATTTGGGTGCTGAGAGTGGCTTGGGGCAGGGAAGCAGCCCCTCAGTTCTCCTGACTCTGACCCCTTCCATCTTCCTTCCATCCACCCAGCGGGGTGCCAGGAAATGTTTAACATCCGGCTCTCCAAATATAAATGAATAAAACAACCCCTGATTTGCAGTGTTTACTGACTTCTCTGATGGAAACTCTCCCTCCATGGCTAATTTCAAGCCACCGGCATGATGTCACTGAAAGTTAGTTGGGAAGAAATGTATACAAATTAGCTCTCTCAAGCCAGAGCAAGCCAGCTCCAGCGCAACTGTGCATCCATCTGTCACCAAGCCCCGACCATCCTCGGCCCTTGAGTCTTTCATACAGTAACTAGCTGGTCACCTGTTTCGTATCCACAAGGAAGCAGTTATTTCTGCATTTGAAAAGGGTTAGATTAGATCAGTTGTTCTTAACTGTGGGTGCACAAAGACCCCTTTGAGATTCTGATAAAAGCTGCAGGTGGCTCTCCAGACAGAGCAATAAAAGTGTATACAACACAACATTTTGTACACAAAGACCATTTGTGCTGATGCGGGACTCCTTAGGTGTCCAGGCCTGTTGGGGTTGGAATCCCTGGACCAAATGACCTCAAAGACCTACTTCAGCTCTGAAGTTGATAATTTGCATTGACTCACGCCATGGCGCAAGGGGACACCTGACAAATTAGAAAATAACAAGTGCAAAAAGAATCCAGATTCTCAAGTTTGCATCTATTTTTCATGTGAATTAAAACATGAAGGAGTCTCCGTATTGAGGATGTCACAGCTGATAGCGAGGGCCAACAACTTTGCAGACGCCAGCTCTCTAAGAAACAGCGGCCCAGGTGTGGTGCAGAGGGCTGTTCCTGGAGGCCAGCTGGGAACTCTGGCCATGGGGGTCTGGAGCTCCTCCTGGTCTGTATCGCAGGGAGCATGCGCACACAGCACTCTTCCAAGAAGGCCAAGTTCAGGCTGATGGTTAGAGAAGGGGGTGTCTTCCTCAGAATGGCACAAACACTCATCTCTTAGAAACACCAACTCAAACAAATCACATTCTTACCTCTCTGATTCATTCACTTGGAGCAAGATATGCTCCTGCCAGCACAGCTGGAAGAGGGCAGAGCTAGGAGCTGGATCTTACAACTGCTCAAGGTCCATCCTGGCGCCTCGTCTTTACCCCAAATTTTAGACTTAAAGTGATCATTTGTTTAGACTTCAGCTAAACCATTTTGGACTTAAACCGGCAACAGCAGTGCTGTGAAGTGATCCGTGTCACTGTCAAGTGGTAAAAAAAAAAAGAAAAAAGAAAAGAAAAACTAAACTTTTGATGTGGCTATCTAGAAGTTTGTCTAATTAAAATGATTTGTGAGCATGGATTACAATTTGGGCCTAATTATTGTTGGCACGATAATGCTATTCTCTTTCCTGGTAATTCAATCACACAGTACTCTAAATATTTCTGGGAAGGGATTTTGCAGATGTAATTAAGGCCAACTCGATTGGCCATAAGATAAGAGAATAAGTGGGAGGGCCTGACTCTGGGAGGTGAGCCCTTTAAAAGCAGAGAGTTCTCCCTGGCTGCAAGCAAAAGAGGAAGTCAGAGACTCAAGCACAAAGGGCTCATGTGCTCAGAAATGAGGGCAGTCTTGAAGAGCTGAGAGCCAGAAGGAAATGGGAACCTCAGCCACAAGGAACCGGACTCTGCCAACAACCCTTAGAAGTGGGTGTTTCCCCAAGGCCTCCACACAAGAGCCCAGCCCAGCTGACACCGTGATTTGAATGGGTGAGGCCCTACGAGAACTTGGTGAGCTCCACCCAGACTTCTGCAGACACAACCATGAATTAATACATCGAGGCTGTTTTAGCCACTCAGTTTGTGGTAACTTGTCACACAACATTAGAAAACTAATACACTCAGCTCACCTGCAAAATGGAGACAGTAATAGTCCCAACCTCATGAGGTTATATGAGAATTAAAAATTAATATATCTAAAGGGCCCAGAACAATAAGGACTCTCTCTAAGTATTGATGATTATTCATACATGTCATTGACTTGGTAAAATGCCAGATACGTGCGGTTGCTTATTTGAAAGTTTTCCCATCAATACAGTAGTTGAGTCACAGGATACAGTCAAAAGTCTAGAATTTTCAATGAATGAATCACATACTAAATATGCATCATCTTTTCAAACTCAGTGCCTATGAATAAGCTGCATGATTATAAAACGTTACTTAACAAAGCAGACCATAAGAAAGAAGACAGCAGACTATATGGAGCAAAATACAAGAAGTCTGGAACTCAACCACCCAACATATATTTAATGAATGCTGCCAGATGCTAAGCACAGATGCAGGTCCTGGGGAAAAAACACACAAAACATCCCTATTCTCATGAAGCTTACACTCTGTGGAATGCGACAGAAAATAAGAAAAGTACAAGCTAGTGATATGAACCGTGCAAAAAATTAGCAAAGGTAAGAGAGGACTATCTGAGATGAGTAGGTCATGTGGAAAGGCCGTTCTGGAGAGGTGCCATTTAAATTGAGATTTGAATGATGGCCAGGAGCCAGGCAGCAGCATTCCAGGGCAAGGAGTTAGCTACTGCCAAGGTCCCCAAGGCAGAAAGGAGCCTGGTGTGTCACAGGACCTGAAAGAGGGCCAGCATGGCTGATGCTTGGTAAACAACAGGGAGAAAGGACAAGGTGAGGCCGGGGAGGGTGGCAAGAAAGGAGCTCAGATTTTATGCTGAGTACAACGAAGAGGCGCTGGAAGGTTTTAAGCAGGAGAGTGATGTGGTCTGATTTGAATTTTCCAAGGCTAACTCTTACTGCTAAACGTAGAGCGCTGGTGAGGACCAAGAGGAAACAGGAAGTCCAGTGCGTCCCTTTGGGAGTCTGACGATTACAGCAGAGACGGAAAGAGAAGGATCTATTAGAGTAATGTTTTGGAGGTGGAGTTGATGAAGGGATTGGGTTTGGGGCAATGACAGAGAGATTAATCAAGCATAACCCTTAGATTTCTGTTTTGAGCAACTGTGTGGTGCATTTACTGAGATGGAAAGGTTGAGAGAGAAGGCTGTTTGGGAGAGGGAGAGAGCGTGGGTTCTGTTTTGGCCATCTTAATTTGGACGTGCCTATCACACATCCATTTGGAGATGTTGAGTGGGCTTAGAATTCTGGGGAGAGGTCAATGTTGGAGGCAGATTTCAGAGTTAACGTCCTAAAGATAGACTTAAAGATCAGGTCTGGATGAGAGAGAGAGACAGAGAACACATAAGGAAGGGACGGGAGCCCAGTGCCCTCAGCCAGCAAGGTTGGAGGAAAAACCAAGAAAGATGGAGCTCAAATGGAGAAGGTCTTACGGCATGGGGTTAGGTGGGCACTGGTAAAAAGTGTAGCATCTGTGAGTGAGTATTCCACGCCCCATGGTATCATTCAGCGCTGGCAAACACATTAATAATATTCTGGGGCTATTGTTTGTGTCAGCTGTCTCCGATTTGGTGCAGACAGACTGTACTTTTGAAATGTTAGCTAGAAAAAAATAAAGCAAAACTGTTATTAAGAGCCAAGGCAGTTAAGATTCTCCATTCTTGGCCATCAGGAAGAACTTATGAATGGCTTCTTTCCATTGTAAACAGCAGCAGAAGATCGTCATCATCATTTTTCATGATTTGGTCTAACTGGGAAATTCTTATGCTTCATAACACATGAAACAAAACCCTTAATATCTAAATAATTCTTTGGTCTGATGCACACCGCCAAGACATCAGATGGAGCCTATTCCTCTGATAGACTGGCTTGATTTGAAGGCAAATGGCTTTTTAACAGCAGTATTAGCTTCTTAATTTTCACTTCATTGCCCATAAACACATACACCTCAAGCAATCTGTTTGCCCCTTGAAATCTCTTAATTAAAAACTTTAACTGTATTTTTAAAAATCAGCACACTTCTCGATGGCCACCGACAGGTTATTAAATGTAATTAGATATGAACTTAAGATAGTGCACTAATCTATAGTGGTTCTTGATGGAAACTTATGAGTTAAATCTCATATCTAATAGGAACCAGCCCTACCAAGGGCTTGAGAAGGAGTTACCAATGAAAGTGCTCTGATCCTGGCCTCGCTCGCTCCAACCCCCAAGTGCTGCCCACCTCCATTTAGCCCCAGTCGTGGCAGGTCTGCCTGTGTCTTCCTGCCTCTCACTCACCGCGCACCACTCCCTTCTCTGAACTGCTTCTTTCACTTTTGTGATGAGACAAAGCCACAGATCTGATCGGGCCACTCTCCAGCTTTCACATCTGCATGGCTTCTTGGGGTCCATGTCGGGTTTAAGGGTTTGTCCCTGAGTCAAACAGACCCAGTTTGGAACCCAGCGCCCATCTAAGTGGACTTGAGAAAGTGACCTTCCTGAGCCTCTGTGCCCTCGGTTGTCAATTGAGAATAACCATGGTCACAAGAGAGTCTTGTCACAGCATTTTGATGTGGATTAAATAATGATGCAGGTGGAGTGCTTAGCAGAAGGCAGGGCCTGTAGTAAGCACCCGGCAAGTGGCAGGTCTTTGTAGTGGATGTGCTGTCTTTTTGTCTAACAGCACCCTTTCCTGGGGGACCCTCCCCTTCCCCTTTCATGTGGTCCCGGGGGTTCTAACATCTTAGCCTACCTCCCACCCTAAACCACCTATCACACAGTGGGCAAGAACGTCAACTAGGATTCAGTCTGGCTGCATATTGCTGAACCAAATAACAATGGCTTAAGTTAGAACTTTGTTTCCCTCTCATGTGAAAGTAATCTGGCTTGTGCATGGGCTGATGTGGCAGCCCCAAAGTATTACTAGGAACTTGAGCTCCTGTCTTTCTGATCCACCATCCTGAAACATGGCTTTCAAACTCAAAGTGGCTTCATGGTCCAAGATGGCTGCTGGCACTCCAGCCAGCAACTCCATATTCTCCATACTGACAGTAGGAGGAAGTGAGGGAACACAAAAAAGTGTATCCTGGCTCCCCTATCCCCAACATTATGGAGTCTTACTGAAAGTTCTACATAATAGTTCCATATATAGAACTAAGTCATGTGGCCTCTCCTAGCAGCAAGCTAGTCTTGGAAATGTAGTCTTTTCACTGGACACATTGCCACTTGAAATATGACATGTTTTTGAATTAAGCAAGAAGGGGAGAAGGGAACTCAGTTGGCAACTAGCAGTGTCTGCCATGGCGTGGAGCCAGGCTGGGCCATTAACGCCCTTCCATGGGATCAGGTCTACAACACTGGGGAAGAGAGGGTCCACATTCCCTATGGACTGTGGACTGGAGGGGCACATCCCATACACGGAGGATACTGTCAGCACGTGGAGAACCTGAGCCAGGGAAGGGACAGAGAATGCACCAGAGTGAGGTGCCAACTGACGTTCCTTCTCCCCTTCTTGCTTTCATGTTTCACTGTGATCTTTACTCCCCCAGCTAGACCGAAAGGTCCTAGAGGGAAAATCCCGCCCTACCCACACGCACACTCCTACAGACGACCACAAATGTTTGTCACCAGATGACTGAATGTACAGCAAGTGTGCTAAGGTTTGGCAGATGCAAAATATATCCCAGTAGGAGTCTTCTGAGCAGGGGCTGTAGAGTCAGACTTCTCCCTCTGCCTCCACGCTCCATGGTATAAAAGAGAGATTAATAATGACACCTCTTCTGGGATAATCCACAATGCCTGGCACACAGTAAGATCTTAGGCAATGGTGGCCATTCATGGTATAATCGTTATTACCGCCTGTCGTTGACTCTGAGATACACTTTTTTTTTGAAACTGTAATAGCATTTATCCTATATGGCATGTCATGATTGAATTAGCAGAGGTTTTATTTTCTGGGTGATATATAAAATCATGCTCTGTTTTACAATCAATAACGTCTGAAAATCAATGGAAGAATTGTTTCTATCATGAAAGGAATAGAGGGAGGTGGGCACTGCTAAAAAGAAATTCGGGGCCTTGCCAAGTCAAAAAAGTCAACTGCTGATAGATCCCAAATGGAAAGAGATGAGACTGAGATGGTGTTTGAGTGACCAAGGCCTGAAGTGGCTCAGAAAGAGACGAAGAGAAAGGCATGACCTTCCCCACGCTGTGTTCTGGGAAGACTCGAGGGAGCCACCATTCAATCAAAAGAGAGGGAGGTGAGGGGCAAGAAAGGAAGGAAATAAAGCCGGTCTGAGACCAACGTCTTGGCAAGAACTCTGGGTGTGATTGTGGCCATGTGGAACCAGCTAGAAGCAGATAGATCAGAAGCTGACTGTTTTTGTTGAACCTGCCTTGTCAAAGAAACTGTGAGCTATAAAGGCGCGTGATGCATACAATGGAATATTATTCGGCCATAAAGCACAATGAAGTACTGACATACGCTACACCGCGGAGGAACTTTGAAAACACTGTGCTCAGTGAAAGAAGCTAGACTCAAAAGACCACATATTGTGTGATTCCATTTATATGAACTTTCCAGGTTGGGCAGGCCCATAGAGTCCGAAAGGAGATTCGTGGTTGCCAGGGGCTGACGGATGCGGGAATGGGGAGCAACTGCTCAATGGACACAGCATTTCCTTTTGGGGTGATAAAAATGTCTTGGAACTAGACAGAAGTGGTGGTTACACAATGTTGGGGTTATACTAAATGCCACCGAATTGTTCACTTTTAAATCATTAATTTTATGTTATGTGAATTTCACCTCACAAAAAAAAAAAGAAATTTACTATTCAACTGTGGGACCCCCAACTTTTCAGCAACAAGAAGTGGGAAATGCTGTGCAGCCCCCACTAAAGGCATGTTCTGAATCCCACATCATATACAGCCGCTGGAGGTGACAGGAGAGAAGGGCCTCCCTGAGCACAAGCCAGGGGCCTCAGGGGAACCCACTGATGGTGGGACCCACCCCAATCTCAGGGGAGGCACCTCACCCCATCTGCCCAGAAGACTCCAGAATTGCTGGACCAGGGGCCCCTGGTGCCTTCCCCTCTTGGAACGGGAGTGTCATTGCCATCATCTTGTTCCTGCTTGCTCAGGGGCACCGGGCTGTGAGGGGTAGCTAATTTATCTCTTTGTTCCATTATCTGTTTAAAGGCCTCTGGGACACCACTGAGAGACTGCCATGCATCGCCTGAAGATGCGGGAACATGCTACCAAGCACAGCTCAAATTACAGCCATGGCGGCGACTGTTAGTTCTATAACCCCACATCTCTCTCCTTTGCTGCCAAATAATCAAGCTCCTGCTTTTCAGTTGCAACAGTTCCGCGTTTGTTAGTCTCCCTTGCAGCTGGGTATGGCTGCCACCTGACGAGGGCAGCATGATGAGCTGGGGGGAGCCTGAGTTAACCTGGATGGGCTGCTGCCACATAACCCTAGACTGCCTACCTCTAGCTTTCTTTTACATAAGAGAATAAAACTTTTTGCATTTGAGCCTGTTACTGGAGGTTTCTGTTATATGCAACCAACCCTAATGGTAATGGATGCGGTGGGCTCCAACCTAATCAATTCCAGGTACCGAAATGTGAGAGTCTGCAATGCAGCCTTAACGCCACCATCACTTGGGATTCGATGAGCCTCCTCATTCTCTCAGACCTTTCACAAATTAATCAGGCTCACTGTTGTACAGCAGATCTCTAGAATTTATTCATCTTGCATAACTGAAACTTTATACCCATTGAATAGCAGCTCCCCATTTCCTCCTGCCCCCAACCCCCCACAACCACCATTCTACTCTCTATTCTCTGAGTTTGACTAAGTTAGTTGTCCCCTGTAAGTGGAACCACACAGTATTCGTCCTGTGACTGGCTTATTTCACTAGCATAATGTCCTGCAGGTTCATCCATGTTGTCGCAAATGCCAGGGTTTCCTTCTTTTTTAAGGCTGAATATTTTCCATTGTATGTATATAGCACATTTTCTTTATTCTTTCATCTGGTAATGGACATTTCGGTTTTTTCCACATCTTGGCTATTGTGAATAATGCTACAGTGAACACGGGGCTGCAAATATCTTGTCCAGATCCTGATTTCAATTCTTTTGGATAAATACTCAGAAGTGGGATTGCTAGATCATACGGTAGTTATATTTTTAATTTTGTTAAGAGAGTAGATCTCTTTTTAAATGTTCTTACCACAATAAAGAAAAAGGGAGAGAGAGAGAGACAAAGAAAGAAAGAAAGAGAGAGAGAAAGAAAGAAAGAGAGAAAGAGAGAAAGAGAGAAAGAAAGAGAGAAAGAAAGAAAGAAAGAAAGAAAGTTAATCCCATTGTCTACAAAAAACATTATACAAATTCAATAAAATATAATGTTTTTAAAAAAATTGATGAGGGCACTAACAGCTTCTGGCAGAACGATCCCACAATTTCATACTAGAAATTGCAATAAGGTGCTTGCTAAGTTCAGGCCAGATGGTCATCTCTGAGCGTAGGCCACCTCCCTGGACACCAGCCTTTCTAGACGGATCTACAAAGCAGTAAAGGAAAACAGCATTAGTTACTGCACTTTTCTGTACAACATGTGCTTGAAAATTGATTGCAAAGCATCTTAATTTTACCCAGGATATTTCTTCACATGTCCCTAAGAGGAAATTCATTTCTGATGTAGTTTGTGGAATTTTGATTTTTGTTTTCATTTCGTAGGTGATTTCATCCACTGATTACCCAACTGACAATCACTCCCACCAGTTTCTGTTTAACATTTATCTCGTTAATGGTGAGAGAAGACGTGTTAATCAAGATAGCAGCCACTGGTTGGAGGAACATGGGTTTCTTTGATCAGACGTTCCCAAAGCTGGAGAGAAAGTATTAAGAGCTTGAAACCATGTATATTTTAATATAAACAATTTTTTTATGATTATAAAAGTTATAAATGCTGTCTGGGGATAATCTGGAAAACAGAAAGAAGAGACCATTAATCCTACCTCCCAAAGCCAAGCAGTATTAACATCATGGTGTATTTCCTTGGACTCGCTCACTCGCACGCTCTCTCTCTCCGTCTCTGTTTACACAGTTGTATTCGCACTGTATACATAACTTGGTGCCCTGCTCTATTTCGCTTAACATTACAACATAAGCGTTTTCCCCATTATTAACACTCCCTACTGGCCAGAGCGGAGGCTTATTTTCATGGTGAAACCTCGATGGTCGTCAATGGGATCATCACACCCAGTCTTCACTACACAAAGACAAGTTTTCCCCAAAGCTGGGGGCTGCTCCTGGTCTACTGAAAGGAACCAGAAGTGAGACAGTCACAGAGGGGAGGGACATGCCCAGACTTGTTCAGCTGCCCACTCCAGGGCCCAGTTTGCTGCCCGCCCAGCAGCTCTGCTAATCCAGAAATTCTTTCCTGCAGAAACACATGCTGGCTTTGAACCCAGGAGGCAGCCCCATGCCGCAGCAGCCCCAGAGGAAAAAAATCCAGACACAAAAAGAAAAAGTAAACTCTGCGTGGGACTGCTCATTTTAATTTCCAGAAGAGAAAAGAGCCTTCCTGACTCAGAGACATGTCACAGTGAAGGCTACCCAGCAACCACAGGCCTGTCTGTAACACGTGGTGAGCACCCTGGAGGTTGTGGCAAGGCTGTGGGCCTGGAGAAGGGGAGCCAGCAGCACGGCACTGGCCAAAGACTGGACCCCCGGCCAGGCTCCCTGGTGTCTGACATGGCTTCTCCGAAGCAAAACATCTTTTCTGCAAAAACGCAGGAACATGAGGGCAGGCTGTGTGTATCTGTTCACTTCTGTGTCCCCAGCCCCTAGCATGTGCCAGACACTCACTGAGCATTTGTGTAGTTTATTGAATAATGACTCTTTTTACAAACTCCCTTGAAGGGGAGCAAGAATTATCCCTCTGCCCTCTAGATCCTTCTGGCGGGTCTAAGAATTAAATTTACGTGAGACAGAATAACAGGAGAAATCAAACAAATTTAATAACATGTATACATGGGAGAAACCGGGGAAAACTGAGTAGCTCACCAAAATGGCAGAAGCCACCACCTTAAATACCATCTTCAGCCAAAGACAAAGGAGGGTGTTGCGGGTAGTGGTTTGGGACTTCAAAGGGGAGGAGGACAATTCACATGGAGATGGAAAAGCAAATGTTTGGTAAACAAGTGTTTGCTGAGCCATCTGTAGACATGGGACCCAAGAGAGAACTTTGATAAAACAGGCCTCGCTAGATGACTTCCTGTCTACCACACCTAGAGTTGTCTATGGTGATAGTTCCTTCCTGGGACAGACCTTCTATCTTAAATTCTTTTAGGCAGTTAGAGGGAAGGTCAAAGTTTCCTTCTGAGTCTTTTGTTCTTAAAAATAATCAAGCCTGGGGGCTAGTCCCATGGCCTTGTGGTTAAGTTCGGTGAGCTCCGCTTTGGAGGTCCAGGTTCAGTTCCTGGGCGCGGATATACACCACTCATCAGCAGCCATACTGTGACGGGAATCCACATGCAAAATAGAGGAAGGTTGGCACAGATGTGAGCTCAGAGCCAATCTTCCTCATAAGTAAATAAATAAATAATCAAGCCAAAGAGACACAATTTTGGGTGGCAAATTCTGATCCCCCACACCCTTAGATGTTGACAGCTAGAGCTCAATTTGAGCATTTTCTTGTGAAGGAGCGACTGCCTCCAGGGATGTATTCATGCTTAGCAGGCACTATTCCTGGGTAGGAGTCAGCCTTCTCAGCTCGCTGTCCCTTCCCTGACCTCCTCCCCCTGGTAAGGTGACCTTGGCTTCAGCAAAAGAAGGGCAGAGGGACATCGGGGGTAGACATTGCACTGAGGAATGGAGGCGCAAGTGGCCATAGATAAACTTCCCTATTTCATAATTTTGCTTCAGCATACCTGCCTTCTGCAAATCTCTTCTTCCCTGTTTCTTATTCCTTTATCTCCCCCTAATTCCCAGGGCCCAGGACTCAGGTTAGTCCTATTAATGCTAAAGATAAGTCATGTTAAGAGACATATATCTTCAATGAGCAGGCCTGTGTGCCATTTATATCATTTTATTTCTGGGAAATGCACTGACAGTTACAACTTTAAAAGAATACTTTGCGGGAGGGGGCCGGCCTGATAGCACAGCGGTTAAGTGTGCATGTTCTGCTTCAGTGGCCTGGGGTTCACCGGTTCAGATTCTGGGTGCAGACATGGCACCACTTGGCAAGCCATGCTGTGGTGGGCGTCCCACATATAAAGTAGAGGAAGATGGGCACGGATGTTAGCTCAGGGCTAGTCTACCTCAGCAAAAAGAGGAGGAGTGGCAGCAGATGTTAGGTCAGGGCTAATCTTCTTAAAAGAAAAAAAAAAAGAATACTTTGGACCATGTGTACTTTCATACATTAGACGTTGCTTGTCTGTAGAATTGTATAGGCAACTGGACCAATCAAGGGTTGTTCTAGAATCTCCCCTACCCTGGGAGTCAGGGAGGCAAAGGAGTCTACCTCCAGTGTAAGTGTTCTCTCTACAGTAGGACAAATAGACAATATGCATAATATATACACATACACATATCTTCATAAGCAAGAAAATTATAACCAAACTCTAAAATGGAAAATTAATCATTATCATCATCATCATCATCATCATCATTGTTGGCGTTATCATTTTGACTGTTATCTATGTGGTTGACATGTGCACAGCTCTGTGCTAGGCAACATGCATCTTGTCATGTAATCCTCCAACAGCTTTATAAGGCAGGCACTTTATAAATGAGGAAACTGAGGCCCAGAGATATTCAGGAGCTCACCCACAGGGACAGAGGAATCAGGGACCCACACCTAGACAGCCTTTCTCCAGGACCTGGACCCCTAACTACTCACTGTTATAAGGCAAATGGGACTCCAGGACTCCACCTTAAGTCCTGGCAGCAAAGCAGGGTGGGACTGGCTCTCTCGAAGTTGCCCAGGTGCCTGCCTCTCTTATTCGCCATGGTGGCCCCAGGCAATGCCTTGCACACTCGGAAGATGGCCGTTGAAAGAACATATGAGTGACCCAGGTCTCAAGGTGAGCTTCCCAAGTTGTTTTCAGATCTTTGAATTAGGCTTCCTGAGCTGTACTTAGGAGGTTGCACTTGTGACTTCTGTGCCCTATTCATAGCGATAAAACTCTGATGCTGCCTTGCTTGTCAGCTTGACAGTGGGTGAGGTGCGAGAGGGTTTGAAATTCCCCTGTCCAGCCACACAGACTCACCAAACATAAGAGCAGCCATTAATACAGGCATGATTGACTTGACAGGCACAAGATCAGCTTGAGGAGCAGGCATGGTGGTGTAGAAGCCACGTAGCCATGACTTCCCAACTCTCTGTAGCCATGAGAGGTGGGAAGGGGCAGAAGGCAGGGGGCACTTTGAAAGAATGGTGCATGTGATTACATTTCCTAGTCTCTATAGCAGATAGGAGTGGCCATGGAAATGGGAATTGAGCTTGTTGAGTAGCACTTCCTAGAATGATGGGGATAGATAGTGGGCTGGTACTCTTTTTACCTCCATCTCCCATTCTCCACTTACTCTACTGCTACTGTGAATGCAGACATGATGGCAGGAGTTCTAGCAGCTATCTTGGGGCCATAAACAAAAGGCTTAGAAGAACCACAAAGCCCTCAGCCTCTGAGCAAAGGCCAGAAACTATCTGCCTCCAGACTTCTCACTATGTTAGAAAAATAAACTCTTATGTATTCAAGCCACTTAGGTCAGATCTGTTACCAGCAGCTGAACCCAACCTTAACTGGCACACTTTCTGAGGTAGGCAGCCTCTGAGATAGTCCCATCTGATCATGGCCCATCACCTCCTCTGCGGAGGCCTTATGAAGGTAGAATAATATTTAACAGCTCCCAACATTTATCTCTGGGTCTAAAAGTAAACATAAGCTTTATTTATTTCTGTGCTCAACTAAACAAGACATTAATACAATGTGTTAAGGCCAGAAGCCACCTCCTGCTAGTCACACTGTTGTGTGATTCCTCTCCTTGAGTCTGAGCTGGATTTATTGACTTGCTTTTAACAAAGAATATGGCGGAAATAATGGAATGTCACTTCTGAGATTAAGTTATAAAAAGACAGTAGCTCTGTCTTGAGTGCTCTCGTACTAGCTTCCGTGTCACAAGGCCGCCCTACGGAGACGGCCACGTGATGGGGTGCCCAGGCCTGCCAACAACCACATGCATAAACTCGGAAGCAGATACCACCAGCCCCAGTGGAACCTTCAGATGAGATTGCGGCCCTGGCCAACAGCTTGACTGCAACTTTGTGAGAAGTCTCGAGCCAAAGACACCCAACTAAGCCATGTCCAGATTCTTGACCCACAGAAACTGTGACAGTAAAGTTTTATTGTTTGAAGCCTGTTTTAGACAGCTAGTATATTCTCCAAACAACAATTTTCTTGGGTTAATATTCAAGTTATTAGTGTCCATTCTCTAAGTCTTCTATTGTGTGTCTTAGCCCACACCATCCTCACTGAGATCTTGACACCTAAACAGAATGCTTGACATGGGGCCTGGTACATAGCAGGTGCTCAACTGATAAATGAATGAATGACAGAGGCTGTGTCTTGCTGAGCTGTTCTGCAGCACCTGGAGCCTCAATAAATATTGAGCAAAGCACACAGGTAAAGATGAGGGGCAAACAACAAGACGCATCAAATCAGCCAGCCACAGTTAGCGCATCAGTCATTCAACTTGGATTGGCACTTCCAGACCCAGCTCTGCGATTAACTGAAGGCAGATTCCTCCTGAGAGGCCTTATTAAGCTGGAAGAGTATTTAATGGCTCCCAATATTTACTTTTGGGTCTAAAAGTAAACAAAAGCTTTATTCATTACTGTGCTCAACTGAACGCCACATTAATATGATGTGTTAAGGCCAGAAACTACAATTCCAATGAACAGACTGAGAACGAAAGCAAAAACTCACCAATTTCCCTAAGAATATGTGAACTGAGGCCAAAAGAAGATCCAGTTTCAGAATTAGCTGCAAGGGTCATGGAAACGATGATTGCAGCTGTTTGAGAGGCAATGAGAGGTCCTTCTTCACTGTCCAGTGCAGACAAGACTCTTAGGTTAGCCTACCCCGTTTTCCATTTCTTTGTCCAAGACATTTACATGGAGGCTGGAGACAAATTGCAAAACCTATGGTGAGCTCTCATCTAAAGTAGGTCTATTTAAAAGCTTTGTGACAACATGTGATTGCCAAATTCTACTTGTATATCAGAGGGGTCAGGGAAAAAAGATTTTGCAAAATAGAGATAGAAAGTGTGCTGGCTGGAGGAGTGACGATGGGGAGGGGAGAGGACGGGCAAGAAGAAGGGTGAATGGCAGAGGGGTGGCTGAGTGAGGGCTCCATGCTTGACCCTGATCCCTGCCCCGACCCCAGGAGGGGCAAGAAGGAGACACTAAATTCGGTCAGGATCCACAGTATTTCTGTCCAGTGGGGACACGATGCTCTCAAAATTGATTTACATGGCAAGGACAATATTTCTTTATCTACTCTGAAAACCCAGTTTTAAATTCAGAGAAAAAAATCTGTCTGGGCTTTTTATATGATTTGCTTCAATGCATCAAGTAGATGAATGGTGGTCAGTGGGGTCTTGCAGAGAGCTCAGAGGCAATCCCACACAGCAAGGAGCTGGGGGCTTTCTCCGGTATTTATTTTGGCAGCAGTTTGATTCCCTCCCTGCCCTCAGTAGCCCCCTCATTCCCTGCATGCCTGCGTCCCCTCCTAGTCCCTCAGGACTGGTCCTTATAGGTCTATAGAACAGGACTTCCATTCTTTGCACAGCAACATCTCCTATATTTCTTAGAAATAATTTTTTCCTAAGTAGCAACATCCTGGAAACATAATTGGATTCTACTACTGGCCCCAGAGGAGAAGGGAAGTTCACAAAATTACTCAAGGAAATAGTTAGCAGGGAGAAATAATCTCTAAAATTGGCCTTCTGGTGGAAGACAAAAAGCTCTGAGAGAGCCAGGCTTGGTTGAGTGGGGCAAATGCCAGCATCCCTCTAGCAACTCCCTTACTACCCCCGAGACTAAAGGAATTCTTAATCCCACGGCTGCTTAGTTTCCTGCAATAAGCAGTCTTATTGTGGTACATTTCCATCCTCGTCACTCTGGACCCATCAGCCAGAAGGATTGTCCCTTCCTCAGGTCTCTTGGTCTGTTTACATGACAACTTCATTCCTCAGCCAGCAAGAGGAAAACTTCCCACGCTCCCCACACACCAAAGTTCTTCCATTGCAGAAGCCAAATGCCTCCTTCAAAAGGCACTCATCAGTTCTCACGGCTTCCCCGGGCCAAGGTGCCATTCCTGGGAAAACAGCCAGTCCCCATAGCTAGGGAAAGGCAAGAGAAAGCCTGTGTGAGAACCAGCTAGAAAAAAAATGGGATTAAAAAAAATCACACACACACACAACAACAACAACAACAAAACAGAAAATAGCAAGTGTTGGCAAGGACGTGGAGAAATTGGAACCCTTGTGTGTTGCTGATAGGAATGGAAAATGGTGCAGCTGCTATGGATTTTCCATGATCCAGTCATTCCAATTCTGGGTATATACCCAAAAGAATGGAAAACAGGATCTCAAAGAGATATTTGTACTCCCATATTCACAGCAGCGTTATGCACAATAGTTAAAATGTGGAAGCAACCCAAGTGTCCATGAGGGATAGATGGATAAACAAAGTGTGGCAGATACATATAATGGGATATATGTATAGGAATGAAATTCTGTCCCATTTTACAACAGAGCTGAACCTTGAGAACAGTATGGTAAGCGAAGTTAGTCACAAAAGGACAAATCCTGCATGATTCCACTTGTATGAGGTACTTAGAGTAGTCAAAATCAGAGAGACAGAAAGTAGAATGGGGTTTGCTGGCGCTGGAGGAGGAGGGATGGGGAATCATTGTTTAACGGATACAGAATTTCAGGTTTGCAAGATGCAAAGAGTTCTGGAGATGAGTGGCGGTCATGGTCGCCCGACAATGTGAAAGTATTCGATACCTTTGAACTGGACATTTAAAAATGGTTAAGATGGGAAATTTTATGTTCTGTGTATTTCATCACGATTGAAAAATTATTTTTAAATCACAAAGAGATAAAAAGAAAAATCAGGTCACATCCTGAGTCTTCAAAGAATAATATCAGGCCCTGAACAACCTCCATGGCTGGCCCCAAACTCAAACCCGATTCCATCTGTGAGAGCTGCTCCCGGGGAGTCGGGAAGAGAGACACTAGCCCCGTCCTGGGCCTGATGCAGGAGTCTTCAGGCTCTTCCCACGTCAGTGTCTAAACACCACCTTCCCCAGACTTGGAATACTCAAAGGCACTCGACAATGGGTTTCTAAATATGACATCTCCAGGTCTTAAAGGTGACATCCAGAACTATGCAAAAAATACGATGTGAAAGTATGTCTTCCTGAAACTACTTAGAAAGGTGGTAGTCACTTCCATAGGGCAAAGTTTCCATCCCATAGATAATCTGAAATAGTCAAATCCCAATCCTGTGGGAAAACTAGAGGATCGTGAGTTTTATCACTGGAAAAAGGATGAGTGACGACATATTGTCCACCTGATGGCTGAGGAAGCTGAGCCTAACTGGCTGGGATGACCCCATGGCTGGTGGCAGAGCCAGGAGCTCCTCTGGCCCCATGCTGACTCCTGCCTGCCCGTTCATGTCAGGCGCTCCTCTGTTCCACTGGGTTGATAGTGACATGGTAACCTAGAGTCATCTCCTACTCAAGCGAGAGGTCAGCATGGACATGGAGCAGAGCAGAAGCCTGCCCTCTCTCAGGTCCAGGCACCCTCGTGAAAAAACAGCCAACACTGCCCAGTGCACATGGCATCTGCAGGGAAGCCAGCCTCCGAGGCAGGGGCCAGGTCTCTTCCCTCAAGGATCAAATAGCCTCATCTTCAAATGGATGCCCTTTTCTGTCTTTCAAAATATCTGTCAAATCTCATTTCCTTCTCCGAATGTTTTTGTGACTTAGCATATTTTTGTGACTCCAGAGGCAGAAATCCTTTCCAAGGTAGCCAAACCACTTCACCAGCACCTTCTCTGAGTCTAGTTTCATTTAAATTGATGGAGTTGGGTACCTTGGAGGGTGTCTGCAACCTAGAAAATGTCATGCCCACCACCATCACGATCCAAGGGGCTGGGGCCCCGCCTGCTATGTTTCTGCTGGTCTCTGCACCCCTGGGACCAGGGCTGGCACAGGGCTGACCTGCTCCCCACTCCTTCCCAGGCCTCAACTGTTCAAATCTCTCTCTGATTCCATGACATACACCTGAATCTCCCCATAAACTCTCTCTTTTTATGTGATTTTCAGTTTTCTGAGTTTTTCTCTTTCTTGCTACCAAAAATGCCTAAAAAATATAATGTCTGACTCTCTGCCTTTTTGCAGCCTAAGCTACCAAGCACATCAAATGACAGCATTTCATGTCATTTTTACAGCTTTACAAAGCTGCGAGGAACAGAGAGGTGAGCATTTTCCCACGACTGCAGAGAATGACCACAGTCTTAACCCCAGCAACCGACGTTGTGATGACATTTTAAGATCTCAGAGTCTCTTTCATTCGGGGAATACGCATTAGTGTTTCTAGAGTTGAAAGCCACCTTGAGAATATGGGGAGAAGAGCAAACCCATTAGTTTTATGTTCGTAACTAAACCAGAACTGGAAAGCACATCAAATGCGGCACAGCTGATGGTGTCAGGCACGGCTGTCAATAGTCTGTGTGGCCCTGAGCTAATACTCCCCTAGCTGGCTCCCTTCACAGGGCAAATGCATCAAGCAGGGCAACAGTCATTTACTGCTTGCCTAGAACATGTTAGATACCACAGGGCCAGGGAGGAGGGGATGCAAATCACAGAGGACCCACCACAATTTCAAAGGCCTGTGAGATCCGACAGGCTATGCCATGCCATGCGTCATAGGTCCTGAACAGGCCCAGAGAAGAGAGGGACCCCCTCCAGACAGACCCTTGTCCTTGCAGGGTTTCAGTGAGCAAACCCAGAGGCAGAGCCGGGAAGAGATGCAAGAGATGTAGAATCTTCTCCAAGTCACTTTAACATTTCTGAGTCTGAGGCTTATCCAACAAGAAAAATATGAAAAGAACATAGAATCCTTTCTTCTGAAACCATCTGTGAAGTTAGAGACTCTGACACTTGATATGAGGAGGTGAAGTTTTGAGGGGAGGCCAATGGAGAGTCGTTAAAGCCAGATGAGAGGGGATGAAAAAGAGAAGCAGAAATGCAAATTCAGGCAGTGGCAGAGTCAAAGGGACCCAGAGCTGAGCAATGTGCATCTTTGATGTAAGGGCTGCAGTCAGAGGGACCAATTTCTTGATATGTAGTGGCATCTGTGCTACAGTGACTACCAACGTGGCTGGGAAAACTCAAGTCCTGAGCCTCAGGCCAAATCCCTCTGGTGGAGCCTTGAGATGGAAACTCCAGTTTGCTTGGGCTGGGAAACTGGTGGACCATGTGTCTCTTAACCTGGAACATCAGAACTCGGGGGAGAGAAATGAGGGAGTCAATCAAACCGGTAAATTAACCACACCAATTTCAGTGAGCAATCAGCGTGTGTTTCATCTTTAAAAGGTGTGTAACGTTTTGTAAATTTTTACAAATCCAACAGATTAGCGTGGTGATTATAAAAGATATAATGGGGTATTAGATTTTAGAATCTGGATACCAGTTGAAAGGTATCAAATGATCTGTCTAAGTTTGTACATGGATCGAACATGCATTGGAAGATTAATTCAACAGAGTCGCAAAAATGTTATACGTTCTTGGAAAGGTTTTGCTTGTTAGGGCGTTAGGAGTCCTTCAGAAGAAAAGCAAATCTATTAGATCTGAAAATGCAGTTTAAGATATTTAGAGGGTAGAATTAACAGGTAACAAACTAGATAGTAAGCAGAATAATAAATTTACAAGCTGAACTCTAAAGCTTAAGGAAACTAGTGCTTGGAAGTTTAGCTTTCAGAATTCTAGCATTCATTTTTAAACTTCCATCAATTGTACTTGATCTCTTCTAGGCACACTTGCTGCTCTCCAGGACGCTACCCAGACTCACACTCACAAGACCAGGGGGGAGGGAAACTTTGTAAATAAGCGGGGCGGTGGGGCGTTAAAAATGAAAAACAAAGAGTGGGGAGTGAAGATGCATTCCAGGCAAGGGGAGCCCGAGAGTGAAGGAGATGAGTCCAGAAACAGGATCAGGACCACATAGCCCATTCTTTCCGTGAAAATCAGTGGCTTTGATTCGCCAAGGCTTTGTTCAATCAGATTGAACTGGAATGATTCAACTGGGGAGGAGAGAGAGAGGAACAAGATGGTACTGGACTGTAGGACCTTGACCATCAGATTAAGGATTTCTGTCAGATTTAGGACCCTTAGAGCCGGAGTCGGTAGCAAGTCTCTTAGCTGGTGAGCAGCAGGCAGACTCTGCAGGCTGCTGAGGGGAGGAGAGTTGTAAGAAAACACACCTGGCCTTGATGTGGAGGGTGGACTGGAGCTATAGAGGATGCTGGAGGCAGGGCAGTGGCTGCTGGCGGAAGCAGGAAGGAGATTTCTGATGATAGAGAGAGAAGGAAAGATCGCAGCGAGGTTTTCACCCAGGCACCTGAGAAATGAGGATGGAATGAAATAGGAACAGGAGAGGCAGGAGACACCCCACGGGGAAAGAAGCATGAGTATTGGCAGGCAGACATGGAAGAGAAGATGCCCCCCAGGCACACAAACATGGGGTGTGCAGGGCAAGTGCATGGGGTTAGTGAGAGATCCAGGTCGGGGGTTGGGATCGGAGCAGCCTTGCACAAGGGTCAAAGAGTGAGGAGGGGGCTGAGGAGGACTCTTTCACCAAGGAGTGTGGAGGGAAGACGGGGGAAGGAAGTCATCTCCCACCTGCCACTTACTGATCACACAGGAGCAGCCTCTGAACCCTGTGTCTCCAGCCAACACGGCAACTCTGCAAAGTGGAGGGTTTTGCCCCATTTTACAGATAAAGCAACTGAGGCCTAAGAATCTACAATTCTTGCCCAAAGTCAGATGCTCTCAGGGGGCAGAACTGGGTGACTCTACAGCTAGGTCTTTCCTTCGAGGGCCCGTGTCTCCAGGCAAAAGGCCAGATGCCCCCCAGCCCCTGTGCTCAGAATGAATGAGGTTGGGCTGGTGTTTGGTTACTGGATTACTTATAGTTTCACAAGAACTTGGTACATCTGCATTTTAGGGGAAAAAACAAAACAATTTTCAGGTTCCAGTAAAGTTATGAAATCCAGGGAAGCATAAACAGTGCGAAGCTGGCCTGAGCCCTGGGTCGGTTCTTCAAAGACTTAGCAACTCCTCTGCCACCCGGAGAACCAGGCCCGAGATGACTCCGACGGTGGGTGCTCGGGCTGAGGCCCCACTCGAGACTTGGCCCCATGCCCCACAGCCCTGTGTCCGGCCTCATTAGACAGCAGGCCACAAAGCTGCTTCTGTGAGGTTAGCATCTTTGTCACTCACTTGCTTTTTTTTTTCTTTAATTAAAATCGATACCATAGTGATGAAAAAAGCAGGCTTTGCAAAGCACAGGAAGTCCCTGGATCTTTGTTTCTCCTCCCACATCTGCCAAAATGCAAATAAATTTCCCTAGGGCCTCAACTCACACTCCATAAATAAAGATCTGAAGTCACTCAGACTTCCACATAGGAAGTGTTAGACATCTCAGAGGAAATTCGCTTGTTAAACCCTTGAATACACATGTGAGGTGTGGGAGAGAAGGCATTTGTCAACCAAAACGTAGTCCCCTCTTCCTACTGTGGAGCGTTAGCTAAAAACCTCGAGGCCCAGCCCTGTTGCAGCCTGCTGTGGCATGTGGCCAGGTCTTATCAATGGATGGGAGGGCATGGAAAGTGATGGAGGCCTCACCCAGGCCAAGGCTTCGAGGAGCAGGTAGGGTTTCTCCACTCTCTTCTGCTGCTGGATGCAGAGGCCTCCAAGGCCGGGAAGGGTGGAGAGCCGTGAAATGGGAGGAGCGTGGGTGGCTCTCTCCGTTGCTAAGGAGAGGAGAGAGCTGCCAACCAGGAGCAACACGGCTGGATTGTTCCTGAGCGTTGAGCCCCTGGTATGTTTGTTTGCATAGCTGCTGGCATTTCTTTATCTGGTGTATCTGAGTGTCTATAAATGTATTTATACACATGTGCGGTGGGTGCGTTGTTTTAAGAAACTCCGAGATACCTGCCTAGGCTTTTGAGTTAACTGCATTTGCATCACAGGAGGGTTCCTCACTGCACAAATGATCCACTGCAGGATAGCCCTCCCCAGTGCAATTAAAATACTATTCTGCTTACAAAAAACTGATTTCCATACAGCTTGAGAACACACTGCCCATGTCATGAGCGTGTGCGCCGATTCGCACAGAAGATGGGGAGGCCCCGGCTAACCCTGGAGCCTCTGCAGGCCTTGTCCCCTGCCTCCAGGCTGATAAGGCTGGGGTGGACTTCCTCCACAAACACTCACTTCAGACCCACAGCACAACGTGGTCTGAAATACGCTCGGATCCCTGCGAGGCCTCTTCTTACGGGGCCCCCTAGCACGGATGACACCTCCGTGAAGAAGCCATAAAACAGCGGACACGGATTTAGCCACAATGGGGTCACTTCTTGTTGGTGAACAGGGAAGTCAAGGTTCCCAGGCTTTCCCTTCTAGAATATGAGACTGAGGGCCCCGTGAAGAAGGTTTGGGCACAGGCCACCTGGCCGCAGGGGGCTGGAGGCCTGCGCATCGAGGCTGGGAGAGGGTGGGAAATGAATCCTAAGTGAGGAGCCAGAGATGGAGGCCAGGGTGGCTGCTGGGAAGGCAGAGGCGGAGGGAAAGAGAGTCTAAGAAACAATCCTCGCAGTGAACCCACGCTAAGGGGACAAAGTAAATGTTACGAAAACTCAAGGGAATCAAGCTGGGAATTGGGAAAAGAAGAGAAATGGATCCTAAAAACTGCCTGGCCTTTAAATCCATTCGTTATTTATGTAAAAAGTCAAAGTAGCATGATAGGGTTTAAAAATTTTTTTTATCTAGATTTTTTTTGGGGGGGTCGTTTATTTTTTATCAACAAAAAGTCGTTGCAAGTGTAGGCAACTACTGGAATTGAAGGCAGGGGGGCAGCTGGGTCCCAAATATTCTGCCAAAATACCCGATTGGTCCTGATGAGAGATTGGCAAGGCCCCCTTGTCCCAGAGACAATCCTCCCACGGCCTGCGGATTTAGCCCACACCCAGTCGGGTCCCACACACTTCCACTGCTCCACCCCTGCAGAAACCCATCCTGTCTGTAATCCTCCTGCTCGCAGAGAAGAACTTGGTGATGGTATGGTTAGGCACACTCCTGACCAGAGAGCCCCAGACCACAGATATGACACCAAACAAGCAGTAGAAAGCCAAATAAGCTTTAAAATACTCCACCCCCAACAATGTTTTATTACAAAATCACCAAAACAAGGATCAGAAGACCCATAGAAACAGGCTCTAGAGAGAGCAGAAGAGAGCGTCAGCTGCATTGGTGGCCTAGAGTAGCATGTCCCCACTTCTCAAACATGTGTGGGCGTTCGGATCCCCTGAGGATCTTAGCAAAGGCAGATTCTGATTCTGTAGCTCTGGGGTGAAGCCCCAGAATCTGCATTTCTTACAAGCTGCCTGGGGATGCCGTTGCTGCTGGTCCAAGCACTGCACTTCGAGTAGCAAGGATTTAGAGCAATGCAGGGGTGAAAGAGCTACAGATGTTCTGATCCCAGACTTGGGATATGCAGATAAATGGGGCATCAAGAGAGTTCTGCCCAAGTCGCTGAGACTGTCAAGGTTTCAACACACACACGCATGCTCGTGCTCACAGACGAGAAGGAACCTACTCAAAACCTGCGTTACCGATTTTTATTCATACCACACATCACATGGGTAATGCATTCAACCTGGAAGTTCGAACATTAATTCTTGAAGTTTCTTTTTGAGTCTCAGTCACAGGAGGAACTTTTGAAAGCAAACGTCTAAAATACATTCTGATATCCAGGCATATATGTCGCCCGAGTCTTTTAATACCTCTAACCTCAGCAGATGGGTATTGGGGTTTTAATTGATATTAACATGCGATACGGCACTCACGCGCTCATAGCCTGAGACCCCAAAATGAGTGTGATTATCTCGTTGTTCATAAATCTGACAGCTGTTGACTGCCAGCAACGTGAAGTGCACCAGACGCTGTGGACGAGGAGGAGATTCAAGGACACTAAGTCCGGGCCAGGTCCCAAGATGCCTTTCTCTAATCGCTCAAGAGTTAACTGCCACCTTGAATTACCTTGGAACGTACGGGGAGGAGCTGTTCTCGTCCTTCTCTGCCCTCCAATGGTATTGTATGAACTTTAAACTGAAAAGAGTTCCAAATGAAAATATGATTTATAAGTAGGTAAAGCGAACAGCACCGTTTCTTTGAATGTCTGCTTTGTTTAGCATTTAAATTATGTTGTGATTTTTCTATCAAACAGTTCATCTATACTCTGAGTGAAACAAAACAGAACATGTGGCCAAAGGGGAGCCCTTGCGAGAAAAAGGCAGGGAAGGAGCAGACACAAACTCATGCCGAGCTTGGGAATTGCAGCCCTAGGGCCTGTATCCTGGGAAATACAGCCTGGCTCCCTGTCGGACCCACATGGACTCAAATTTCCCAGTTACCATTTAAGAGCTGCCTGATCTTGGGCTAGTCATTTGACCCTGCTCAGCCTCAGTGTCCTCAGCAGCATATCTACTTCCTTGGGTCGCCATCAAGATGGAATGAGATATCGTGTACAAAGGGCCAGCGCGTCACAAGCCCCCCACGTGGAAGTAGATGATGCTACAGCCCATGAACCCTTCTGCCCTCACAGAGCTTTCACCTGTTTGCAAGTTGACACTCTCCTCCGAAGCCTGCCTTTTCAAAATAAGGGAGATGTCCCACCCCTGGGGTTCTTTGTGATTCTCAGAGCTTTCTTTTTCACCCAGGTAGGGAAAACTAACTTTTGTACCCAACATTACATCAATGACATTGCTTTATCTATGTATTTGTTTTATGGTGCTTTTGGCGTCCTCATTAAGAAATCTTTGCCTCTGCCAAGATCATGAAGATAGTCTCCTATGATTTCTCCTAGAAGTTGACTTGTTTTACCTTTCACATTTAATTCTGCCATCTACCTGGAACTGATTTTTAATGACACTATTTCAAATACTAATTTGGTTTTTGAATATAATTTGCATATTAATTTGGTAGTATTTGTCCTAAATTTTCTTTTTTGTTTTTAAATAAAAAACCAGGAATTTAGACAGTACTAATTTTCTGGATGGAAAAAAGAATTTATAAACTCTAAAATTATACTATTGCCCGATTTTAACTTTAGGATAGTCAAAATATCAGAAAACAACTTTTCCATTTTGTGAGGCCGAATGAAAGTCAATTTGCTGTAAGTATTGATTACATACATAGAGAATGCTTGTATGAGGTAAATGAATCATGGTGACTACTTAAGACACTGAGACTGGTTTAAGGAAGGAGTCATTCATTCAAGAACATTTTACTGATATTTATATTATAAATACACACTTGCAATAAGTATATTTGTATAAAATATTTATACTTGTCAGCTATGCTATATTCATTATATTTATTTGCACATGTTTATGTATTTATCCATATGTATTATATTAAATTCATTTATATTGTTGTGCCTGTGAAGGTATGTGACTGCTCGGGTGAAACTGGGGAAATTCCAAAAGCAACTGGCACCAACCACAGAATGAAGACACTTGAGGACAGGTTAACAATGCCATTCGTGAGCAATAGCAAATTTTACTCTTTGCCCCTGAGCATTATCATTATTTCAGATCGGAGTCCTTTAGTGACAGATGCCACGTGCACCAGAAGTGTGATCTTTGTGTAGTAAGAAAGACCTGGCATTTACAGTGTCACCGCTACACTTTGCATCCTGAGTCAGAACGGGACCATCCCCGAGACTGACGGCGATCGACGTGGCAGAGCACAATTTCTCCTGCACAGAATTGACTTCAGATACTGGTTTCTCAGGTGGCCAAGCCACTAAGCAGGGGAAGCAGTTTATTTACCCTTCTTCTGAATGTGAAGATCCATGAAATTGGAAAGTAATCTGACAGTCTTAGGTAAAAAGCAAAATTCTATGCTGTCCTATTTATAGCACCACAAATCACTTTTTATTCCAAGCTATAAATGCTGTCATCGGTGATCCTAGCAGCTTCACATTAAAGCAAAAAAAACATGCTGCCTGAGGGAAAGGTCAGGCCAAGAGATTCAGGGTTCTCATATTATGAAGATTTGGCCACGGCAAGGGGCCAGCACCAACAAACCCAGTGCTGTCTCCAGCGGAATCTGAATTCCGGCCTGCTTGAAACAGAGCTGTCAGACTATTCTGAAATTTTTTAAAGTTTGTCTTTACTCCTGCCGAGATAAAAGATTAGTTCTACATCTCCATGGCCTGTGGATACCTGAGCGGACCCATATTTTCCCCAAAACCACTTTAACCAAAATCATGACCCAAAATGACGTCTCACCCTTTGGTCTTGAACATGATGATTTTTGAACTTAAAAACTTTTTCCAGAGCCAGAATTACTAATGACAGGGTCAAGTGCACAAGAATGTAGGCATGGGACATGCAGGCTGTGTGACTCAGGAAAAAGTCATGCCCATGTGGGGACCGCAAAGCTCTATTTAGCTCTCCTGTCCACGCTCAAGTTGAAAACTACTCAATACCCAGTTTTTGGTTAATTCTAATGGATTCTAAGCCGCTCTGCATCACAATAATTTCCCTGTATGATTTGCTTCTCTTAACTCCAAGTTAGGAATAATAAAACTGAGACCTCAACTCTAGGGACGATGCTCCCCCTCTGTGCACAGCTGTCACAGCTGTCCAAACCATGTACCAATCACGAGTTAGAAAAGGAGGGGAGCTGGTCCACCAGCCGCTTTTACCTAGTGTTTCAGGTTCCTTATATCATTGTTCTTTGCCGATTTTTAGCAGGTGTGGTCTAATCCACACCTAATCACACCTCTGGGCTCAACCTCAGGGAGCAGCCGCTCTTGTTCCTGGCAGGTTTCTTGATGACATGAAGTAGAGGATGGAACGAAATCTGCCAGACCCCCCCGCTCCTGACCTAGGTGTCGGTGGAAAGACCCGACTCTGCCCTGTAGGCCTTTCACAGCCTCCAGGACCCCACTACTCATCAAAGAAGAGAGCATCTCTTTCTCCTCTGTGAGGGGACTCTAAATGGCAGGAAATGCCCGCCATTAAAATTCTAGGAGTGTTAAAATTTAAAAACTGCATTATTAATGAATTCGGCACTTAAGTTCCTTTCTGTCTAGCTTGAGAAACAGATGGTTAATTCTGAACGTTATTCCATGAACTTCCCAGTTCAAAACGACATCCTAAGCTTTGATTAAAGGAGGTAGTATAGAAAACATGTAGAGCAAAGAATATGGAAACAGCCATAATGACTGACACTGTGGCCAAAAGTCTTTCAACTATGGTCGAAAATTTGATTTGATTTATTTTGGTGGGGAGGGGCAACGATACCTTGGAAATGAGAAATTGGAGGAGTTGGGTGCAATATTTCCAGTTTTCACCTTCACGGTTTCAGCAATACAGAATGGCTTAAGCGCAGGTCACCCCACAGTGACTGTGCAGAGACTGCAAGTACAGTCAGCCCTGGGTATCCTCAGGTTCCGCATCCACAGATTCAATCATCCATGGTTGGTTAAATCTGCGGATGAGGAACCTGTGGATGAGGAACCTGCAGATACCGAGGGCCTACTGTAGGGACTTGGGCATCCGCAGATTCTGGTATCTGCCAGGGGTCCTGGAACCAGTCCCCCGCAGATAGTGAGGGATGGCCATCGTCATTTACCCAGTGTGAAAGCACACAAAGGACAGAGGGTCACATTTCACGGCCACTTTACTTCTCATGGCCTGGCTACCTGAAGACTGAGCCGCTAGCTGACTGCCTTGTTCATCTCCCTGGCCCTTTGCTAAGTCACAATCTACTTCAACACGGAGGATGAAGGGAGAAACATGAGCAGACCATTTTCCAACCGTCGATCATCTGACGTGTGATTGTGGTTGTGCAGATTTTATTGCTCTTGGCAAAATCTTGTCCTTCCTGCAGTGCCGCTGAAATACTAGGTGGTATCAATTGCCATCGAAAACACAACCCGTTATGTGTCAGACACAAAGGAAATAAAAATCGCTGACACTCTGCTTTGCAAGGATAAATTAATTTGCCCCAGAAGTGGTGTGTTTGCCACCGATCTCATTAGAAATACCGTGAGATTATCGGGAAAAATTAATACAAGCTGTTGGTTATCAGCTACATCATTTCAGCTCACCAAGGCAAGTCCTGGTTGTCAGTTTGCTGCTGGGGGCAAGGACAAGGCGTTAACAAAGAAAGTCACATTCAATTAGAAACCATCACCCGGGCTGGCATTTGCGGTTACTCTGCACAGATCAGCTTGAAGAACAACCACACTGCTGCTTTTTGGTTTGAACTTGAAAGCAAGGGCATTCTGGGCAGCAAGGGGAATCAAGTCCTCTCTCTTAACACGCGGATGAGAAGAAAAAGCTGTTTGCCTGGAAAGTTTGGAAACGGAGGCCCCGTGCTCCTGAGCATGCTCAGGAAATACAGGATTGAATAGTTATTTTTCAAGTGCCTTAGGAAAAATACTCATTTACCGAAGACGGGGCTGGTTGAATCTGCAAGATGCCAGTGATGGCTCCCGGCTGTCCCTGTGCTCAGGTCCTCTTAGAAGCTTTCCAGTGACTGGCCTATGGTATCCATGCATGGCACTCACCTAATGCCTAGGATGCTCATTGATAACTGCCACACTGATGGTCCTCATGTGCCTCCTGAAACATCCACTTAACAAACTTATTGAGACATAGCTGTGCACCCAGCGCCACTCGAGGCACTGGGAATAAGTAGTGAGCAAGAATGCCAGAGAAAGAGAAATTGTGTTCAGTAGTGTTTCATTGCTAAATAAATTTCATTCGGTTTCCAGCCTGCACAGATTGGTCATCGGGGCTGTGGGTCATCTCTGAGTTAAGTTCATCTGATGCTTTTCAGGAAGAGCCTGTTTCCCAGCTATTCTGCACAAGTGGCTGTTGCAAGTTCTCCTTTGTTCCCCTTAGACCAACACAGATGCCGACACGCACACCTGAGGCCAGGAGAAGGTCACTGCCACGCTCTTAGCCCTGCCCCAGGGCCTTTGCAATGGCCATGCTCTCTGCCCGGAGTTGTCTGCTTTCCAGTAACCTCAGTCTGTCATTTTCTCACTTCTTTCTGGTTTTACTCAAAAGTCACCTTCTCCTAGGTGGGCGAGGCTTGCCCTGGCCACCTCCTCTCAAATTATACCATCCCCCAATTCGACTGCTTCTCCTCTTCCCTTCTCTATGCTTTATCCTTGGTCCTTCTCATTATCTACACTCTACATTTTATGTGTCTGGTTTATTTCTGCCTCCCTCCCTAGACTGTCAGCGCCCCAAGAGCAGGGACCTCAGTTGGCCTGGAAGAGCTACTCGCACACAGTAGGTTTTCAGTTGACCTCTGCTGAGCGAATGCGCGAATGAACGAAAGACTTCAGTATTTCTGGTGAATTTAAACCTTGCCTCCCCTTTATTTAATGTATACAGTTGAAGCTTCTTATCACAAGCATACAACCCTTTCATCCTGTTTCCTGTTGATTTTTGTAAAATAATAGAAGCAAAATGCAATAGACTATTCAAAAAATTACCCTGACACGGCTTGGAGGACGTCGCTGAAACTGGATTTTGATGGCCTGGGGGCAGCATTGTCAGGAAAGGTTTGTCAGCCAGGTCACAAAAGGACAAATTTAGTCCCTAGTATAGGCCTCAGTATATTAGTAACCAAGGTTGTTCACGGGTTTTTGTTTTGAAAGGCACATCTTTTTAAAGGCCTATATGAAAGTCTGGGAGAGTCTGCATGTGATCCAGCCTTGGCTAGAGCTGGCCTGTTGGCTTGTCACTGCTGCTAGGACTTCACATCCTGGGGGCAGAGGAGAGGCATAATTTGTCATATCATATCCCCCATGGCATTTTTCACACAACTTTGCTATAGTAAAGGTCCAAAAAAAAAAAAAGTGTTGTTGAAATGACTTGACGGTGGAATTTGCTTCTTCATCCTTTCTGGGCGTGAATCCCAGGATCCGCAGGCAGGACCGGTGCCCTCAGGACTGCGGCAGTCCCCGCTCTGCACCGAGAGGCATCCGCATTCCTGGGCCTGGGGAGGCAGAGCCAGGAGCCAGGCGCCTCACTGGCCTGAGACGAGCATCTAAAGAGACCTGGAGACAAAGGCAGCTGCGGCCTCCTGTACCGCCTACCAGCCTCATTTCCCAGCCCTGGAGCCTCACTCATCCGCTGCTGGTTTCTCCGGCAGCGCTGTCTGGTTTGGGCTGGGGCCTTCACCCCGCCCTGACTCAAGTATCCAAGAGGAACCAAGCCCCTTCCCCTGCCAATGTGTCTGTGAGCAGCAGATAACCAGGCTGACAGAGGTTTCACTCCCCCGGTCAGGGGCCCCAGCACCACAGCGGGTAACTGTGAAGGTGAAGGGGCTCCATCCGCTTCCTCCTTATCTGAGATGTCTCTGGGGCACCTGGGCCTCTTCTGAAGGCGGCGCGCTACTTCCAGTTCATTCTTGGTCCCACCCAACGGCAGGAACGGGTCCTCAGAGCTCAGCTCGGCCAGGCTTGGTGCTTCCCTCCCAGCTCCCGGAGGTATGAATCAGTCAGCGAGTGGCATGGGAACCAGGAGGGCCAACCAGTGACACGTCCAGCAGTCGCATCCAGTTTCTCCGAAGGATCCATGAAGAAGCAAGAACCACTCTCTTGGGCTAAAAGGAATTGGAGATGATCCGGTAACACGATCTTCAGATCCTGCCTCCGGTCTCGGCCTCAGGACACCAGGCCCCCTACCAGAGACTTGAGCAATCAAGGACAGAGCCACTGAAAACAACTCCATTCACAGGTCTGTTCAGGTGGCCTCCGTGACCAGAAGGCCCCAGAAGCTCTTCGGGGTCTTTTGTGGATGTGCACTGGGAGGAATTTGTGAAAGCACTACTTGCAGAGGGAGAGGAAATCCTGCCCAGGGCCTCCATCTCAAAGATATGAGCTTTGGAAAGCTGGTGGACTTCAAAGTGGATGGAGAGTCTACACTCCTCGGAACTGGAACAGAGCGGAGTCACAGAACAGTGCCTGTCCCTGAGTGCCCTTCAAAAGCAAGCGATGAAACAAATGTGATCACTTGGGACAGAGATCCATGGCATCACGCTGTAGAAGTCCGTGGAAGGGGCCGGTGGGCACAGTGCAGAGTGGGACTCTGTTTGGTTGACTCCTAAGGGGCGAACTAGACAATTTTTACAATAATTAGATAGAGTGAGAGACCTAGATACCTCTGGTTGAAAGAGACTCATTAACAGCTAGTACGGAGGCAAACATCTTTTCTTGTTCATCTTAGAGAAAGCTTCCCCCCTGGGACAGGGGACCAAGCTGGGCCAGGGCTGCTTTCCATTTAACGCAAGTGAGTGGTGTTGAAACTGCTGTGAAGCTGGACCTCAAACGCTCTCTGGTTGTGATTCAGAAAGCAGCTCTTCGCATATTGGTTCCAATTTTCCTTTTCTCTTCACTCGACATCCTCCGACAAGCTCTCTGAACCTCATTCTGGCTTAAAATCTGAGGCAGCCGCGGGGGTGAAAATCCACATTATGGAACCTCCCCCCCCCCCCCCCCCCCCGCCACCCCCCGACTCAGCCTCCCCCGCAAGGCTCCTCCCTGGAGATGATTAAGCTCGATCAGTCTGTGGGCCGGGGAACGATGCGCTGCTGTGTGACAACTCCATAGGTGTGCTGCGTTTTTTCTCAGCATACCCATTTTAGGCTCGTGTGGTATTAAACTTTTCTGCCAGTAAGTAGAAAAGGCAATTTTTGTAAAAACTGAGAAACAACTTGCAGGCGAGAACAGATATTTCAGAAATGACTCAGAATCGTGTTTTGCTAGAAGAATGCTAATGAAACACAGGGCATATATTCATGAAACTGATAACACGCCCTCAGAAAGAATGACTCTTATTAGACATCTGAAATGGAGCAAAACATCCATGTCATTGATTATGATATAGTGGATTGACTCCTACTTCAGCAGCAAAGGTTAGCTTTAATGTAACTACAGAAGTGAAGATTATTCTCTGGGGAAAGAGAGAGCTTATCTTTCTGACCCTCTGAAACAGTTCACTCACCTCTGAAATTGACTGTGAACCTTGGTGAAGAAGCTTCTCAGACATATCTGACCTAGTAAGCTAAGAGCCACCTCCCCAGGGCATCACCGTCCACACCCACGACCTCAAATCCAGGGACCCACGGAAAGACAGCTTTTACAGCATTCCCGTGACCCTTGGAGAACAGGGCGCCATCATCCTACAACCAACTGATCATGAGAAGTCTAACTAGCTGTTAAGCTTGAGCATGACAACAACGACCTTCCTAACTTCTGACTTGTATAAATTAATCGAGTCACGGCGTATCTGTGATTCGTATCACCTACCTAGGGCATTTCTGGAGATGGCTAATTCCTGTTTGGGAAGCAGTCAGCTAACGCTACCTGGATGTCAGTTGCCCCTCATGTTTGGGCAGCTCTTTATTCTCTCTTTCAAAGAGATGGTGTCGGCACTCACTTGCAGCTCTAGTTGATGGTGGCTCTGTTTTCAGTCCTGCCTTCATCACTCTTGAGGATTTCCTGCAGCCATGAATGGGGATGGTTCAGAGGTAAGAGGGTGAGATGAACAAAAATCTGGAAAAAAGGCAGGTGCATTCACAAAGCCATGCCTAGCCGTACTCTGGGTCAGAGGACGGACTCACTCCTCTCAGAATCCAGAGGCTCAAAGTCCAAGTGGCTCATCCTCAGCTGGCACCTCTTGCTTCTCCAGGAGAGCTTCAGAAGGATGCGAGTCAGACTCCAGAGCAGGCTATAACCAGCACAAAGAGTCATTTAAAACCAAGGTAATAAGGAGGGTGTGAATGCTGGGGATTTCTTACTTAAACTTCATGAACTAGATTTGATCTTTCTTAAAATCATTCCTTAAAATCATAATCATTATGATAATGTTTAAGAAAAACATTAGAGATGCATGCTGAAATATTTACAGATAAAATAATACAGTGTTTGGGATTTGCTTAAAAAAATCCAGAGGGTGGCGAGATGGGGTTACGGATGAAACAAAATTGACTATAAGTGGATAATTGTTGAAGCTAGGTGATGGATACATGGGGCTTCATTATAATATTCCCTCTATTTTTGTATATGTTTTGGATTTTCTATGATATAAGTTAAACACTAAATATTTTAAGAGGTAATGAATGTCTTCCTCTGAGACAGTTATCTAGTCTGAGACTCAGTTTCCCGGAACTCTCGAAATTTGTTTGTCTACATCTAAACCACATGGTTTTTGTCCTTCAAAAAAGAAACCACACAGAGTTACAGCTCTCTCTTCTCTCCCCTCCTCGCCTCTCCTTTCTTCTCGCCTCTGCCTTCTTCCCAGGGATTCCAGGGGACGCGCACACAGCACGCGCCTCACGTCCAGCAGACACACTCCAGAAATACGGCAACTCAGCCCTTACCACCTAGACCACTCTCCTGGAACACCGGGCTCATGGCCTGAGGACACACAGCCACAGGAAGCAGCCAGGCCTCGACCTTCAAACACACCCTTGAAAGAAGCAATCACAGAGCTTGACTAGAGACAGTCCACAAAATCTTTTCAAATTCTTGAATGAGAAAAAAAAAATGGTGCCACTGAGAGACACAGAAAGAACTCCCCTATCTCTGGCCCCTGCCCACACAGACGGTCCCTCCCTCCTTGAGGGCAGGCCTGGCCGGGTCTGGAGTGTGAGCAGAATTGAGCTGGACTTCCACCCGTGGCAACCCCCTGAATCCTTTCCCTCATCAAAAGGCAGTTCCTTTTGCATGGGCACAGCTGAAAGGAAACTATTAACTGAATGAAGAAGACCAAAAAACACCCAAAACATTCCTGAAGGATCAAACTCTCCGCAAAGAAGCTGATGGCATCTGCCTGGGCCAGGGATGGATGTCGCTTTAAATTGTTTGTTTGTCCCAATTATAATAGCCTTGTAGGTAGACAGGAAACGTTGCCAAAAGCCAGAAAGGATGTCTGCTGGGTCAGAGCAGCAGGAGGGTAGCTGGACACAAAACAGGGCAGGAAGGTCAGTGACCGGCGGCTGTGAAAGCAGACTTGGGCCGAGGCCACACAGAAAAAGTTGGCCAAGGCCCCCACCTGTCGAGTGCTTATTCACTGTGCACAACTGCTCCGTTCCAAAAAGGTTGTGAAATCCACTTTGAGAAAGAATTATATTTTGAATGTCTGAATGGGATTGTACTGAAAGGAAGTCCTTTGCGAGTTATCTCGGAGAACTTCTGGAGTTATCTGTGTGATCTCAGGCAAGTTTCCTAACTACTCAATGCATCAGTTTCCCCAGATGGAAAACAGGAATGATGATGGTGCCTGCTTCATGGGGTCGTTGTGAGGATTAAGTGACTAACACCTTCGAAGGACTGAGGACAGCATCTGGCATCTGGTTAGTGCTCAACAAAGCATAACTATATTGCCATCTGGAATTTCAAATGTTCGCTATATTGAATTTCCAAATATGAAGAAAACTGACTGAGTTCTACGTGTTCCCTTCCAAGAGCATAAATGAAATCTACACAAGCACGCGTATTATATAATGTGCGTATGCTACACGTGACAACCCCATTGCAACCTTTGTGGGCATGCTCCCTGTGTGTGCTCCCAGGGTGCGTAGGAGCACAGGATCTCGCTCCTCCACCCCTGCCTGCTTCGTTCCGCCTCCTGAGTAAGTTGTCTGGCTCCAGTTTATCTTCTACCCCACTGCCAAGCAATCTCCTCAAAGATCAGCTCTGTGTCACCTTCTGCTCCACCACCTTCAGGGACTCCCCTTTGTCTACCGAAAGCCCAAGCTCTTCAGTGGCACTCGAGGCATTCCAGGATTTGACCCAAACTCAGACTTTACATCTGCTGGAAGCCCCTATCCCAGTGACCTTAACACCTAATTGATCAACAGGCCTTTCTCTGAATTCTTCACTTCCCTTTCTCTTTTGAAGCCTCTGCTAAAATCCCATTTAGTCCTCTGGAACCAGCTCAAAAGACCCTTCTCGAGCAGCCTGCCCAGCTCACTCAGTCCAGCAGAAGGAGTGTCTTCCTTCCCCGATCCCCTCACACTCGGTGTGAGACAGCTGTTGCTGGACCTCGGGTCTGGGAGGGAAGTGGTTCTCTCCTGCCCTGTTCTCTTTGAGTCCTCTGACCTCATCAAGGAGAAAGAGTGGCAGCTTTAACTGGTCCAAATTCCTGTTGACCTTCCTTTTCCACAGAGAGAACCAGCCTGAGGCTCAGCCTCCCGTGGGGAACAGCATGGAGAACATCGCTGTGTTTCCGTGTGGTCTTTTCCTACCCATGTAAGGCTGATCACGTGCTTCAATCTCATATTGTCTGTTAACGGCAAGTGATGCTGGTTTTTCATCTCTCATAGCAATGTGAAGCATGCACTCTAAATAAAGTTATTTAAGCTCAATGACTGAGTCATCATAAAGAAAAGCAGCAAGTGAAGAGTAGGCCAGCGGTGCGTGGATAAGGCGAGCATCGTGAGGACATTATGTGATGTCTGAGACATGTGGTTACAAACCCTTCAGCCTTATCGAGCTGATTGTGCAGCCATTTTTCCTTTACATGTCTGTGTCCTTCCCCCACCTGGTACCACCCCATGTGCTCCCCACAGCAACTGCCAATAGTCAACAAGGGGTGCCTGCGGCTGCCTGTGCCCACTCTGGGAGCTCGCCAAGCCTGGAGCCACTGCATCTTCTCAGGACCCAGCATGACATTCGCCTCCGAGAAGTCACCCAATGAGCGTTTGAAGCGAACAACGCCCACTAGAAAACAGCTGCCCAAACGCTAACCTTGAAGGTCAGATTTTACATATACCACCAATAAAGGCCTTCCCTGCCAATTCTTCATTAAATAGTTACTGTCCACAGCGCCTTACTCAGAATGAGTGCCCAATAAGCATCTCTGGATGAATAAAATGCTATTTTAGTTCCAGGTGACAATAGGTATTTCCCTAAGATCTTTCCTTTCAATTTCCGGAAAGTTAACTTACAAAAGCTAAGAGTCTCTCTCCTGACTTTGGAGTGGTCCAGTGAGCACGCTAGAACTGGTCACTTCAGATTTTCTGCTTGCCTGGCCCAGGCGATGCTGGCCCTCAGGGCATCTTTGTGCAAAGTAGGAATGCAGCACCTCTGCCCGCAGGAGCAGAAGGCCCGCGCTAGGGTGCACGCAAGGTGAGGTGACCAAGAGACCGAGAGCTGGGTTTGGCCCCACATATGCCCTCCTCTGGGCACCTTCACGCACAACGCTGCATGAGACAGTCTGACCTGAAAAGGACCTCTCCTTATCAAAGCAACACATTTCCCTTCTGGCAGGTCTCATTTCCACCCAAATCAAGGCTGTGTCTGGAATCCCATTTGCTGCCAAGGGCCAGAGAGAATCTATCACCGGCCTAGTGTCCTGTCACCAGGCCCTGGCCCCAATCTCCAGGGCTGTCAAAGCTCACAGGTGGCTCATTCCCCAGGTCGCTGTCGCGGCCAAGCCTGTGCCTAACCATCTGAGCCCTCCTCGGGGAGCAGCAGGTGCCCTGCAGCCTTTCTCTTTCCTTTTTCTTTTTTTATGACTAATTGATTTTTTTCACCCTAAATGGTTTTTTATTAATAGAATTTTTTTTTTAGTAGTTTTCGGTTTACAGAAAAAGTGAGCAGAAGTACAAAGTATGAAGAGTTCCCATAACTCCCTCCCCCCACCCTCGTCTCCCCGTTATGAGCATCTTACATTAGTGTAGTACATTTGTTACAATGGCTGTATTATTATTGTTGTTGTTGTTGTTGTTGTTGTCATTAGTAACTAAAGCCCACAGTTTACATTAGGGCTCTCTCTTTGTGTTGTACATTCTATAGTTGGACAGATGTAAAATGACCTGTATCCATCATTACAGTATCAGATAGCATAGTTTCACGGCCCTAAAAATCCTCTGTTTCTTTCCTTTTTTATTAATTCTGCTTCTCTAAAAGGCCCGCAGACCTGCTTCATAGGTAGCCACATCCGAGGCCTGGTGGAGTCTTGGCTGTTCTCAGATGTATCGGTCCTTGCTTACACAGGGGTTAGGGGGCGTGGAGCAGAGCTCTGGGGAGAGGAGTGCCGTGAAAAGCAGCCTTGTCGCTGAGAAACAGCAGCAGCGTGGGTGAATTCTAGTCTCAAATCACTGGGTGTGAGAGGGGGGCGAAAACATTCCTCCTGCAGCCATTGCGAACCCCTCGCTATTGTGCTCATCACTGCGGGGTAGGGCCAGGAAAAGGAGAAAGAGCTGCTCGCCCAGCGGCGTGGACCCGGCATGCACAAAGCCCGCGGCTTTCTCGTGGGACTCGCCCCTGTGGGCGCGGACGGACAGCGCGCCTCCTCCCCTGCATCCCAGCCGGTGGAGCAGGCCGGGCACACAGCGCGCCCAAGCCGCGAAGCAAAGATGCTCTCTTTCAGACTCCTTTTTTGCCCCACACTTCACCTTCCCCTGGCCAGGGTGGTCCCTGGCCACCAGAGTTAGAGGACTGACCCTCTGGAGAGCAGACCCGCGGCCACGTCCCGGTGCATTTGCCGCCACTGCCCCAGTCCGTGGATTGGGTGTTCAGCCGCACCTCTTCCCTACAGGGGAGGGCATGCGAGTAGGGACGAATGCGGGGCCAGAGCAGGATGGCTCGGACATGGGGCTCTCTGTTCCATGCGCTCTAGGAGCACAGAGCCTGATGCCTACATCTCTGCCTCGGGATTCCAGGGAGAGCCTCCAGGAAGTGGTGTGGGAAGGGGCCTTGAGGGGCAGCCAAGTGGGATCACCAGATTTGGGGGATGGGTGTACGGAGGAAGACCAGCCGATAAATTTGAACTTCTCCGTTGAAACGTAAGACAATTTGGTGTAAGTATTGCGCATGCTAGGTGTTTGGGCACAGAACCAAGCACGGGCTTTCCCTGCTCCTCGAACATCGGGTCCCCAGGCTACAGCCAGCCTATTCCTGGAAGTGGGGGTGAAGGAGGCCCCCCACGACAAGGACGTCTGTCTGGTTTCCACCCCGTGGGCGCCCTACACTCTCTGCAGGCCTGTCCACACCTCTGCAGGTCACAGACCCAAGCCAGTCTGCAAAGGAGGTAGCTTAGAAATGCACGCTTTATCCTACACAATCGAACTAAAGGGATTTGAGAAGCAGTGAAAACAGCCATCTTAAGAGTCCCAGAGTGTAAAAGATGAGCACCCCACCTCCTCTGACCCCTCTGTGGCCTGCCCAAGTCCTCCTAGCGTGGCAGCCCCTTGCAGTCACCAGGGGCAGAGTGGACACCAGGACCTGTGGGCCCGTGCCCGCCCTGGAGCCTGAGCTGGCGGGAGAGAAGCCGCCAGGAGCACTGCACCCTCACTCTTAGAACTCTAAGGAGAGGACCGGAGAACGTTTCTCCAGCTCTGGTCTTGGCAGCCTCTAGGCAGAATGGATGGAAAGAGGTCCAATACAAAATATGACATCAAATCCACCCACCTCTTGAGTTTCTCCGTGAAGGTGGCTGCCAAGAAGGGAGGGTTAGGAGCCAGGCCGGATCTGCTGGCTGCTAGTCCCAGCTCAGCTACTTATTAGCTGTGTAACCCCGGGCAGGCTCGTCTACCGCTCATGGCTTTATCTGTAAAACGGAGGTGCAAATAACACAACCAAGAACCACAAAGGGGTGTCGTACAAAGAAGTGAGCGACTATGTGCATAGCCCTTCGAACAGCGACAGGCACGCGATAAGCCATCTATAAAAATTATAAGACACCATCAATCTATAAAACACTTGAGAGGACTTGAAGGCACTCTTTTATTTATTTTTGCCAGAAGGTGAGATAGATCTTTTCTCTCTCTTCATGCGTGGTGACAAAAGCCACCTGGCTTCTCAGGGTTTGTATTAATCAAGTCACATATCTCACTTTCTGATTGACACCATTCCTGGTCTTGTTTCCTGTGGCTGCGGAACATCCTCCCTCACTACCGGACAGACACCAGCTCCCTTATCCTCACCAAACTCCAGGAAACGGGCTCACATTTTACAGAGCAGGTACATCAGGAAAAGGAGACCGTCTCCGTAGGATGTTCTTGCCTTTGGCTATAATAAGACCCTAAGTTTACTTAAAAAGCATTAATAGTGAAGATAAGGTAGGAGGATGTTGTCAGTTCTGTTGACACAATCCAGCAAATATTTTTAATAATAATATTAAATATTAGTTTAATATTTAATTGTTTTTTTAAACATAATGTTTAAAATCCAGTACACGTGTGGACATGGAAATGATAAGATGTGTTTCAGAACGTGCAGTCTTTCCATATTCAGAATTAGCATCCTCAATCAATACTTCTGGGCTGCTTCACCATTGCCCATATCCATGCTGCCCTTTTTTTTTGCCCTCTGATGAACACCTCAGAATCTGGAGAAATGGGTTTTGAGAAATCTCTAGTACACGTTTGAAAACCTTCGAGAAATTAGACTGAAAGCAGCAGTAATAACAACAAGAAAAACACATCTGTCTTGGGGAGCGTGTGAAGGGGATGTGCAAGAATCCTTTGTGCACACCTGCTTGCACACACATACACACACACACACACACAAGCACATACTCAGGGTCAGGCTGAGGCCCCACAGGCCTGAGGAAGACAATGTCACCTTTCAACGTGGTTTGTGGTTCGGGAAACCCTGCTCTCAGCTGGAATCTCATCTTGGCAGCAGAGCATGCTGCCTGGGACAATGCTCCCAAAGGTCAAAGAGAATTGAATTGTGTTTCTTTTAGCATTCGCCCAGAGGCAGCCCCACTTCACATGTCACAATAAACCAACCTCAGAGAGCTCCTTTGGGGCCCTGTTTAATTCACTTAACTTTTGTTGGCAGTGGAAAGCGGCCTGCCACCTCTGATGGCTTGAGCAGCTTCATCCAAGTCACCTGCCTTCCCTCACGTGTATTAGCGGGTGGAATGGGAACAGCAACCTGCTGTTCTGGACCACAGCCACGCAGCCAGGGCTGTAAAATACACTCTGGCCCCAGCCCCGGTGGAACACTCGTCTACAGAGGCAAAATCCCAGATTTGTACCTTGCCCGAAGCACAGTGGCCTTTATCAGGGGTAAATATCTTGCAGCCGCCTTCTATTTAGAAGCCATGAAAATCAGACCCCGCAGTCTTGCTTTTCCTTGATTCTCTGGACCCGTTTGTCCAGGTTATATTGGATTTTGCCCCGGAACCATAGCTGCCACTGGTCTTTTATGGACTTGTATGCCTTCAAGCGTCTGGAAGGCAGCTCTTCTATCTGCTCTGTCTGGGTTCTCACAGAGCCGAACCCACAGTACGTCCTCAATAAAGGCTGCGTGGAGACCAAGGGGATGAATGAGCGGAGATTTCAGCGTGGAAGTCAGAGGCCGTTCTTTGAGGCATGTTTGGTTCCAGCATCCTGGGCAGTGACTAAGCAGAGGAAGGCTGCTGAGGACCGGCAGATCTGGCTTTCATCAGTTCAGAGATGGGCTAAGAAAGGAGAACAGGCTGCCTCGTCCACAAAGGCTGCCACCTCCGTGTGCCAAGAGGAGGGTCGCAGCCTGACTTGTCCTACACAACTGCAGTCTTAGTCACACCCCCAAAGCCGGCCGTTACCATGGGTCATCTGGAGACTACCTGGAAGATATTTGCCTGTCGAAATTGACATTTTCAGAGGTCATGGGGAGACAGGTCTTCAAAGTCAGTCTTTGTTGAGAAAGGACACACATTATTCTAGGTTCCAAAAGCTCCCTTAGTCTATCGAGAGCCAGAGGTGGCCAGCTTGACCGTGGAGTTTGAAGAGGGCATGGAGGACTTCATCACGGAAGCCTCGCTCAGCAGGAAAGGGAGGTAGACGCCCTTCTAGCCCAGAGGAGCTGCTGAGGGAGAGATGCGGGGAGCAGAAGGGGTGTCTCCTGATCCCTCCTTGCAGAGCTGGGTTGTAGAAAGACCCAGCCTGGTGAGCAATGAAAGGGCGAGATGAGAGAGGCTCTGAGAGGAGTAGGGACCAAGCTAGGGTCTAAGAAGCTTCCTCGTGCTGCTGGGTCCACACCGGGGAGGCAGCGGCCGTGGAGTCTATTAGGTAAACAGCCTTACTCTCCCTCTGCTTCCACGGGGCCTGAAAAGACCCAAGGCTCCTATGTGCCCCCGGCGGGGAAACAGGTGTAGGTGTGAGCCGGCCTCCCACGAGGTCATCATCACAGAGCCTGGGGACAGATGACAGACAAGGCGGAGACTGAGAGGATCTGCAAGGCCAGGGAGGTCCGAGCCGTGGCGGTCCAAAGGACAGGAGGGCTAGCCAGACCCAGTGGTGCCCAGTACTGGACATTGAAAGACAGGACCAGGCCAGCCCCAGCCCAGCCAACACCGGCTGTGTCTCAAAGGCTGGGTGAGTTCAGAGGCCCCGCCACACACCACGAGAATCCATACGCTTCTCCCTTTTCCAGCTGCCAACCTGGGACAAAGGAGGGGAAGAGACACCTTTTGAGAAGGAAATCTGAATTTGATTTAACCATGTATTTACCCCCCAAAAAGTGAGTTAAACCAAAAGAGTCCAAGTTGCTTTCGGCTGGCCAGTAGGGTTCATCTCCATTCCGACTGCCCTCAGCAGTAAGTGATGAGATCACTGTAGAGAACTTAAAAAATGAAATAGATTACCGTTTTCTGCACTCTGAGTTGCAGCCTTAAATCTTTCCTCTGCTAAAAGTGTGCGCAATACAGGAAGCCCAGCACACAGAAGGAGCTTAATTCATGCCACTGATTTAATAAATATTCGTCCTGGATGTGCTGGGAAGCTCCGCCCGTGGCAACACTACCGTCAGGAGGAGGTTGTGCCAGAGAGAAGCGCACATTGATATGTGATTGGGAATTAAGAGAAAAGACCACTGCCTTTGTATCCCAGAGGCTCAGGTTTTCCAGGCCCAGCCCTGGCACTGAGCAGCTGTGGGAGCCTGCTGAGTTGTTAAACCGTTCTGGGATTCTGTTTCTTCCTTTAATATGAGGCAAGGTTGAGACAGTTTCTAAAATTTTTCCATTAATTAGTAAAGACGAGCATGTCAGTCCACAAGCACTTACTGAGTGCTCACTAGCTGCCAGCCGCAGTGTTACTTGCTTTGCTTGCATAACCCCAATTCACCCTTAAATAGGCTTATGAAGGAAATAAACCTGTTATCATCTGCATAAGATATGATTGTTTACACAGAAAATTCCAAAAGTCTATAAACAAATTATTAGAAATAATAAAGTTTAGTGAAGACATAAAATGTATATACATCAAAAAAGCGGGAAATATAATTAAAGAGACACCTTTATAATAGTTTCAGAGAATAGCAATACCTTGTGAATAAATCTAGCAATAGATGTGTAAGACACGTAAAAGGAAAAGTATCAAAATTTATTAAGAGATAGCAAAGAATAAAACTAAATAAATGGAGAGATATGTCATGTTTATGGATAATATGACAATATATAATATGATCTGTACATTCAGTGTAATTCCTATCAAATTCCCCATACTTTTTTAATAGAACCTGAAAAGATGATTCTAAAGTTATTTGAATAAGGACCAAAAATAGGCAGGATGTTTCTGTAAAAGAAGTGAAGGGAACTTCCCCTACCAGAAATCTGAACTTTTATGAAGCTGGAGTAATTAAAACACTGCAGTATTGGTTCATGGACAGAAAAATTGACCATGGAATACAAAGGAGATCCCAGAAGAAGACTCATGCAAATAAAGAATTTTGGCTTATCACAGAGGATAAAGGAGCTCAGTGAGGAGAGGAGAGCCTGATCAATAAACAGAGATGGAAAAAATAGTTACCCCTGTGAGAAAAAAAGAACTTGGCTATCTCCTTCAAGCCACAGCTGGAAAATAACCCCAGATAGCTTAAGCAAGTAAATGTCAAAAAGAAACTTTAAATTCAGAGTAGATGGTACAGGTGGCCATCTGTTACACCTTCCAGCAGCTAAAGGTTTTCTCAGACCAGCACAGAAAATTGACTATAAAATGATAATTTTAACTGTATCAAAATGAAGAACTTTTTTTCACCAAGAGATACCTTTAAAAAGTGAAAAGACGGGGTAGAAACTGGAACAAGATATTCATAATATCGACCACAAAGATTTAGTATCAATAGCACACACAGAACTGCTACAAATCAATTTTTTTCAGAAAAGCACAAACAACCTAGGTTAATAATGGGGGAAAGACACCAAGAGGCATTTCAGAGAAGAAGAAACATACATGCCCAATAAGTTTATGAAGAAATTCACAAAGAAAAATGCAAATCAAGATCACAATGAGATAATACTTTATACCCACTCACTCAATTAGCAAACAGTAAAAATTCTGACACTATTAACTGTTGGAGAGGACGCATCTCATGGCATGTAGATTGGTGCAAACTCTTTAGAAAATGGTTTGGCATTATCTCCTAAAGTTGGACTGCCACATGCTCTCTGTCATGACTGCCTTTCAAGGTCATAGCCAAGAGAAACTCTTAAGTGTATAACAGCAGATGTGCACAAGTATGATTATAATAACTCTGCTCTATCCAGCACGAATCTGCATTCCGTCCTTCCCGTGCCCCAGTGGGAGACTGGGTGACTACAGTCTGGGATATTCATTCCCGAGGATGCAGCAGTCGGGACAAATGACACACTATAGGATGGATGGCTCTTAGCAGTACAACACTACGTGAAAAAAGTAAGTCCCCCAAAGTTACATGTAGAATAGCGTATTTATAAAGTTAAAAACAATTAAGATAAAAATATGCATACCTTCTAGAAATACACACAGAAGCATGAAACCAAGTAAAGGGAAGCAGGGGTATTAGGATGATAGTGACCTCAGGAGTGGCGAGAAGGGGTTCCTAAGATATCGGGGACCACACAGTGAGATGTAGGTTACTGTCCTAGTCAGAGCTTTCAATCTGGGTGGTGGATTCATGGGTGCTCTTTACACCATTGGAAATAACTAACGACACAGCTAAATAAATGACAAAGCCAGACACAGATCAGAGGTGGAGACTGTCATAACCCAGATCGCGATGAATCTAATTCTTTGAGTTCTGAGGGATGGGGAGGGGAGTTAATGTTGCTATTATCTGCATGTTACAGGCAAGGAAACTGAGGCGCAGACTGGTTAAGCAACTTGCCCCAGGCCACACAGCTAATAAACAGCAGAGTGGGGACCCAAAGCCAGGGCATAGATTACCCCCATGCAGTCAACAAGCAGCCATGAGTCCATGAGTTTAGACACAACCTGTTGACTAGACAGAGGAGCCCCAGTGGTGTCCATAATGAGTGGGTCTCCCAATTTAAACCCAGATCATTTCTTCCCACAGCCACCCTTGAGGTTGCTCATTTGCCGTCGTAACCTGGAGGTCTTGGAACACTCCCATGAGCTGAGATCCCACCCCCACACACATTCAAAGTATTATCTGGCACCTCTTCAAATCATTTTCATATTCTTTTGAGCAGTTTCATTTTCTAGGCCTGTTAGTTCAGAACTCATTCATAGGGTACATATGAAAGAAATGTTGCTCAGCGATGACTAAGCATATGAGTAAGTTTTTATTTTAATAACACCATGTAGGAGGTTTCTTTATAAATGAATGGGGAGAGTAGGGGGAAAGCTTGCAAACTGCCCACAGACAGGAGCTAAACCCTGTAAAAGCAGGCTAACTCAGAATTACTCTTTTCCGTTTCAGGGCAAGCTCTGTTCTGTAATATCTTTTGCAAAAAAAAACAGTGAATAATCTTTTTACATTGCAGCTCTTAAGAAGGTCTGCTGTCCCAGTGAGTGGGAATTTGTGGACCGCAGAGACAGACGGCAAGTTTACGAGGATCCCATTCTGGTCGGAGATGCTCGTGCCCCAGAAATGCTCGTCTCGGCATCGAGGAGGACTGGCTGCTCTGTGCTTAAGCACCATGACTTTGCATTGCACTGAGCTGCTAAAACCCATCTGCAAAATCACTTTCAAAGTGATTGGGCCATGACAGGACTTACCACGGGCCGTACACAGCATCGTCCCTAGAATGACTGGGCAGAGTCAGGAAGTGCTGGTAACGGCTCTCTGTCCGCCAGCTTGCACCCTCAGTCCTTGCCTGTCACTGAGGTGGCGCCATCTCTAGAGGGCAGCACGTAGCAGGTGTAGCTGAGGGTACACAGTGTGTGGACGGAGTGGAGCCTCCAAAGGGGGCACTGGCAGCGGTCGTCTTGGAGTTGGATTCCCTCCCTGCCCCCTTCCCCTTCTAAGTGAGGGTTTGTTGTGACCTCAGGACAGATCTCCTCACTCCCTTTTCCATGAGATGGCCCCCGAGCCTCTCACAATGATGGAGCAGGGTCTGGAGCCCACTGACCCCTCCCTGGGTTATGCCCAGCAGGTGCCTCAGTCTCTCTTGGAGGACTGACTCACCACTTTGCAGTAACTTCAATATTCACCTCTCTCTCTTAGACTTCCCTGACCACGGGGACACAAAGGTCCCACATTCCCAGCTAATGATAATTTCCCTGCCAGTGGTCCAATGGCCAGGGCCATCCCGAGCCTTCCCAGGCAATCCCAGTGCCAAGGGTCTGTCTAGGGTCCACTCCTAGGAACGAAGGTGAGGTCTCATCCCCACCCTTCTCTCCTCCTTTCTCCTGCAGATCCTGGCTGTCCCTTTTCCCTGAAATTCTGCCAGGGGCAAGGCCAGGGACAGCAAAGGTGAGGGCGATGCTGGGGGTGGGGAGGAGGTGCTGCCGCCCTGTCCCACAGTCTTGTGGGGGACCGAGGTGGGGTGGGCCCCCAGCCCAGAGCAGCCTCTTGTGGGGGGATTTTCCTAAGGAGTGTTTATCCCCATTTGAAGATCCTGAGCCCTTCTCTATGTTATGGACTGAAGGCTTGTGTTGCCCCCAAATTTGTATGTTGAAGCCCTAATGCCCTAAAATGATATTTGGAGATTGGACCTCGTGAGGGTGGAACCCCTACAATGGGATTAGCGCCCTTGTAAGAAGAGGAATAGACCAGAGGTCTCCTCGTTCTCTGCCTCTTGGGGACACAGCAGGAAGGCACTGTCTGCAAACCAGGAAGAGAGCTCCCCCGACACATGGAACCTGCCCATCCCCTTGGTCTTAGACTTCTCAGACTCCAGAACCGTGAGAAATCAATGTCCTCCGCTGTTGGAGCCACCCAGTCAATGGCTTTGGTTAGAAGAGCCGAGCCAACTAAGAAATCCAACCCAGCCCTGCCTGCCGTGGAGCGAGCTGCACAGCTCCTGAGGACTGCGGTGCGCTCTGGCGTCTGGAGCCGACGAGGGGCACGGGCCGCCCTTTGCCCTGGCGACCACACCGCAGAGCAGCACAACCTCGTGTGGAATCTTCCGTGGATCTCCTTCTTGCTTTCTCAGTAAGCCCACTTCCACCACAAAACTCACTCCCACTTCCTTTATTTTTTAAAATTAACTTTTTTTTTAAAAAGATTGGTACCTGAGCGAACATCTGTTGCCAATCTTCTTTTTTTTTCTTTCTCCCCGAAGTCCCCCAGTACATAGTCGTATATTCTAGTTGGAGGTCCTCCGAGTGGTGCTAAAATTAGCTGTTTTTAAAATTGCAAGTGTGCGAGCATCATAGATATTCAAAAGCTACAGGGTTGTGTAGGTAAAACGTCGGACTCCCCTCAGCTTCTCCAAATCCTCTGCCCCGTGAGCGCCCACGGTCACCAGTCTGGAGGGGCCACCTCGCAGCCTTTTTCTCTGCACGGATCGTGGGTGCAGCTGCAGCTAGAGACGTGGAAATGGGATCTGGGAGCGGGTCCAGCGACCCGTGTTTTGAAGGAGCTGACCCTGTGCACCCGCTTCTCTGAGGCCACTGCCCCATGTGGTGTTAATTCAGCCGCAGCCATCAGGAAATGACCCTCCCCGGGAGGTTTGACTCTGAGGATGCAGCATGAGACATTCTAGAAGAGGAATGGGCTGCGGAAGCCATCCCGTCACCCTAGAGTGATTGTCCCCTGCATTGACTGCGAGGGGAGGGGCGGGGGCTGTCATTGGCTCTTCAATGCTCCTTTTATTTTCATCATTAATATTTCTTAGGGTGCGTGTCCCGAAAGTAGCAGACTGGTAGCTCCTGATGTTTGGGGGTCTTCTTCATGACATTTTATCTCACCTAACTTTCATCTCCAAGTTATTGATTATGGGTGTATTTTTTTGTTTAAACTAACACTAGGATCATCTCTTGAGTAGTTGCTTCAGGATATACCATTTATTTTAAAGATTGTAGCACAGCAAATGTTAAAATGACTGCACGGCATCAGCAAAACTCAAGAGTCATGAAGCCCATGGACAGCGTTGTTGACACCAGAAAGCCAAGGCTGGCGGGACGTCTGTCTTACCCACCCAGCCGCTGAAACGGACAACAGTCCACTCACGCTCCCCACCCTCACCTTGCCGCTTGGAAATTATGTAATATTTGTTTTTCAGCTACAGAAACTGTATTATTTCAAAAGTTTCACATCCCCATGATTCCAATTTATGTAAAATTGACCACATGGTTAGGCAGGAGCTGCACTCCATTCTCTCTTGTTGCCAAGATCTCCATCAGCAGGCTGTGTGGCCCCTCACCAACCAGAAGGCCAATGAGTAAGGGGTCCCCATGTGGTCCCCACTGTGGTCCCTTAGTCTTGCCCCAAAAGACTGCGTGGGCTGCCAGCCCTCAGCATGTCTGGGCAAACCGGGAGGTCCGGCCCTCCCAGGCCAGTGTGGTGGAGCTTCTCGGAAAGGGTCCAAGGTGTTAGAGAGCGTCGTGCGCCTGCACAAGTGGAATAGTGTCCTGGTGTGCTGTGCTCTCAGACCCAGCCTGCTATGAATGTGCTGTGGCAGAGAGGCCCTGCTCCCGAGAGCTCTCAGCTGCGAAGCCTTCCTGCCTACACTCAGGCAGCCCCAGGGAACCTGACCATCACTACCAGGCCAGCCACCCTCTCTGCCTGCCGCCAGCGTTCTGGGGGGTGAGCACACCAGGCACGTCGGTCACTGATTCTGCACCTGCCAATCAGATGTGGACATGCCAGGCAGTTGGTTTATAGACTCTGCATCATCCTGGGCAGTAAAACAGTGCCTAAAGCTGTCCTCATTGCCTCCCAGGCCCAGCGTTATGCCAGCTGGGCCAAAGCTTCAGGACAGGTCCTGCGGGGGTCACCATCACCCTGCACCTTCCCCCATCACACTCCAAAACCACGCTCTGATGTTGATCCTCTCTTGGTTCCTGTGGGATGTGCCACAGACCACTGAGGGTTTAATTCTTTCTCTTTGTTCAACGTTCTTATTTTATTTGCATCTTTCCACTAAAACTTTCTCCAACAGCTATCCAGTATGAGAAATTCTTCAGTATGCATGGCACCACGTCAGGAGGCAGCTCTCCATGCTCCACCAAACCAGGCTGGTTGCCCTCAAGTGCCTGGTGGCAGCCCTGAGATTCCCACCATGTGGGACACGTGTGCAAATCGGGTCCCAGGAGTCAGTGGAAACTTCCACTGCCTCAAACTGAGACCAGGGGCACCTGTGCATTACAGAGACCTGATGACAGGAACTGGACGAAATGGCATTGTGGTTGACGATGCAGGAGCCTGGGGTGGGGTGGAGATGGGGCTGTTGGAGGAGGGACCTGGGGGGAGAAAAGGAGGAAGGGGCAGAGGAGAGAGAAGGTGGAGGCTGGGGACGAGAGGATAGAGGGTAGGGGTCAGGAGTTTCTGAAGAAAGCACTTGAGAACTAGAGCCAGCAGGGCGTCCAGGAAACAGCTGCCAAGGGGGAGACCTGGGCAGCCGAGGGTCAGTCCACAGTTAAGGTGATTTATTCCATCCTGAGGAGGTCCCTGGCAGGGTCTGAGTTTGGGCGATAGACCATCCATCACAGCCATCCAGCAAGGGGATCTGTCCCCAAGCAGAAAACCAGGGCCACCAAGGCAAGTGTCCCTTTTCATCACGGCAACTGCAACTTAAGCCCTTAACAGCATAAGCTTTCACATTTTAGAGTCGTTCTGATAAAACCTATCCTAACCACAGCATCAGAGTCATTTGAGGCCAGAAATGGCTTGTATGGCAAGCGGAAACACACTGCAATCCTCCCGTCTAAACTTATAAAATGTATTTTTGTATGTGTCAGTACCATGTTATCACATTTTTATAACATCATGAAGATCTCTCAGCACCAATGCATGAATGAAAAGAAGTATTATAAATTGTACTTCCCTTAAAAGTTCTGTTATTGAACTTTAAAGAAAGTATTGAAAATTATGGTATATCTCAGAGGGACTGAGGAGTCGCCTGAATCCCAGGGAGGACCCCTCAGAAATGCTCACTAGCACACACAGTGCACGGCTGGAGGGGCTGGCATACGAGAACTGTCTCCCCAGAAGCTCCAGGATCCGAGGCTTGCCACCTTGCCAGAACATTTAAGTGTCTGCCCAGGAAAGTGCCATGAGCAGTGCTGAATGAGACGCTCTGCTCTGGGGTTGAGCCAGGAAAAGGACTGGGACCACCTGAAGAGGAAGGGAAGACAGGAGGAGCTCAAATGACAGCAGAGCAGGCATCAAGGGACCACGTTATCGGGACCCTCTCGGGGCACTAGACAGAGGACGTCTCACAAGGCGCCACACTGTCCTCAGAGATGCCTGGTCTGAGCCCCCCCACCTCTGTCTAGCCCCTTGCCTCAGTGCAATTTTTCTTTATATCCCTTATTGCATGTGATATTATATTATTTCATGGCTGTTCTTTTATTGTCTCTTTCTCCTTCTAGAATCTAAGTTCAGTGGCGACAGAGCTTCACACTCTCACGTAGATCAACACCCCACTCGGCATTATTCATCACTCTCGCCATCACCATCATCGTGGACGCAGTGTGCTCACCTAATTGCCACAACCCCATGCTGTAAGTGACTGTCCCCCCCAGTTACAGATGGAGCCTCCCAGCGGCAGCCCGGAAGGTCCCACAGCTGGAACACAAGCCCAGCTCTCACTGAGCGACGTTGGTAATATCCAGGGTTTTATGAGGTACAGGAGGGTGGGCGTGGCTCCCCCAAAGCTATGTAAAGATCCTCCTCCAGCTGTGCCTGACCGCTCTGGCCTCTCACCTCCATCTCCCCCACTCACCTCCACCCCTCTCATCCTGCAGAACAAACAAGTCTCAAAGAGGGTCGGGGGAGCTAACAAATGTTTTTTCTCCTTCACATTCATGAATTTCCCCCCTGTTGCATCCATAAGGATGCTCTAGAAATGAAAGACAGGCAGGGAGCTGACACTGATGCTGCACCTGCCATGCGGCAGTCGCTGCCCTCGTGACTTTTTTGTCTGTCACCTCATTTAATCCTCATGGCAAACTTTTGGATTTGTGATCATTCCGACTTTACAGACGAGGAAGCTGAGAGACACAAAAGCAAAGAGCGGAGCAGAGAGCCACACCGAGGGCCGCGTGTTTCCGAGCCTGCTGCCTCTCCTCCCATGAGAAGACTATTAGCGGGAGCCCAGAGGGAGTGGGGCCTGAGCTGGGGAGGTGGCACTCAGAGAAGACCCCCGTGGAGCGCCTGGCTCTGGGACCACCCAGAATCTGCGGAGGAATCCGGGGCAGCCCAGGTTTAGCCCTAGAGGCTGGCTGGATGTGGTGCCACCAGCAGGGACCGAGACCCCAGGGAAGAGAGGGTTGGGCTGCAAGGCAGCGGGTTTGGTTAGGACGTCTCGAGGTTTAGGGAGACTGATCGCCAGCTTCTCTCTGGGCTGATTAGCACCCACAGAAGTGATGCATGATGGCTCAAGGGCATAGGGTAGCGTAGGTGGCTGCCTCATAGCCTTGGACACTGGCACCTTGTGGCTGCAGTTCCCCACACCCACGGGGTTTTAGTAGCAGAGCTCATGACCAGACTGAACATCAGCGGTCCAGCCAGCAGTGCGCGCCTGGGCACCACTCTACCCAGGACCCATGTGAAGGAGGCAGCATGGGGCAGTGGTTGGGGGAGGGGGGTGATGGAGGAGAATGGAATAAATGAGGTACAAGCAGGAACAGCCAGTCCCTGGGCTGACTTCTGATGCTAGGCCTGAAGAGTGAACTTAAGGATTCCTGGAACCAAAAATAAGTCCACATGACAAGGGCGTGCCTGAGGAATGTGGCATTTGTGCTGGGAGATCGGGCTAGAAAGAGGAGATGAGGGAGCCTGACCCTCTCGTGTTTGATAAAAGCTTCTCATGGACCTGGCATGCCCACGGCTTAACCCAGAATTTGCAGAGCGCAGGGAGCTGCCAAGCTGGGCAGCCAGCTGTGGCCACACACACAGCTGGATATGCAAGTATGCATTCTTGCCCATTACTAGCCGTGACGTCTCCGACGAGGCTCAAAGTCTCGGGACTTCCATTTCTTCCAGTAGAAAATGGATAGAGGGGTTCTGTCATTTTTGTTTGGAGACCATTCTCAACACTTTAAAGACACAATCTGAATCATTGCAAAGGCACACGGGTTTGGAATGTTGTGGATGTGTTGGCCTCAGCGGCCCTCCCAGGTCAGAGGAGAGGCTGAACACCATCTGTTGAAAAATTCAGAGCAGAGAGGGACTTCATCCTGGCGCCTGCTGCTAACTGGCTGAGTCTGGTTTTAGCTCTAAGCTTCACCTTCCTCGTGTATAAAATAAAGCCCTTTAGGAGATCAGTGGTTTTCAGCCTCTTCCCAGTAGAATTAGGGTCTTAAATGCAATTTTGCACTTAGCTCCAGCAATGACAGAGTCACATTTATTAGCTAGGCGTTGTTGTAAGAGCTTTATGTGTATTAACTCATTTAAACCTCACAAAAGCCCTATGTGATAAGAACTAATATTATCCCCATTTTTCAGATGAGGAAATTGAGGCACAGAGTGCCCAAGGTCACTCAGCTGGTGAAAGTCGTGAAGCCAGATTCAAACGTTGCTCCCAAGGCCTGCTGTTTCAACTGCTATTTCTCAACAATGAAATGCTCTGCTTGGTCTGGAGTTTGAAGAGCTGTGGGTGAAGTTCCTTCTTCTAGGGTTTTCTTTCTTCCCCTTTCCTTCTGAGAGAAAAGCCTTAGGTTTCACACACTGCTCGGGGCAGTCGGAAAAGCTCCCTTCCAGCTCTGAAATTCAGCCATATCCCTGATTACTAATCTCTCCTGGAGGTGTCAGGACGAAATGAGAAATGCACATGGGAGGGCGTTGGGGACTCCGGGGGGTGCGCAGGTGGAACAGGGGCCAGCATAGAGAGCTAGCGCTGTTTTCAGTAGCGGTAGTCGTGCTGTTAGCCAGCCTGGGAGGGTCAGCTGAGCATATTAAAACTGTGCACAGGGAGTTGCGTGATAACAAAATCAGGAGAATGAGGAAAGAAAGAGTTGGGACCAGAGTGATGGCAAGAAAAGAAAAAGGACTTAGCTAAAAGGCTAAGGGAAGCTACATGAGAAACACTTGAGAGAAGCGATGGGGAGGAGGAGAGGCAGCCTGCCCAGGATGGGGACTGGCAAGCAGTTGAGTGGAAGGGAGTGGGCGAGGGGGATGGGCTGAGGAGAACCAAGCCCCAGAGAAGCTGCAGGAGTCAGGGCGGGAGAGGGGAGGGTCTCCCATTTAAACCAGTGATATTGCGGGCTAGGCTGGCATCCATTTGCACAGCACTTGAACAATGTAATTGAAGGATTTCACTTATTTTCAATTCAAGAAACAAACCGACGGCACACAGGCAGTGGTGTGCTGGTAAATGTTTAACAACCAGCTCTCCAAATAGCAAGCTATTGATTTATAGCATTTGCTGATTTCCTTGGTGTAAATACTCCCACTATGGCCCACATCAAGCTACCAACATGATCATGTCACCGAACTCAGGATTGGGGAGCGGTGGGCAGCCCTATGCCATCGTACAGTATAGTATTCCCACCGTTCAGATACAGGAGATGTAAATAACCTCAAGTGCATAGATAATAGTCAACTGTAGTAAAAGCATTAGGAAGTGATAAGTTTTGAGCTCATTACCATTCATTCCCTTTACTTTTGATATAACTGATTTAATTGAAAGTTTATATAATTTTTAATAACGGCTGTAGTTAATAATGAGCTCACAAAATTCCTAGAGATCTTAGAGTTGGCTCTGGCAAGCCAGTACCAGCGGCTCTGCACCTGGTGTCTGCTGAGGAGGGAGGAGGAGATGGGGCCCACAGGCCAGGAGGGTCAGCCCAGGGCCCTGCCATGCCCACGTCTCAGGCACGAGGGAACCACACGGCTCAGAGCTCTGGGGCTCCCAACAGGAAGCAGGCGCTGAGAGAGTCTAGGAAATCACGTGCACTGTTAATCCCAGCAGACAGCTCCTGTTCCCATGTACACTTGAGAAAAGGAAGCACGCTGGCCGGGCGGGGCCTCCCGGGAATTTCAGGGATGTTGCTACAACAGGCCATGAAAGACTCTGACTGTGGGAATGTGCTGGAGGGGCAGCAGCTGGAGCAAAGAGAATGGGGGCTGGGGGACTGCAGAACCTACTGGAAAGGCCTAACCACAGGCAGTAACTCTGGCCCACCACCTCCCAGGGCCGCTGGATTCCTAGCCCTGAGCAAGACACTCACTAGGAATTTCTTTTCTTTTTTAAGTCATTTTATTGGGATTATAATGGTTTATAACATTGTGTAATTTCAGGTATATTTTATTATTTAACAATTTCTGAATACACTTTATCATGCTCACCCCTAGTAGTCTAATTTTTATCCTTCACCATACATATGTGACCCTTTGTCCCTTTCACCCACCACCCCCAACTCCCTTTCCCTCTGGTAACCGCTAATCTGTTCCCTTTATCCATGTATTTGTTACCTTCCACATAGGAGTGAAATCATGCACCATTTGTCTTTCTCTGTCTGGCTTATTTCGCTTAACATCACACTCTCCAGGTCCATCCATGTTGTTTCACATGGGACAATTTTGTCTTTTTTCTGGCTGAGTAGTATTCCATTGTATATATATCCCACAGCTTCTTTATCCATTCGTCAGTTGATGGGCACCTGGGTTGCTTCCACGTCTTGGCTATTGTGAATAATGCTGCAATGAACATAGGGGTGCATGAGTCTCTTTGGATCATTGATTTCAAGATCTTTGGACAAATACCCAGTAGTGGGATAGCTAGATGGTATGGTATTTCTATTTTTAATTTTTTGAGAAATCTCCATCCTGTTTTCCACCGTGGCTGCACCAGTTTGCATTCCCGCCAGCAGTCTATGAGGGTTCCCTTTTCTCCACATCCTCTCCAACATTTGTTATTTTTTGTCGTGGTGATTATAGCCACTCTGACCCATGTAAGGTGATACCTCATTGCAGTTTTGATTTGCGTTTCCCTAATAATTAGTGATGTTGAGCATCTTTTCATGTCTGTTGGCCAAGTCACTAGGAATTTCTAAAGGCTGAAAATGTTGGGTCGAGAGCAGGGGGGTGCGGGAATGCGGAGATGAGGAAGAAAGGTGGCCAGCATTGAAGCTCATGGGCCTGAACTTTGCCTTGTGGGCCTCTCCAGCTTTGTGAAGCAGGAACACGGAGACCCTAGGAGACCCCAATCTCCTCAACTGTCAAGCAAACCATTTCTCCCTCACCTCCTGACAAGCCCAGCTTTTGGTTGCCCAGGTCTCAGGCCAGCAACAATCAAAAGAGGACCCACAACAAGGCTGACAGAGGCCTCAGGTCTGGGAGAGAGGGCCTCAGAGGGGCGGAGCCACCTCTAGCCTGGTCTTGCCCTTGGTCCACCATGAGACTCATAGATACAGGAGGGGCCCAGGCTAGGTTATCTCAGAGAATCAGCAAGCCTCAAATCTTCACACAGCGCAACCAGCAAAGAAAGTGACAGCAGTGGCTGGGACAAGCAAATACAGGGCAGCGAGAAACGGGAGGGCTGCCAGATAAAATACAGGGTGCCCAGTGAAAGTTGAATTCCAGATAAACAACAAAGGATTCTTAGTGTAAGCATGTCCCAAATATTGCACAGGACATATTTATACCAAAAAGTTATTCATTGCTTATCTGATATTCACATTTAACTGGGTGTCCTGCGTGTTTGTTTTTGCTAAATCTGGCAACCCTAGAAATAGATCTGTTTTATCCCCTTACCGTGTCCATCTGAAACTTAGCCAACACTCTTTCCTCAAAGTCAAGACAAAGCTTTTACACCTAGGTGGCCTCATGGACTTTGTGCCATTCCACACGACCCTGGGCAAACAGTTCATTTCATGGCTCAGGACAGGTCACCAGGACAACCAACGTCAACGTGGAATTGTAACACAAGTTCCTGCCCTGGGAAGGCACTGTGCCAGGTACCTGTGTTACTCAGCCAGAGTTTCGTATGATTGTCATCATCCCCATTTTACAGACAAGAAAACTGAGTTCCAAGGACCAAACCAAGGCAAGATATAAAAGATTTGAAATTCCTTTTTGCATTGCTTTACTCTTTTGTGATCAAACCATCCCATGCTCATGATTTAAAATGTGGAAAGTACAAATAAGTGTAAAAGAAGCCAAAAAATGGCATCTATGGTCCCACTCTTACGGGAAATTACTGCTAAGAATACGCTGAAATCAGTATTCCCAGTGATTCTACTTTGAAAAGGAAGGCGCACTGTTTCTCTTCTTTGGAGATACCTTCTCTGATACCACAAGACAGACAAAGCCACCTGCCTCCTGCAGGATGTAACATCACCCCTTCCCCAGCGGGGGTCTCCAGGCCACCACAGCCTCCCCTCCACCACATCCTTTAACAACTGACGTGAGAGTCCCACCCCAATGATACATGTCTTCTTTCTCTGTTCAGACCCAGGGCTTGGCCTTGCTCTCGTGGCTGTGAAGACACTGAGTGATCCTGGTCTAGTGGAGCCATCTCACACACACACTCACTCAAACACAGCACTTGCCCTTTGTGCTGCTTCGGTATGAAGGTTCACTCCACGTGTCAAACATCCCACTTGTGACACCTAAGGAGGATGGGGCTGGGATCCACCCAAAGACAATCCTGCCCTACGTCCCACATGTAGGGGTCTCACAGATGGGTCTCAGGGGATTGAAGGCGGCTAAGCCCTCGGATAGCCCCTGCACAGAGCCATCCTGTGCTACTTCTCCCTGCACAGTCATATGTCGGCACATTTAACCTTGGCCCAATTCAGACTCTCAATTCTTTGCATTTGAAATCAATTCCTAAAAGCATGGTTGATTGCTGTTTCCGGGAAAAGGAAAGGGATAATGAACTTCACAATCAAGGTGGAGGGGAAATGCGATGTGAGCAGAGCTCACCACCTCCTCATGTCTTCAAATCCTCACTTCTGCTCATTCTCCCTCCCTTTCAGAGAAGCACCATTTCCAGTCTCCAGGGAAGACAAAATAGATGGGAAGTGCTGACACCAAGGAAAGTTCAGGTTTACTACGTTGTCCCCAGTTCAAGAGAAACATTTTGCTGTTTCAAAATCAGAATTCATCTTATAATGGATGCGAACATTTGATGTGGTGATGGTTCCTTTTGCCCTGAAAATGCTGTTATTAAATGAGTAATGGCATCTTAGAATGCAGGAAACGTGAAGGTTATTCAACTTACTACCAGAAAAATCATAGGTTCACACATTCATCTCCTCTCCTTCCCCAAACCTCACTAAAATGATGGGAAGCATACAAACAGAATGCTGCTCATTCACTGGCAAAGAGAACACAGGGGAGAATTTGGGAAGGAGAGTGAGGAAGCCGTCATCTATGTGCCTGCAGAGCGGGCTCCAACAGGAAGGGTGCAGATCCCCGGGGGTCTCTCCTAGGGCTCAGTAGCAAGGGCTCCAGGTTCCCATGGAGATGGGTGCTGATAAAAAGAGGGCCTGGAAAATAGTGTGTGTATAGAGCTGTCGACCCTCCAGATGCCCTCCTTAACCCATAGGGCCAGGCACCCCACCAGGACATGGAAAATGGCCCCCTGTTCTCAGTCGTGATCTCATGTGGTAAACACGAATGAAAACGGTGCAACCTTTCCCTGCCCTTGACCCAGCACGGAGCAGCCCCAATGTGCCATCCCACTCTCCCCAACCCCACCCCTGGCCAGGCTGGAGAATGTCCAATGCTGACACTCGAGGTCCACTAAGGAAAGACTGACTTACTGCCTATTTACCTTACAGTGAAGCCAACCGGTCAACAAGCCCGTCCTCTCCCCACCCCACAAACACACAGGGCTTCCCATGAAAATTGATAGATGGAGTCAGGGTCACCCAGCATTGAGAAAATCTCTCAATGTGAGAAGATCAAAAACAAAGAAAAAGAACCAAGGAGGTGCAGAGAAAACAGACAATGCAAAAACATCCAACACAGCGGTAATTCCATTTTAAATTAAAATTCTGCCACAATAGTTAAATTTTTAGCTACCATTAAGCATCATAGATATAGATCTATCTAAAATTATCTTCAATTAATAAATCAAAGATTAGCAGTCAAAACATATTATATAAAAATATGGAAGTAAATAGAAAAAAAAACCACAACAAAATAGATGAAAATGGCTGTGTAGGATGAGGAAGGCTGTGGCAAATCCTGCTGTTTTTCAATATTTTTTAATTAAACTTTTAATTTGAGGAAATTGTAGATTTCTATGCAGTTCTAAGAAATAATACAGAGACCCCAGGTACTCTTTACTAAGTTTCCCCCAGTGCTAACATCTTGCAAAACTATAGGATAATATTACTACCAGCATGTTGACCCTGGTACAGTCAAGATACAGAACATTTCCATCACCGCAAGGATCCCCCATGTTGCCATTTTATATCCACACCCACGTCCCTCTCGCCCAGCCCACTCCTTAACCCCAGGCAACCACTAATCTGTTCCCCTTTTCTACAATTTTGTCATTTCAAGAATATTATATAAGTGGAAAAATTCAGTATGTAACCTTTGGGGGTTGGCTTTTTACTCAGCATAATCATCCGAAAATTCACCCAGGTTTTGGTGATATCAATAGTTTGTTCCTTTTCGTGGCTGAAAAGTATTCCATGGTATGGATATACCACAATTTGTTTAACCAGTCACCCACTGATGGCTATCTCTGTTTCCAGTTTGGGACTATTATGAATAAAGCTGCTATAAACATTATTGTACAGGGGTTTGTGTGAACAGACATTTTCATTTCTCTGCGATAAACGCCCAGGCGTTTCCAATTGCAAGGACATATGGTAGGTGCCTGTTTAGTTTTTTTAAAAGCTGCCATATTGTTTTCCAGAGCAACTATAACATTCTTCATTCCCACTAGCAATATGAGTGATGCGGTTTCCTACATCTTTGCTGGCATTCGGAGATGTGACTATTTTCTATTTTAGCAATTCTGACAGGGGTATAGTTACCTCTCACGGTGATTTTTATGTGTATTTCCTTAATGGCTAATAATGAAATCTTTTCTTGTGTTACTTGCCACCTGTACATCCTGTTTGGTAAAATGTAGGTGCATCTTTTCCTGCATTTCTAACTAGATTCTTTGTCTGTTTGTCTACTGCTGAGTCTGGGAGATTTTTACATATCCTAGATATAAGGCCTTTGTCAGATACGAGTTTGAAAATATTTTCTCCCTTTGGCAACTTACCTTTTCTTCCTCTTGACAAGGTCTTTCACAGCACAAAAGTTTTTAATTTTGATGAACTTCAGTATATTGGGGTTTTTTCTTTATGGATGGTGCTTTTGCTATTGTATCTAAGACTCTGCCCAGCCATAGGTCACACAGATTTTCTCCTGTTTCCTTCTAAACACTCTATAGTTTTATGTTTTATATTTAAATCCATGACCCACTTTTTAAATGTTCAGTAGAATTCTCAAGTGAAACAATCTAGGCCTGAAAACTCCTTTTTTGGAAGCTTCTTAATTATAGATTCAATTTATTTAATAGTTATAAAAATATTCAGGGTACCTGTTTCATCCCGGTGAGTTGTGGTAGTTCCTATTTTTTGAGGAATTGGACCGTTTCATCTAAGTTGTCAGATTGATTTGAAAAGCTGTCCTTAACGTCCCCTTATTAACCTTTAATGACTACAAGTTCTGTAGTTGAAACCACTATTTTATTTCTGATATTGGCAATAGGTGTGTTCTCTATTTTTATTTTTGTCAATCTTGTTAGAAGTTTATCAATTTTATTGATCTTTTCAAAGAGCTTGCTTTTTATTTCATTGATTTTTTTCTCTGCTGTTTCTCTGTTTTCATTGATTCTCTGATTTCATTGATTTCTGCTCTTAGTATTTCCTTCCTTCTGTTTGCTTTGGGTTTATTTTGCTATTCTTTTTTCATGGAGGGTAGGAACTTAAATTACTGATTTGAGATCTTTCTTCCTTTCTAATGTAAGGATTTAGTGCTATAAATATCCCTCTCAGCACCACTTTAATTGCATCCTACAAATATTGATATTTTGTGTTTTAATTTTCATTCAGAAGTGAGTTTTTAAAAAATTTCCTTTAAGACCACCTCTTGGACTTGTGAATTTCTAGGTGTTTTGAAATTTTAATTTTAATTTTCTGTTATTGATTTCTAGTTTGATTTCATTGTGGTTACAGACCACACTCTGTATGATTTTAATTGTTTTAAATTTGTTGACATTTGGTTTGTGACCCAGAATACGGTCTATTTTGGTGAATGTTCCATGGATGCTTGAAAAAGAGTGTGTATTCTACTGTCAATGAATGGAATGTTCTTTAAATGTCAATTAGATCCTGTTAATTGATGGTGGTGTTCAATTCTTCTATATCGTTACTGAATGTCTGTATAGTTTTAGAAATTGCTGAGGAGGGATGTTAAAGTCCCCAACCATAATAGTGCATTTGTTTATTTATTCTTTCAGCTCTTTCAGCTCTGCTTTATGTATTTTGAATCTCTGTTGTTTGGTGCATTTATATTTAGGATTGCTATATTCTTAGTGTTTGACTCTTTCTCCTTATACAATGTCCCTCTTTGTCCCTGGTAATATTCTTTGTTCTGAAGTCTCTTTTATCTGATATTAACATATCCACTCTTCTTTTTTTATTTAATGTTTCTGTAGTATTTTTTTGCACATTCTTTTACTTTTACTCTACCTATATGGTTAAATATAATGTGATAATCTTAAAAACAAGCACATAGTTGTTTCGTGTTTTTTGTTCTTGATCTATCCTGTCAATTTCTGTCTTTTAATTGTTGAACTTAGATCATTTGTATTTGCTTTGAACACTTCCTCTTCACCCCATTGATGAGGGATTTTCATCCTACAGCTCTCTATATATGGGATGGCTGAACATACAACACCCAACACTAGACAGATGAGGTCAACTGCAGTTTATTAATCACATACAAGCACAGCCTGGGGAAGGAGGATGGTGTGCCATGCCAGGCCACACAGGTGTTGCACTCGGGAATAGAGTGAGCAAAGAAGGTCTGTGGGAGACAGACTCTGCGGTAACAAGAGGGTGAGATAACCCCTGGTTCCTATGAGAGGATGTGATTGGCTTGTTTGAATAATCTCATGGCTGGACAAGGATCTGAAGCCTGCACTTCAGGGATGAGCAGCACTGTGCCTGGTCCCTGTGATGAGGAGGGTTGTTTGGCTCCAGGACCATGCCCACAGGAGCCCAAGTGGGAGGGAACTTGCAGTTAGACCATTTGAAGCCTTGTCAGTCTTCCCCAGATATCAAAGCACACATAACATTGGACCTTATACCACAATATTTAAAGCAATTGCTAATATGTTAAAGCTTAAGTCTGCCAGTTTATTATTTGTTTCCTGTTTATTCATTCTGTTTCTCATCTTGTTTCCCTTTTCTTGCGTTCTTGAACATTTTTTGGAATTCTACTTTGATTTATCTCTAATGTTTTTTTATGTTGCTTTTTTTTTTATTAATGTTATGATAGATTACAACCTTGTGAGATTTCAGTTGTACATTTTTGTTAGTCATGTTGTGGGTACACCACTTCCCCCTCTGTGCCTTCCCCCCACCCCCCCTTTTCCCTGGTAACCACCGATCAGATCTCCTTATCAATATACTAACTTCCACCTATGAGTGAAGTCATACAGAGTTCGTCTTTCTCTGACTGGCTTATTTCGCTTAACATAATACCCTCGAGGTCCATCCACGTTGTTGTGAATGGGCCAATTTTGTCTTTTTTTATGGCTGAGTAGTATTCCATTGTGTATATATACCACACCTTCTTTATCCAATCATCAGTTTCTGGGCATGTAGGCTGGTTCCACGTCTTGGCTATTGTAAATAATGCTGCGATGAACATAGGGGTGCAACGGACTCTTGAGATTTCTGATATCAGGTTCTTAGGATAGATACCCAGTAATGGGATGGCTGGGTCATAGAGTATTTCTATTTTTAACTTTTTGAGAAATCTCCATACTGTTTTCCATAGTGGCTGTACCAGTTTGCATTCCCACCAACAGTGTATGAGGGTTCCTTTTTCTCCACATCCTCTCCAACATTTGTCACTCTTGGTTTTGGATGTTTTTGCCAATCTAACGGGTGTAAGGTGATATCTTAGTGTAGTTTTGATTTGCATTTCCCTGATGATTAGCGATGATGAACATCTTTTCATGTGTCTATTGGCCATATTCATATCTTCTTTTGAGAAATGTCTGTTCATGTCCTCTGCCCATTTTTTGATCGGGTTGTTTGTTTTTTTGTTGCTAATCAGTGTGAGTTCTTTGTATATTATGGAGATTAACCCTTTGTCGGATAAGTGGCATGTAAATATTTTTTCCCAATTAGTGGGCTGTTTTCTTGTTTCAATCCTGTTTTCCCTTGCCTTGAAGAAGCTCTTTAGTCTGATGAAGTCCCATTTGTTTATTCTTTCTATTGTTTCCCTCAACTGAGGAGTTACAGTGTCCGAAAAGATTCTTTTGAAACTGATGTCAAAGAGTGTACTGCCTATATTCTCTTCCAAAAGACTTATTGTCTCAGGCCTAATCTTTAGGTCTTTGATCCATTTTGAGTTTATTTTGGTGTGTGGTGAAAAAGAATGGTCAATTTTCAATCTTTTGCATGTGGCTGTCCAGTTTTCCCAGCACCATTTGTTGAAGAGACTTTCTTTTCTCCATTGTAGGCCCTCTGCTCCTTTGTCAAAGATTAGCTGTCCATAGATGTGTGGTTTTATCTCTGGGCTTTCAATTCTGTTCCATTGATCTGTGGACCTGTTTTTGTACCAGTACCATGCTCTTTTGATCACTGTAGCTTTGTAGTATGTTTTGAAATCGGGGATTGTGATTCCGCCGGCTTTGTTTTTGCTCAGGATTGCTTTAGCAATTCGCGGTCTTTTGTTGCCCCATATGAATTTTAGGATTGTTTGTTCAATTTCTGTGAAGAGTATTCTTGGGATTCTGATTGGGATAGCATTGAATCTGTATATTGCTTTAGGTAGTATGGACATTTTAACTATGTTTATTCTTCCAATCCATGTGCAAGGAATGTCTTTCCATCTCTTTATGTCATCGTCAGTTTCTTTCAAGAAAGTCTTGTAGTTTTCATTGTGTAGATCCTTCACTTCCTTGGTTAAGTTTATCCCAAGGTATTTTATTCTTTTCGTTGCGATTGTGAATGGGATTGAGTTCTTGAGTTCTTTTTCTGTTAGTTCATTGTTAGTGTATAGAAATGCTACTGATTTATGCACGTTAATTTTATACCCTGCTACTTTGCTGTAGTTGTTGATTATTTCTAATAGTTTTTCTATGGATTCTTTGGGGTTTTCTATATATAAGATCATGTCGTCTGCAAACAGCGAGAGTTTTACTTCTTCGTTACCTATTTGGATTCCTTTTATTTCTTTTTCCTGCCGAATTGCTCTGGCCAGCACCTCCAGTACTATGTTGAATAGGAGTGGTGAAAGTGGGCACCCTTGTCTTGTTCCTGTCCTCAGAGGGATGGCTTTCAGTTTTTGTCCATTGAGTATGATGTTGGCTGTGGGTCTATCATATATGGCCTTTATTATGTTGAGGTACTTTCCTTCTATACCCATTTTACTGAGGGTTTTTATCATAAATGGGTGTTGGATCTTGTCGAATGCTTTCTCTGCATCTATTGAGATGATCATGTGGTTTTTCTTTTTCATTTTGTTGATGTAGTGAATCACATTGATTGACTTGCAGATGTTGAACCATCCCTGTGTCCCTGGTATAAATCCCACTTGATCATGGTGTATAATCTTTTTGATGTATTGCTGTATTCGGTTTGCCAAAATTTTGTTGAGGATTTTTGCATCTATGTTCATCAGTGATATCGGCCTGTAGTTCTCCTTCTTTGTGCTGTCCTTGTCAGGTTTGGGGATCAGAGTGATGTTGGCTTCATAGAATGTGTTAGGGAGTTCTCCATCCTTCTCAATTTTCTGGAACAGTTTGAGGAGAATAGGTATTAAGTCTTCTTTGAATGTTTGGTAGAATTCTCCAGAGAAGCCATCTGGTCCTGGACTCTTATTTTTGGAGAGGTTTTTGATTACTGTTTCTATTTCCTTACTTGTGATTGACCTATTCAGATTCTCCATTTCTTCCTGATTCAGTTTGGGGAGATTGTAGGAGTCTAGGAATTTGTCCATTTCTTCCAGGTTGTTCAATTTGTTGGCATATAGTTTTTCATAGTATTCTCTTATGATCTCTTGTATTTCATTGGTACCTGTTGTGATTTCTCCTCTGTCATTCCTAATTTTATTAATTTGCGATTTCTCTCTTCTTTTCTTGGTGAGTCTGGCTAGGGGTTTGTCAATTTTGTTAATTCTTTCGAAGAACCAACTCTTTGTTTCATTGATCCTTTCTATTGTCTTTTTTGTTTCAATATCGTTTATTTCTGCTCTTATTTTTATCATTTCCCTCCTTCTACTGACTCTGGGCTTTGTTTGTTCTTCTTTTTCTAGTTCTGTTAGGTGTCGTTTGAGGTTGCTTATGTGAGCTTTTTCTTGTTTAGTGAGGTGAGCCTGTATTGCGATGAATTTCCCTCTTAGGACTGCTTTTGCTGCATCCCAAATGATTTGGTATGTCGTGTTCTCATTTTCATTAGTCTCCAGATAAAATTTGATTTCTTCTTTAATTTCTTCAATGATCCATTGTTTGTTGAGAAGCGTGTTGTTTAGTCTCCACATTTTTGCACCTTTCTCTGCTTTTTTCTTGTAGTTGATTTCTAGTTTAATAGCATTATGATCAGAAAAGATGCTTGATATTATTTCAACTCTCTTGTATTTATTGATGTTTGCTTTGGTTCCCAAAATATGGTCAATTCTTGAGAATGTTCCATGTGCACTTGAGAAGAATGTGTAACCTGCTGTTTTTGGATGAAGTGTTCTATATATATCTATTAAGTCCATCTGGTCTAATTTTTCATTTAATTCTATTATTTCCTTGTTGATTTTCTGTCTGGATGTTCTGTCCATTGGTGTTAATGGTGTGTCGAGGTCCCCTACTAGTATCGTATTGTTGTTGATGTCTTCTTTTAGTTCTATTAAGAGTTGCTTTACAAATTTTGGTGCTCCTGTGTTGGGTGCGTATATATTTATAAGTGTTATGTCTTCTTGGTGGAGAGTCCCTTTTATCATTATATACTGTCCCTCTTTATCTTTCTTTATCTGTTTTTCTTTGAAATCTACATTGTCTGATATTAGTATAGCGACACCTGCTTTCTTTTGTTCATTATCAGCTTGGAGTATTGTTCTCCATCCCTTCACTCTGAGTCTGTGTTTGTCTTTGGGGCTGAGGTGTGTTTCCTGGAGGCAGCATATTGTTGGATCTTGTTCTTTGATCCATCCTGCCACTCTGTGTCTTTTGATTGGGGAGTTCAATCCATTTACATTTAGAGTGATTATTGAGATGTGGGGGCCTACCACTACCATTTTGTGTCTTGTTTTCCGGTTTTCTTCAGTTTCCTTTGTTTCTCATCCCCTGGTTTAATCTGTTCTGATGTAGAGCTGCTACTCTCTGTTGTTGTCCTTCTACTTATCTCTAATGTTTTTTATAGATTATTTTTAGAATAGTTTTTAATTTACAAAAAAAAAAAACATGAAAACATAGTACAGAGAATTCCCATTTACCCCCCTCATCCAGTTTTCTCCATTATTAACGTCTTATAATAATATAGTAGATCGACCACAATTAATGAACCAATATTAATACATTATTGTTAACAGAAGTCCATACTTGACTCAGATTTCCTTAGTTTTACCTAGTGTCTTTATCTGTCCCAAGATTCCTTCCAGGACCCCACATTACGTTTAGTCATCATGTCTCCTTAGGTGCCTCCTGGTTATGACAGTTTCTCAGACTTTCCTTGATTTGTGTGACCTTGACAGTTTTGAGGAGTCCTGGTCAGATATATTGTAGGATGCTTCTTTATTGAAATTTGTCTCAAGCTTTTCTCATGATTACACTGGGGTTATGGGTTTTTGGAAAGAAGACCACAGAGGTAAAGTGTCATTTTCATCACTTCATATCAAGGGTACATACTATCAACATGGTTTACCACTGTTGATGTTGACCTTCATCACCTGGCTGAGGTGGTGGCTGTCAGGTCTCTCCACTGTAAAGTTACTCTTTCCCCCTTACATGCTGTGGTCTTTGGAAGGCAATCACTCTGTACAGCCCACACTTAAGGAATGGGGATTTATTCCCCTCATCACTGAGGGTAGATTCCAGCTTTTGCCATGGGGAGTTCTTTCATTAATGCCTATGTTCCTTGACATACACTTATCATTTTTTTTTTAAGCATTTCCTTATATCTTGGCACTAGCTCCAGGCTTATCTTGTATATTTCCTTCCCCCATCCTAGAAGCAGCCATTTGTCCAAGGAGCCCTGGTTTTTTTAATTAGATAGCGGTTTTAGAAACCAAAATCTGGATGCTAGGTGTGCTCATTACTACTGGGGTGTCATTGTTTCTAGGCCTTGTCAGTTTACACAGCAAGGAAATATATGCATGTATTCTAACCATGTATATATATATACACTAATGTCTATATACATATCTATAAAACATTTTGAATATAGCTCTTTGTATAGTTTTCTATTGGTGCTCTAGGTATTACAACATACATATACGTCACAGTCAACTGTGTCAACATTTTATCTCTTTGAATAAAGCATAGAAATCTTTCTTTTAGGTCCTTTTATCCTCTGTACTTTTAAAATATAAATGTGTCAAATATTTCCACTACACACATTGAGCTCCACATCAGGCAAAGTTCTATTTTTTGCTTTGACATGATTTTTTAAACTGCTGTTGAGAAGTTTTACCCATTGCACTGTTTTTCTTCCTTCCTGAAGTCTCAGCCTCCTTCTGTTACATTTTCTTTCTGTTTAGAGAAATTCCTTTAGTTGTTCTTTAAGTCTAAGCCCACTGGTGACACGTTTTCTTAGTTTTCCTTCATCTGAGAATGTCTTGATTTCTCTTTCATTCCTGAAAGATATTTTTGCTGGATATAGAATTTGGGATTGACAATTTTGGTGTGTTTCTTTTTTTTTAATACACTAATAATGTGCCACTTCTTTCTAGCCTCGATGATTTTAGAGGAGAAATCGCTATCATTCAAATGGCTGTTCCCCTCTAGGTAATGCATCATTTCTCTCTAGCATCTTTCAGGATTGTTTGTTTGTCTTTAGTTTTCAGAAGTTTGATTGTGAGGCATCTTGGCATGGATTTCTTTGGGCTTATCCCATTTGGGGTTTGCTCAGCTTCTTGACTACAAAAGTTTGTGCCTTTTGCCAAATTTGGGAAATTTTCAGCCACTATTTCTTTGTTTTTTGTTTTTGTTTTGTTTTGTTTTGTTTTTTTGCCCCACATTCTTTTTCTTTCCTTCTGAGGCTCTGATGATATGAATGTTAGGTCTTTTGTTGTTGGCACACAGGTACCTTTTTCTCCCTTCATTTTTTTTGGTCTATTTTCCTACTGTTGTTCAGTTGAGCAATTTTTATTGATCTGTCTTCATGTTCACTGATTCTTTTTTCTGTTTTCTCTAATTTACTATTGAGTCTGTCCAGAGAATGTTTTATTTTGGTTATTGTATTTTTCCATTCTATAGTTTTTCTTTGGTTCTTTTTATATCTTCTCTTTCTCTGCAAAGATTTGCTATTTTTTTATTTCTTTCAAGAGCATTTATAATTGCTTGTTGAAGCATTTTTATGATGGCTACTTTAAAATCTTTTCAGATAAATCCAACATCTAAATCAGCTGAGTTGATTTAGAACAAAGCTGGCATTTGTTCATTGACTTCTTTTGATCAGGTTGTGATTGTCCTAGCTCTTAGTATAACAAGTGATGCTTGTTGGCATCCTGGACATTTGAGAATTATGTTTTGAGACTCTGGTTCTGTTTGGTCTCCTTTTTTTTAAGTAGACATCCTATTTAGGTGTAGCACACAGATCTGGATGTAAGTGGATATTCAGCTTTATGCTAGGCCCTGCTGATATCACCCTGGCAGCAATGGAACACTGACTCATACCACCTCACGTAGACAGGTTGGGTAGAAGCTCAACTCCCCTCTCAACCCCACTGACGCTTCCTGGCAAGAGTGGAACAGTGGCTCACTGAGTAGGCTGTGAGCTCAGCACCCTGCTGGGCCCCACTGTCATGGGGAGGCGATGGGAATAAAGGACCAGATTGTACCATTTTGCACAGCCTTCTTCTGCCTCATTGGTGCTCCTCACTGACACCAGGCTGCGGGGAGCAGAGTCCTGACCAGCCCCACTCACACAGCTTCATTCAGTCTCATTGCTGCCAGGTAGGGATGGAGCCTGGGGTCCTACTGGACTCCACTGACACTACCTCATGGGAAAATGAGAGTAACACTTGCTTCTGTTGAATGGGAGTGTGGAAGATCTGCTCCCCACTTGGTTTCCTGGTGGGGAAATCAGAAGGCTCCCTGCTTCTGCCAGATGGAGGATTAGGGTGGAAGACCAGCCTTCCAGCGGGGGAATCAGAGTGTCATCAGTTTCTTCCACCTATGGGACATGGAAACATACAAAAGATTAGTATTCCTCTCATCTTGGCGTGGGGACAGTTTTTCTGTTGGTGTTTCACTGGTGCAGGGCAGGTGCTATGAAAAAGTTTTCTGTTCTGCTAGGCTGCTCCCTTCCTAGTCTCTTGGCTAGAGGGAGCATGCTTTCCTTGGAGCTCTTTTTGTTTGTATCTGATGGTGGTTCTGAGTTATAAACTTCCTTAGTACTTTGTCCCATTTAGAAGGAAATATTAAATAAATAAAAACAAGGAACTGCCCGCCAAGTCGTTCCTCAAGTCTTGATGTCCCCAGGCAATCAACCTTCTTCTTCACCCTTTCAGAGTTGTCCCACATATGCTGTGTTATGTCCTGGGCTTTTTCAGTTGTAAGAGCAAGGACCTGGGAGGAATGGAACTAGAAACCCAAATATAAATTTTTTTTAAAAAGTTTAAAGTCAGCAAATGTTGAAGTTGAAGAGGGAAAGACATTGCCAACAGACTATTCTAATTTTCGTATATCTAAAATGCCATGTGCATTATTTTCAGCATCACTGCTGAAATTCTAAAATTCTGATTTCTCAGAACCAGTTTGAAATAATTCCATCCAGCAGCGCACTGGTGACCCACTAACCTCTTTTCTTCTTCTATGACAAGACTTCTCTTGTTTGTGTCTAATCTCACATTCGGCTTCAGATTTTCTTTTTTATTTCTTCCTAATATTTTCCTCTCCCAATGCAATCTCACGAAAGGCAGTCTATCTATACTCTTAGTGCACATTCCCTGGGCAGGGTCTTTGCTTGAATTTTTAGGTGATCTTCTGTGACTTGTTTTTGCTATTAGAAGCGTGGAATAAAATCGTTTTTCTTCCATTCCTTTTTGAGAGAAAGCATAGATCTGCCTTTTGTTTGAGGTGAGGTGCACTACCATCCTGACTGAAATTAGGAACTTGCATCAAGGCCCGGAGTCCTTCTGTCATTTTTGTTTATAATTACTTAATATTCAAAAACATCAATGGGGGCCAGCCTGGTGGTGCAGCAGTTAAGTTGACACACTCCACTTTGGTGTCCCGGGATTTGCCAGTTCGGGTTCTGGGTGCAGACCTATGCACTGCTTATCAAGCCATGCTGTGGTAGGCATCCCACATATAAAGTAGAGGAAAACGGGCACGGATGTTAGCTCTGAGCCAATCTTCCTCAACAAAAAAAAAAGAGGAGGATTGGCAGCAGATGTTAGCTCAGGGCCAATCTTCCTCAGCAAAAAAAGACCATCAGGAATGTACCCTGTTTATCCATATGTGGAGGTAGCTGCATGCTATTCTGCTTTATGCCGTTTTTTTCAGCTTGATTCAACCTGCAACACTTATTCCTTGGAGGGTATGGGATTCTGCAATAAATATATGCTTTCGCTCAGTTCCTGGGCTTTTTTTATGCTGAAAGGCTGGTTCTATCTCCCACAATGTATATTTTCCCAGAATTCCTTCTGAGAAGCGTGTCATAATTGTAGCTGTTCTTTGGTTCAATCTTTTGAAAAAAATTTCCAGTAATGGGTGGAAAATATCTAATGCTGTATTTCCTTCATTTTTTAAGTGTGCTTCTTTCTTATTCCACAAAGTGGAATACTTTGACTATGTGGGCCACGCCACTCACAGCGTCCGCATGGCCAGTTTAGAAGATCAACTTAAAATCGTCATGCTCCTGTGAACAACATCAGCCATCGCCCTCTGTTCTCTTTCCGATGGAGTTGAATCGAGGTGCTACCATCCTCATTATCATTCGCTTGGATTCTGGGTTTGCTTTGGGGGCTAGACGGCTTATCCGCATCGGAGAGAGTGCAGAGCTCCAGGAGAGAGTAATGGATGAAAAGCACTGGCTTCACTGATGCCGCGGGGCCTCCCAGGTTGGCCCTTGGCTTCTCCTTTTACAAAGACTTCTGAGTTTGCAGCTTGTTTTCCGTGCACCAACTCTGTTCCCCACAGCTCTCCCAGAGGTATTTGATCTCTATAGTAATTACAACTCTGTGCTTGTGGCTGCTGTTGTTCAAGACGGTATCTAATCCATGGTCCCTGATAGCCTTTCCAACTAAAAATTTTCCTCTGTTTGCACCCACCGCGTCTGGAGCCTGAAACGAATGCCCAGCACGTCTGGAAGGGCTGCAGTGTTTTCAGCAGAACATGCTGACTCTCAGCTTGGTACAAGAGGAATTTGTCCCAGGGCCTCTGCCAATTTTGCTTCCTTTTTATTTGAAATGAGATAACTGATATCTTATCTGAGACGTTCTCGACTTTTAACTGTCCCAGAGCTTTACTGTCCCTCCATGGCTTTTCAGACATCATGACCAAAGGCAAATGAAGGAAACATGCTTTCTCCAAAGTGCTGATTTTTAGATTTTTTTCAGCTTGTCATCCATTTTCACAGATTTTGAAGATGGCATCTATTCTGTTTGGGGGGTTGTTTACTTAGATTCCACCCTGGAAATGCCCTTTGCTCTGGATGCTCGTGGCTTTGGGATTCATGGTTGCCATCAGCACCCACATATGAGTCCAAAGAGGGTCCCCTGTACTGGGCAACTGAGAAAACATGGCACTCCATGCTATCCAGGTGCTTGTCTACCTCTTCACCCCGGCCTCCTTCCCTCAGTGCTCTGGCACACTGGCCTCCTTTCTGTCCCTGAAACACACTGACTCTACTACCCCAGGGCCTTTGCACTTGCCATTGCTCTGCTAGAATGCTCTTGCCTGGATCTCCACAAGGCAGCTGCCCCTCACCATTCAGGCCTTAATCCTCCACGCACCCATCACCAACAGTCACAGCCCACTAGTCTATTCTGATTCTTTTGTGGTGGTGATGGTGGTTGTCTTGGTACCTCTTTTCAAAATTAAATTACCCTGTGTATTTATTGGTTGGGTGCTCAGCTTCTTGCTCCCTTGTAGAATGTGAATTCTGTCTGGGCGGGAACCTTGACCATCCCCTTCTCAGCCGTGTGCGCGTAACAATGCCCAGCATATAATGAGCGCTGTGTAAATATTTGCTCAAATGAATTGTGTCAAATCCAGTTGAAATGACTTGAAAGGAAATTAATGAAACTATTAAAAGGTGGGTATATTTTTGGCTTGACCTGAAGGATCATTCAAGTGAAACAAATGTGTTAAAATTGTTTGACGTGAATTGCTCTGGACTTGCCACTAGAAAGAGACCTTCTATTAAAGCTGGATTCAGTCACTTCTCAGCCTTTTGGCCTAAATCAAGAGTAAAGCTGAATTCAACAAAGGCAGGAGAGTTACCCACCTACCGAGTCTCCTGGCCTTCCTTCAGTGCTTTGTGCATTCGGCTGACAAGCATCGAAGGATGTCCTGCAGCCAGTTTCCTGCCAGGGGCTGGGGAACGAGATGAGGACACCTCATTCCTGTCTCAGGCACTCGCTGTCTGAACCCGTGTTATGTGCAAAGACAAGAACACACACCCAGGGGCCCTGGGGGCACAGAGTGGAACAGCTCCCAGAGATCAAGCTGCGCAGAGGTGTTGGGAAGGGAACAGCTACAGGTGGGCATCCAGGGGCCAACCCTGAGGGGAAGGCACATGCAGTGGCAGAGCTCATGTGCAAAGGTGCAGGCAAGGAGAAAACAGGCCCGGGAGCAGAGGCTGGAGCAGGACACCGGGAGACCCACATCCAGACGGGGTGGGTGGCTTGTGTAACCTACACTGTGCTTGCTGGCCCCAGGCTGGGGCCAGCCCTTTCCATAGTGCTGTTGTCATTGTTAATGATAGTAAGAAGCATGGCCAACAATTAGTTGAACACTTATTTTTGCCAGTCACTGTGGTGACACATTACCTCCCTGATCTCATTTAATCTATCCCAACACTGTGACAATGTGGGAACTATTATTCACTCCGCTTGATCCTTGTGGAATGGAGCTTTCACAGGCTGGTGACTTTCCCAAGGTTGCACAGCTAGTAAGCGGCAGGGCTGGGCCAGAACTCAGGTCTCTCTCCCCTGGACCACGCAGCAAGTGCACAGATGCAGAGTCTCCCTCATCAGCTCCTTTCGCTGTGCCCAGGCTTGGCCTGACTTGCCCTTGACATATCCGTATAGGGAGCTTGGACTGGTTTCAGAGGAAGACAGCACACGGACAAAGGATGGGCGCAAGGACAGCACACGATCAAAGAGAAACTAAACGGAGCTCTATACGCCTGTAATAGGGCATCTGGGAAGTCAAAATCCCAAGGTGAGTTTAGCAAAAACTCTAATTACAATAGAAAACGTTTTGTTTGGGGCCTTGTTTGGTTTTTGCTTTTGTTGATCTCATTTTGTTTTTTAAATCATTTATTTGTAGCAATGCTGTAAAACTTTTACTATTTGCCTGATATCTATCCATCTCAAAGAAGCACCAGAAATAGTTCGTATACTCATGAGTAGCGTCTGGCATCCCCAAGATAAGCCTAGTTAAGGTTTGTGACGCGCCCAAGAATGACGCTTCTCTACCAGAATCTCCGGACAGAAGGAGAGGCAGAGGGACACGGAGCAGAGAAGAACCAGGAAATTCTGTAACAGGCAACAAGAGGGTGGGGAGTGAGGAAGGAGTGAAAGTGCTCCTCCCACATGTGCGAGCCAGCTCTGTGGGTTCTTGGGAGACCCTGAGCCGTCTTCCTGGAGAAGTTGAGGGTGTGAACACATCCAAAGTCCCAGTCTGAAACGGAAGAGAAATTCAGGAATACAGAGAAGGGCCATAAAAGAACAGCCGGGGGATGAAACCGATGACAGGAGGCCAGAGAGAAAGAAAAGCGAGTTCTGGAGAAGGTGGACAAAGGTTTTCAAGGACGCGACAGTGAATGACGGCTTTTTCCATTTCTACCAAATACTTTAAAAAACGTGAATATCATGGAGCCGGAGGTGGTGGTCCAGAGGGAAGGAGGCACACTTGACCACAGCAGCGACGGAGGCCGTGCTGGACCCTGGAGCCTCTCCTGCATGGAAGACCCTCCAGGACAAGCAGATCCGACACCTGCCTCGCTTTGGGGTGGTTTTGCTGAAGCCCCAGAGATAAATGAGGGGACATATACAGGTGGGTCTCCCCACCCTGACACCCTTGCACAGAAAGAAATAAATGGGCAGGCCATTTTGAGATCCAAAGGGCAGTGCGGTGGGAAAAAACTTGAATGATGAAATTCCATCCCTGAGAGGCACAGCAAGGTCTGTGTGCGGCGCGTGCTCGAGAAAGCAAAAGAATCCTGCAGATGGAGAGACACCGTGTAGGAAAAAGACGTCCCTAAAGGTTTTGTAGGTCATGGTCAAGGACCTAGTGTTCATACTGGGTGGAAATATTCATTATTAAAAACAACAAATAAACAAAAGAAAACATTTTATGATGAGAGTGTGTCACAAATCAGGGTCACCATCAATCTGATTTTGTGCACCTGAGGTCCGATTTACAAAATAAAATGATTGGGAGGGTACACTCGTTAAAAGATAAAAGTTAAATCTCTGGGTGGAATGATTATGAGAGATTTTTATTTACTTTTCAAAGTTTCCTTGGAGGAGAATGTAATAGATTCATAATCAGAGAAAGGGAGGAAGCAGGTATTTTAAAAGACAGGTAAACACTGCGGCGCCTCATTTACGCCCTTTGCTTCTCATTCTCAATTTTATCAGTCTGCCAATTATATCAGTTCCTAGACGGCAGGTTTCCTTCTGGGCGATGGGACGTTTCTTAAGCCGGGCCAGGTTTTCCTGAGAGTGTGTGACAGCCCAGCAGCAAAGACAGGCCTCCCAGAAAATGCCTGGTGATGGCTCGGGCCTCAGATCCCGGCTGCGGATGCCAATGTCTAACTCAGCGTGTCTTCCCCAGCCGAGGTGACTTCTCAAGCATGGGCTCACTGCCACGCTGGCTGGAGAGAAACGCTGTCCGCCGGAGCCATTCAGCCCAGACGCTGGCCCCCCGCCCGTGTCGCCCGTGAGCCCGGGGCTGCCAGTGCTGGGTCAGGAAGCTGGAGGTCAGCTGGCGGAAGTCTGGAGCACACATGCTCACTCCGAGGTCCTCCTGTTCACGCAGTGTTTACAATTCTCTCTCACAGGACACGATGCTTCCCTAAATAAAATGAATTATGGCAGCAAAAGTGAACACAAACCCCTTCCGCTTCCTTCTCGCGGACACGGAAAACGCAAGCCTGTCTCCACCAGAGGCGGGCAGCACAGCCTGAGAGCAGGGACAGCGGGGAGGCGGCATCAGGCTCGCCCCCGACATGATTCATTTTCAGTGCGTTTCCTACAGTGGAAAGGGACATGGCCTCCTGTGAAGCGAGGGCTTCTGTGTCTGCAGATGGTAAAATGAAAATGGGTTTGGAAATTCCAAGGCCGGTGGGGAAAGCGTGGGGGTCGTTACAGACCTGTGTTTTCACCTGGCTCCAGCATTTCCTTGTCTGGCCTTGGACTCGTTCTGTAAGCTCTCTGAGCCTCAATTTCCATCACTATGCAATGACGGTGATGGCACTAACACCAGACAGGGTTAGGTGAGGATGACACACATAGCACATTAGCTGGTACCTAGTACGCCTCAACATCTCATGGTCATTATTATTATCATATGCTTTTCTAATGGTGAATGTTGGGAGAATGAGGCTCACTAGCCAGGGGACAGGGGACACAAGGGCAGAGCACTGGCACAGATGATCACTGCCCTTCGTGACCACCCCACGTAGAGTGATTGGGAGGAAAACCAGCCAGGGACCTCCATCTCGGGTCATGCCTGTCTTAGCGACATGGGCACTGGAACGGGAGCAAGGAAAACGCTGTCATCTCAAATGCTCTCCATTTCTCTGAGGACAGAGCACATGCCAGATTTGCCTCTGGAGACTGGAGTGGCAATGGGGTCCTTTTGGACAAATCACATCATAGCTGAGGTTCAGTGTATCATTTCTGAAGTCAGGACCAAAAAGGAGACACTAGAAATGAAAGTTCATGGTAAACAGTCAAGCGGCTCTTGGATGCCCTGCGGCGGAACTTTCCACAGGATTGCATTCGAAGGTTACACCATGTAAATCACACGTGCAGCTTCTCAAGTGACCCCGGAAATGCGTGGACGCTGACTAAACGTTAAAGGTATTGTCAGAGATGGTGGGGATTCAGATGAAAATCCACCTGTGAGGGCCACACCTTTGCAGTTGGTGATTCGACTAGTATTTCTTAAACACAAACCACGCGCCAGCCTCCTACTTGGAGCTATGGGCCCTCGGGGTCCAATGGGGAGAGAAGGACGAAGGCAGCACATGCCCACACGGGAAGTCAAATGTAATTGAAGAAACTCCCCATGTAGGAAATACTACTGGTCAGAGAAAAGGGGTGGGCTTAGCCATCACTGAACTATTTTATGATCTCTACGTGCACATCCTTTTAGCTAAAATGTTCCAGGCCCATCTTTAATATATCATGCATCTTCGTGACACCATTGAATGAAAAGAGTTGTAAAATGACCTGACTCAAAAGAAAAGGGCAAAATCCAATGTAACGAATTCCAAGAAGATACAGGAATTGGACAGATTGCTTAGAGGATCAGAAACTGATTTACAGATGTGGGACTTGATTAGGACGAGGAAAAAATTAATCTTATAATTCTGTTGCTTCTAATTATTATTCAAAATTCAGAAACTATAAAAGATGAAAAAATTCAACTACATTTAAAAACTACAATAACAACAACTTTCTTATGGAAAAAATAGCATAGGCAAACACAAACAATGAATAGCAAACTAGAATACAACATTGCAATTCACAACACAGACAAGAAATAGTCACCTTAATATATAAAGAGCTCCGGGAAATCAATAAGAGAAAGAACAAAACCCAACAGACAAACGTGCAAAGAATGTGAATAGACATGTCACAGAAAAGGAAATGCAAATGGTCCTTAAACACATAAAACCACCATAATAAAACTTAAAACTCTGGAGATAGCATTTTCTACCTTCTGGTTCGACAAAACCCCAGTAACATACTGGACTTGGCTGTTACCAGCTCACAAGAATCAATTCTTAAATTTTTAGGAATTTATCAAGGCAGTTATTAAATGCAGCCATTACTAAAATTTTAATTATATAAATTTATAATTAATACATTATATTAAAAATTAAAAAAAAATAAAACCCAGAAGTTCCTAATTATGTTACTACCTTTCACTGTTACCTATGCTATCACGTCTCTTGTGTCTGACGGGTGGAAATACCATACAACAATGGTGTGCTGTTGCACATGGCAGCTTGAAATCAGCCTGAGTGGGAGTATTTATATCACAGAAATCAGCAGACAATACAAATGAGGCAGTTTTTTGGTTTTTTGTGTTTAGGGTTTTTTGGAGAGGTGGTTGTTAACATTACCAGCACACCACTGCAGACATCCCAAATGTTAACAACGTACTCTACTGGAAAGGCCGGGGAAGTCAACACCTCATCCACTGCTGATCAGAGTGCCCAGTAATTGACAGAACCCCATGGAGGGTACCTGGCAACGTGGACCAAAATCAGAAAGAGATTAACCCTTTTCCCAGCAATTTCCCTTCTGAGAAGCTATCCTACAGCTCTGCCTGCATTTGTGTGAAACAAGGTCTACTGTGGGGTTAGGCAGCAGGGCCTGTGACAGCAAAAGACATGAGTTAGCCAGGATCCTTCACAGGCAACAGGTGAAACCAGACATAGCCCACCTCTGCACTGGACTGCTGCACAGTCATGAAAAAGAAGGGGGAACATTTTAGTATAACAATATGAAAAGATCTCCAAGACATAGTAAGTTAAAAAAAAGCAAAGTAGGGGCTAACCTGGTGGTTTAGTGGTTAAGTTCATGCACTCCACTTCAGCGGCCTGGGGTTCACAGATTCGGATCCCGGGTGCAGACCTATGCACTGCTTATCAAGCTATGCTGTGGCAGGCATCCCACACATAAAATAGAAGCAGATGGGCATAGATGTTAGCTCAGGGCCAATCTTCCTCAGGAAAAAAAGAAGAAACAAGCTACACAACAAGATGTTTCTTTTTGTGTAAAAGAGGGAAAACACGACTATATTTAGGCTGTTTGCATTTGCATAAAATAACTCTGAAGGATAGACTGGTGCTAATAAAAACTAGCTACCCAAGTCGAGAGGTGGTTATGGAGCAGACAGAGGGATGGGAGAGAAACTTGTTTCTGTATACATTTTTGCACAATTTTGATTTTTAAACTAAATGAATATATCACCTCTTTAAAAAAGTGTAAATTAATAAACAATATTTTTGTGATGTGATTTACCATGATGGCATCTGACATGCAATTGCAGCTGTGTCCACTGTATATAAAATTTGAAATACTTTATCAATGAAGAAAAGGAGAAAATTATGTTTTGATGTTGTGGTCCTTGGTACAGACATTTTTACTAGAAAATGTAGATGAAAGCAAACATCATAAGTGGTAAAATGGTTCAGGCCTGTGTGCAAGATGTTATCACTGTCATGTTTTGCAATCCACAGGAATTACAGGATTTATTTCTTGACAGGGCCTGAAGGGCTGGTCCAGGCCTGCACCCAGATGAATTATGATATTTTCCTGCCCTGGAAGCTGACAAGAACCAGTGTGGCTTTCTGGGGAGGCAGAGAGGCAAGAGGTAAGGTCACGGAGCTGTAGAAGTGAGGCGGGTGGTGCCAAAATCGTGGCAGTGTTACAGGCTGTGCCTGGAGTGGATTTGGCTGTCATCATCAGCAGCCTATGGGCCAACTGACATTGCCACGTCCCTGAGCCACAGGCCGCTCCCCACTCTGGGCCACGCCTCCCACCCACGCCCCACGCTGCTCATAGGCCAGGCCCAGAAGGAGTGGATGGACCGCTGCAAACCTGCCACCATGACTGGAAATATCTCTCAATGATGGAGGCACCATAGAAAATGGACAGCAGTGGGATTTGCCTGGCCATGAAGAGAGAACTGTGTACCTCTCCAGTGGCCCCCACTGCCCCACTATGGGATTCACCTCCCTCCCTCATCTGCCATGATCAGATCCAATTCTCCAACTCCATAACCTCCCACCTTTCCCATCACTGCTTTAGCTGTTTCTGTACCTTGAACACAGCAGGCTTCTTCCTGCCTCAGGGCCTTTGCACTTGCTTTTCCCTCTTCTCCAGACACTTCTCATGACTCAGGAGCTACGAGTTTGGGGTCCAGAGTCAGACTATCTAGGTTTAAGTCCTGGTCCCCACTTAACTAGCAGCCCTCTATAAGTTACTTAACCTCTCTGTGCCTTGATTTCCCCACCTATAAAATTAGAACAATAACAGTGTTGCCTCATAGTGCCCATGCCCCCAAGTACCTCAAAGGGCAGGTAATCAGACTGGAAATGTTTAATCTGAACAGACCAATGGTATAAAAGCAGACATAAATGAGATTTCTTTCACCAAGAACACAGATGCAAATGTTTCCCAAGGATCAATGAGGAAAGTCGGATCCGTAGCGGCTTTGGGGCTCTTTGAATGATATTTCTCTACAAATTTACACAACAGGGGAAGGTCAAAGGAAGATGGAGCTGAGAAGAATTGGCAAGGAGGAGGGAGGGCTTGGAAGAGTTATAGGAAAGAAAGAGAAATCACAGTGTGGCTCAGGAGGCCGCACAGACAGGCCCCGAGATGCTCCTCGGGCAGCAGGAGAATGTGCAGAAGCAGAGATGACCTGGAGCCCTCGAGCTTCCGGGGGGACCTTCGGGCTCTGCTGCGCTGAGGGGTCCCGAGGCTGGGGGCAGCGGTTCGGGGGGGTCAGAGCCACCTCAGATGCGCCCGGGGCGCAGGGCAACGGGAGCCCGCATCAGAGGGGCTGCAGAAACACACAGACAGGAGGCAAGCAACCACTCAGGGCACACGGCTGCCCTCTTTTAGCTTTTTAAATATAACCTTTTTGAGATATACACAGATATCATAAAAGTCACCCTTTTTATGTGTACAATTCAGTGGGTTTTCGTATATTCACAGAGCTGTGTGACCATCACTACTACCTAATTTCAGAACATCTTCATCACCCCAAAAAGAGACCCGTGCCCATCAGCAGCCGCCTCCCGTTCCTCTCCCCTGCTAGCCCCTGACAACCACTCACCTACTTCCTGTCTCTATGGATTTGCGTGTTCTAGATGTTTCACACTGAAAGGGAATCACACACTATGTGGCCTTTTGGGTCTGGCTTCTTTTTTCAGGGTTCATCCTCGTTGTTGCATTTATCAGGATTTCATACTTTTGTATGACTGAATAATATTTCTTTGTCGGGACATGTCACATTTTTTTTATTTGTGCATTCATCAGTTGACAGACGTTTGGGTTGTTTCCACTGTTTGGCGCTGTGAATGATGCTGCCATGAACATGTGTATAACAAAATTTTTGTGTGCGTGGACATATGTTGTTATCTCTCTTGGGTATTTACCTAGGAGTGGAATTTCTGGGTCACATGGTAACTCACTCTGTTCAACTTTTTGAGAAACTGCCAGATTGCTTTGCAAAGTAGCTGCACCATTTTAAAATCCCACCAGCAACTTCTCCACATCCTCTTCAACACATTACTATCTCTTTTTATCTTAACTGTCCTAGTAGGGGGAAATGATCTCTCATTGTGGCCCGCAACGCTCTTTTGACTGATCTTAATCCTGCCTGCCTGATTTCTCATTGTTAGGCTCCATCGTCACCTTTTCTATGAAAACTCCTAAATTCCTCTGACTTACAATATTGATTTTCTTGATGAACATGCTAAATGTTACCAGTGCCCACATAAAGCATTTTTGCCCCATATCCCAGCAGGGGGTCCGGAATCCACAGACACTCTCAGAGGAAACTACAGAATGACACTGAGCTTATAGTGCTTGGGATTTTGGTGGTCGAGGCAGCGCACCCAGCGTTGGAATTCTTGGGTGACCTACCTGCTGAGGACTAGTACCAAAGTCTTCTTTTGGCCATCTCAACAATTCTTTCTTCAAAACAACAAGAGTTCATTATGTATTATTAAGATCAACCGTTTTGAACTATTGACATTCTCAAAACTTAATTTCTTGGTTACCCAAAGCTGTTAGGTCTGTAAGCCCGTGGTGGTCCCCAAGAGAAGAACCATGGCTTGGCTCGCAACCCGGGCCGTGCAGACCCAGATGGATACGGGTCGTCCACACTGGCCACGCCTGGCTCCAGCTCACATTTTCACTGCATATAAACTCAGGACTCACGGTTTCAATGGATTCCCCTCTCAAAACTCCAGACCTACTTCCTAAGCCGCGTGTCGAATGACTGTTCACTCGGAGCAGTGCCTGACGCAATAAATACATCCTCAGCAAAGAGCTGCAGTTATTTCTCTCGTTTCATCATCACTGCTGTCAATGTGGCATGATGTTCAGACACCATACAGCTAAAAAGAAAATGGGAGAGAAGTTTCTTTGTGTGTCTTGCTCAAAGCTTGGTCAGAAAAGCATAAACGCCCATTTCTGTACCTAATGACACCTAGGCTTGCACACGCTCCCGGGACCTTGGCGTTCCCACAGTAGCAGCGGCTTCCCGTCCCAACGAAGGATCAGCAGGCTACGGACCCACAAAGTGGGAGGGAGAAGAACACACGCTCGTGTCTTTCTGATTTTTTTTTGCCTTGGTATCATTTTAGTCTCTTTGCCCACACGTAAGTATTCCCTCAGTCCTTAAAAACGCGAGCTTTATGTTCTCTGCCCCTGATTAGCTGAAGGTTGGTGCCTCCTTGGAGACCTCGTTTCTGCCCTGCGAAATCCCAAACTGAGAGGAGCACAGAGGCTCCTGGGAAAAGGCGCTCAGGAATGGCCAGCTTCCTCCGGGGACGGAAGTAAAGGCGGAGAGTCAACTGTCTCCAATTCTGTAAACAGCATGGCCTTGTCGCCCAGCGGGACGTCACTCTGGCTGCAGCTGGGTGAGTGGCTGACCTGTGTATTTGGGGGCTGCACCCGGACTCAGGGTGCGTGAACCCGGGCGGGGTCATCAAGCATGGAGAGGGATCTTCCTCCGGCGTGTTTGGAGGGAGGAATGATTCCATTTCCCTTCTGAACAAGTGAGTGGAATTTTTTTTTTCAACATTGGAAGTGAGATGACAGGTTGATGGTGAGGCGCTCTTCAAAGGGCCTGGCAGCCCCACGAGGTCAGCGCCCCTGAAATTGACATGCTGGGACCGGACTATTGAGCCTTTTTTTAGATCAATGCCCGTAGGTAACATACATGCAAATAATGAGGAGGTATTTTTTTAAAGGTTATAGTAACAAAAAAGGAAAAGGAATAGGAAGAAGGGTGGGGGAGGAAGGGGAAGAAATTGAGGCACGTTGGTCACAGACTGCAGCAAGGGTTCAACGACTGTGTGCAGGGGCAACACTTACAGTGTCGTGACGCCCACTGGGAAAGATCCAGAAGATGGAGACATGGCTGGGGCGTGAAGTCACAAAGGCCATCTCTCGCCAAAATGCCAAAGGCTGACTCCATTGCCCATGACTTCTAGACTAGGGAACTGGCAAGACAAAGGGTTCCTTCCATGGAGGAAGAGTAAGTCTAGGTTGGGGTGAGAAAGCAGAGATGAGTAACCGCCCCTCCTGGAAGTCAGGAACGCAAAGGCAGGTAAGCCACAGCCCCTGACCCGGGGAAACGAGGGGCGGGCGCAGGACCAGGAATTTCAGTACGATGCCCTGAGAACAGGGCCAGTGTTGCAGTGGAACCACAGGAGCACAGTGAGGTGTGGAGCCCCTAGGGGTCATGAGTAGTCAGGAGAGGCTCCCTGGAGGAAGTGGCATTGGAGCCTTAGGGACATCGAAGACAAGAGTGGCTGGAGGGTGGGAGCCCCAAAGGAGGCAGCTCTCCTCCGGTTTCCTCCCATCTGCTGGGTGAGAAGTGGGCTGTCAGCTCCTGGATGGGTGATTCAGTGGGACCAGGCAGGATTGACCGGAATCAGATTGGGTAGAGCCTGAGAGGGGCTGTGAGGCTGCTGTGCCACCAAGCTCCGTGCCTCCTACGTCCTCTTCCCGGCCTCACCAGACCCAGCGTTGATGAAAGCACAGCCAAGGCATGGCACTGGGAGGACAGGGCAGAGTGAGGACTGCAGGGGCCAGAGGTAATTACACGATGGCACAGAGACTCGCCAACTGCCCCAGGAACAGGGCCCATCTGTAAGGCCTTCAAATGTGACACTTGCTGAATAATTTCTGAAGCTCCTTCTTAAATTCCACTGCTTGCTAACTAAATGCAAAGTCCTCTTTCTCTGTGATTTTTGTCTCCCTGAACAAGTGGCACTGACAACAGCTTTTCCTTTTAACACACTTGAAGTAATGCATGGTGCACCGACCATGGACCCCATCAGAGGACGTGGCCGGGCTCCTGGGCCACCTCATTTCTCCAGCCTGGTGCTGCCTGCATGTGCAGCTGTTAAAATGAAACAAGGTAGCCGGAGAAGCCAAGACTGGCGCTCAGGGAGATGGGCGCTCAGGGAGATGGATGCTGGCTGAGGGCGGCGCGGGCAACCAAGCAGGGTGTGGTCCCGCCCGGCTGGCTCTGAGGCTCCCCGCCGTGCAGGGAGAGCATGCAGAGGCTTTGCATGTAGGAAATGTAAACTCTTGACTTGGAGCCCCTCAAATTAGGGGAACTTTTTTTAAACACCATAGTTGTAGGAAAAAGTATTCCCTACTTAGGAGAACTATTTTCAAACACTTGAGAGGTGACGCTGTAAACGGCTGCTCTTAGTTAAACTACTTTATCTGCTCCCGGAAGCAGGGAGCAGAGTGCGAGGCGGGCGACTGCGGTCTCGGCAGGGCTGGGAGCCTGGGCTAGGGCCACCTCCATGGGGCTGTGACCTGCGAAATGATGCACAGCTCCCGAGAGCCCCTGTCCTCCTGAGTCAAACAGGGATGTCTGTATAGCCTACCGTAATACCCTCTGTCATGGACGTCAACCAGCTCTGATGCCTTTACTTAACACAGTTAGGTGTGAGCATAATATATCATTGTGTAGTTCATTATTCAGAGAGGTATTTACACTAACACTATTGTTGCTACTATGAAACAAAATTTATAATTTTTTTAGTACTTTAACTGTATAACATACTAACCTGTTGACCACAAAGGTTTGTGACAGTCAAATGAGAAATACAGTCCAGCCCTTCGTGACGCATGCCTGGGGCTCTGCCAACACCTAGTAAATGCTGTTTGTTATTATTAGCAGTAGCAGTACCGTTATTGTTATTATCATTTAATAATTATTTCTGTGATGAGTTAGCATATAAATTAGAAAGCATTAAAATCTATTTCTTCAAAAATATTCTAAGCCTCAGAAACTTTTTCCCGCAATCCAGTCAGCCCTTCCCTCACACCCCTAAGGGCTCTCTCGATTTGCATATTCTATAAACTCAGGGCAGGAGCTGAGCACTGAACCAAGCGTCGCCCCTTCTGAGTGCCGGACCTGCACAGGCGACACCCTAGGACACCTGCCTGTTGCCAAAGGTTGGAAAAGTTTTTTGCCCTTCGTAAAATGCTCCCGTCACTGGGACTCATTCCCTCTGGAGGCCCTCTCTGAGTGCTGCCCATGGAGCTAGGCGGGTGTACTGACGGACAGATGTGCGTAGCTACAGCACCCGTCCCTCATGCTCCGGGGCTCTGGGAGGCCCATGGGTTTGCCTGATTCTCCATCTTCTGTCTTTGCTTGTTCCTACAAATATGGAACCGTAAGTCCGTGGACCTGGTACAGGCTGAGACACCACGGCACAAACCGATTGCCAGACGTGCCCCAAACTTCTCCAGCATTTTGATTGAATCAAACTTAGAAAGTCTTGGGCTAAAAAGATTCCCACCCCTTTTATTTTTTACATGTGTGCATTCTCATGAAAATACAATCCTTTCAATATGTGACTCGTTTCTCTCTATTAATCAAAATATTTAGAAGCATGTGATTCATAAGAAGGCTTTTAGTCCTGACAGAAGTTTGAAATTCCTTTCCCAGTTTTGACTCCAGTTCCATTTAGAATGAACAGATGGGGACGGGAGCTCCCTCTTTTGCAGTCTAATCCCGATGGCCAGGAGGGCCAACTCTGTTCTTCCCAGTTGGTGTGGGCGTACAGACCACGATCAGAGTCAGGTCAGAGGCACTCTTCAAAGCCGCTTTGTAAGAATACATCTGAATTAGATTTTCAGCGAGTGCCCCCCGTCCACGTCACCTGTCAGAGGCCACATGTCCATCACGTGAAGCTTCCACCGCTCGAAACACTCCCTGAAGGGCACTTTGGAAAGTGCCCCAAAACTGTGGTCTCTCTCAAGAGTGTCCTAGATGGTGGCAAATTGTCCTCTGATGGTAGAATAGCTTTCGAGAAACAGTCTGAAATCATTTGGAGTCAAGTGGTGAACTGAAGAGGGACCAGAATAAGGCGCCTCTCTGCCCCCAGCCGGCTGGTGGTGCTGTGGGCTGAACTGGGGCTCCAGGGGGATTTAAGAAGGAGAGTTGCAGACCAATTCTGGCCCAGGCCCCAGCAGGGCTTGGGTAGATTAAATCTACTTCCCCCAGGTGGCTGCTTTGAAGAAAAAGCATTTCTTTTATGGTATACACGTGGGGATGTTTGTAAAGAATGTTCTCATTCCCTTACTTTATAATAATATTGGATATGCATCAAGTTGTAAAGAGGATTTGGCTTTGGCCTGCTGACTGCTGCCTTTTTGAAAACTAACGTTGAGACACTGCAGGTTTCAAAGAAGATGGGACTGGGAAAGTTAAAAAAAAAAAGAAGGATCTGAAAAAAATCACCAGGAGACAGTTCCACATAGAAACCAAAGATATACACCCCTTGGAACGAGCAATTGGCTACCAAGATTAAAAGCCCAATTTCAAGAGAACCTACATCGTTCTGTCATATTCTGTGTTTGCAGAACAAGTTAAAGTTACTTTAAAAAACTTTTGGGGGCCAGCCCGGGTGGCCTAGTGGTTAAGTTCAGTGCACTCCGCTTCGGTGGCCTGGGTTTGGTTCCCAGGCACCAACCTACACCACTCTGTAGCTGTCCTGCTGTATCGGTCACCTACATATGAAAAAATAGAGGAAGACCGGCCCAGTTGTTAGCTCAGGGTGAATCTTCTTCAGAAAAAAAAAAAAAAAATTTAAATAACAGAAAACAAAGCAAAAATCTTAAACTATAACAGACTAGGAGCCCAATTTTTTTTTAGGGCAAATTACTTTCTCACAACAAATTTGGTGAATTCTGCATTCACATGAGGTCTTCCCATGTCAGATCATATTTCTTCAGAGCAGGGTTGGCCGTCTTATAAAGTCAAGAGGAGCCATCTCGCAGCTCTGGCACCTTTCTGTCTGGGGCTAGGACATTTTCCTGCATTCCTCTTCATCCATCGTGGGTGGGCAGGCAGGGGGCGTGGGGAAATTTCTAAAGACGGAAAGAGGGATTATCCTAAAGCCAGTGCTGGAACCTGGACTGAGGACTGTTGGAAAAGCACGCAACCAAGGCCTGGGTATTCTCTTTCCCCTGCAGAGATTCCGCCTTATGTAAGCAAGATCTCACAGTGCTGCCTGTGACCCCATCTGTCTTTTTCACAAGAAAAGCAACAAGGGAAACAGAGGGAGCTCGGGACCTCCAAGAGCTCTGAGGTGAGATGGAGGAGGCAGCCGTGCCCATGCAGGCCGCGCTTGCCAGGCCCCTCGAAATGCCAGCCAGGATGTGAGTCACAGCAGGGCTTTTTCCAATTTACTAATCTGAATGGTTGGGACAGAAATTAGCTGCTCTGTAAAAAGTGATCGATTGCTTTTTTTTTACAGGTGAATTTGCTGTCACCTGTCCTCTGCCCCATCTCACACAGTCTGGGCCACTTTCGACTCCCAGCCCTGGGGCTGGCTATTCTAAGATCTGTGCTGGGTACACGTGGAAAGCCTAGAAGAAAAGGTCAAGGTCAGGAACCAGCCTGAGCATGGAGCCCAAGGTGGACAGCAACCGCTGGCTCAGGAGGGCCACAAATGGCGGTAAAGGCAACATCGCATGCAGGGCCACTTCTAAAGGGCACGTTGCATTCCCATCACAGGCACTGTCAATTTGCATGAAGATGTTTTTCCAGCAGATGACAGGAAGTGTCTTAAGAAAGAGTCTTTTTCTAATTTGCGCAAAGACCCCTTCTGGGCCAGCAGCAGTTCTGACTTTGGCCACTAATCGCCAGGGAGCTTCTGCCTGTGACAGTGGAGAAAAACACACCACCTTCTGGGACAAAGTGGGACTTCAAGAAGAAGGGAAATGTAAACTGATCTGCTTTGCTCCTTTTGTCATCTCTGATGTAACAGTTTGGCAGATATATTCATTACGAATTAAATTCAGCCTACAGGTAAGAGAGATCACAAAATAATGGCAACTTAAATAGAAGAGGGTTTATTCTCTCCCATCAAAGACAGAAAGGGGGCAGTCCAAGGCTAATACAGTAGCTCCACAGGGTCATCAGGGACTAAGCCACCCAAACCTAACCAGCTCACCAAACTTCCCACTCAGAGAGCACCTATGAGCTGCCTTCATCTTTCTTTCTGCTCTGCCATCTTCGGTGCATGACCTCCTTATTCAAAGTCACTTGTGGTTCTAGCCATCCTATCTGCATTCCAGAAAAGGGGGAAGAGGAGAGGCAAAAGGCAAATTGCACCACCCAGCTAAACTAGCCTCCTTTAAGGGATCTTTCCAGAATTCTCACACTACACTTCCTCTTACATCTCATAGGTCACATCCAGCTGCAAAGGCAGCTGGGAAATGTAGTCTTTAAGCTAGTACATCGGCAGAATCACAGGATTCTCTCACTGCCCTGGTTCCTGCCAAGCGGGAGTCTTTTTCCATTTCCCTCATACATTATTGATCTCCCTTTTTCAGTGCCCACTCAGACCATGGCCATAATGGTGAGGAGCAGAGCCAAGAGACAAAACACAGCTAGGAAATCTGTCCCGCTTAGAAAAGTTGGGTATCCTTTTTCCATGAAGGAGGCAAACTTTTGACCTAGGTAATCAGATAAAGCAGAAACAAAAAAAGTGGGAAGAGAGAGTTATTGACCTGAGTGTCTCTACGTGTGTTATTTCTTTAACTCCTCATGACCGATCTGAGAGAGAAGCAATTATTCCCATTTTGCATACAGGACATCAGAAGCTTGGAGAAGGAAGCAAGCTCACCCAGAGTCATGCTGAGAGGGTTGGGAGTAAAATGTAAGAGCAATCCTGACTCTAAAACCTATGCTACAACTAGGGGTTAAAATAAAAATTCTATTGCAGTAACTAATAAGAATTTATTATTTCACCTAAGTTGATTAAACTATGATTTTTAAAGCCACAGCAAGAGTTTTAAACAGTGTCCTAGTGCATGGAGCAGTTTTCTAGCAAGATCAGAAACACCCAGGAGATGATTTAGCAAGTGTTTATCCAACCCAGGGGCCCCACAATGACATTTTATCTTTTTCCTTCTGAAGTCAGTTATTAAAATGAAAGTCTAACTCAGATCATGATGTTCCCTTGCTTAAAATCCTTTCATGACTCCCCGTTAGACGCAGCACAACGCCTGAACTCCTTACCCCAGCTCGTTTACAAGGCCCTACACAACCTTGCCCCACCCATCTCTCCAGCCAGCTTGTGTTACTCTCTAGCTGCTGAGCAAGCTCCAGCCACACTAGGCTTTCAGTGGTGCCTCAGGGCTCTGCTCTGGCTGTCCTCCCTGCCTTGTGCCCTCGCATCCTTCCCCACCCACACATCCCACAGCCAGCTCATTCTCATCCTTTAATTCTGGCTTACATGTTGTCCTCTTCAGAGTGGGCGTCCCTCATCACTCTACACAAAGTAGATCCACTCCTTCCCTGTTGCACTGAGTATTTGTGTCCCTCCAAAATCTGGACGTTGCAGCCCCAACCACAAGGTGTATTTGGAGATAGTGCCTTTATGGAGAGAATTAAAGTTAGATGAGGTCATCAGGGTGGAATCCTGATCCGATAGGATTGATGTCCTTATAAGAAGAGACAGAAGAGCTCACTAAGGCGCTCTCTCTCCAAACGAAGAGGTCATGCTGGCACACAACAAGATGGCGGTCTCCCACAAGCCAGGAGAAGAGGCATCAGAATGAAACCTACCTTGCCTGCACCTTGATCTTAAACTTTCCAGCCTCCAGAACTGTGAGAATAACGGTCTGTTGTTTAAGCCACCCAGCCTGTGGCATTTTGTCTTAGCAGCTCGAGCAGACTAATACTCCCTTATCCTCATTCTCTGCCGATTACTTCCTTCAACACAGCAGTCCCCATTGGTAATTCGTGTCACTGCCCGTTTACGTAGTCCTGGGCTGTTCCCTGCCACTGGAATGTAGCTCTGCGGTCACCATCTCCTTCCTCAGACCCAGCACAGGCCCTGGACCGTGATAAGTATCCATGGAATTAACCAGTGAATCAATGAATCCATCAGTCAAAGACAGTCTCCTTCTGGCCAGGGAGACAGGGAGCTGAAGCGTGCCCTCGTAACTAACAAGCATCCATCACGATGGGCTCACTATTCCCAAGCTGAACTCTACAATCACCACTGTCTAAACCGCAAACATTTATCTACTTCTTGGTTTATACCCCATTTGTCCCAAAATGATCTTAAGTCAGCTATCAAAATACAGACAATACAATAGAATAAACAATAAAGGAGGAAATCACAAGAAAAATAAAATGACACCACTTAGGTGACACTGTGTACACCATGGACACCTGAAGGCCAGCCCACACTCTGGCTCTGGGTGCCCCCGCAGCCATCATGAAGAAAGTGACTCTACAATTCAGACTGTCCGTTGGACACAAACAAAGTGTTGTTTGGACAAAGCAGCTCTTACCAGCCCTGACCTGTGGCGGAATCACCTCCCATTCCTCCCATGGTGGGTGAATCGTGAATAGCATCTTTAAGGAACGCACAAGAAAGGGCCTTTGCACAGCTCTTCCTTCCAAGCTGCCTCAAGGCCAGCACACGCTGTCCCAGGGCAGGACGTGCTGTTCTAAGGGCAGCAAAACAGCGAGGTTGATAATTGTGCTCTGTGCACCTATAATTTTCTGTCTCTATGTATCTTGTGCCCTCATAAAGTAAACTACCCTTTGTTAAAGTCAAAGTGATCTGAGCACGATGCTGTTAATGACACACTGCGGAAGAGTGCCATGACATGAAAAGCGAGGGCATGGCCCCTTGGAGGCCCTTCAAAGCGTGGGTTGGCTGCCAAAGCCACTGCAGAGGCAAGCTGCCCCGTTCGGCATATCCTTTTGACACGCCTCTCCCCTCTCAGCCCCGAAATACGCCCTCTTCTTCCCTTCACCCACTGTTGCCAGTAAGATGCATGGTCGCCCTCCACATCAGGGTGGTCCAGGTCTTTACAGGGCCAACCCTTATTGAAATTAGGCCCAGAAAGTCAGACTCTAGCATGAGTGGCTCAATGCATAGGCCACAGATACAGAGCAGGCACAACACCTGTGGACGTCGCCGTGGACCAGCGTCACTGGAGCTGCCGAAGTGTGCAGACAGTCAGACAAGCTCCTCTCCGTGCACAATCTTGCCCACAGCCTGTCCTGCCCTGAAGATGGTCCCCTTACCCAAGAGCACACTTAATAGGCTGGGGTGACAGTTAGGTTTCCTCTCAAACGTTTCAAACACATCGTCTGCTTTCAGAGCCTGCACCAAACCCAGGAAGAACTTAGGCTCTGCAAACAGTGGGTCACCTCAGACCTTACTTTGCCCGTGGTTGCTTTTCTGACAGGCCTTTCCATCCTCGTTGGGAATTCCTCTGCTGACAGCAGTCCTAACTTCCACCCATGGGGTGCTTGGGGCCACACCCCCACACACCCCTACACACCCCACCTCTCCCCGACCCCGTCTCATGGTCCAGGCTCATGTTGGAAGGCAGCAGCTTGCAGCAACACTTAGCAAGCATCACAGAGACGTGCCATGTCCACCGTGTCTGCTCTCCACACTGACACAGACACGAGGAGTTTGAAGGGGCCCTAAGGAAGCAATGAGCTAGGATGACCTAGGCTTCCATGGCCAGAGAGATGCAGAAACGAGCAGAAACAGTAAAGATTCCCTTTGGGCTATCACTATTTTATTTCAGAGTCCCCTAACTTCACAGTCCGCAAGATCCACCCCTTGTCCCATTCCCTGTAGATTTAACCCCAAACGGCAATCAAGCTTCTAAGCTAGAATTTTTGGAAAAACGCTTCTGCCAGGCACTAGAAGTCGCTTTATTTCTCTGAGACTCTAACTTTGCCCATCTGTGCTTTCCTGTCATTCCCTGGCTTACTGTTCTCACTACTTTCCGTCTTCTAATAAATCTTTTCTCTCTGGTCTCCTGAGCCCATGGCCTGCTTGAGATTTTTTTCATTCCCTTCCCAAGAAATGCTGTCCAAATTGGAGGCAGAGCAAGACAAGAGTAGAAATTCTGGAGCCTGACTGCTGGGGTTCAGAATTCTGATTCTATAACTTACTCGCTATGCAAACTTGGGCATGTTACTTAACCTCTCTGTGCCCCAGTTTCCTCAGATATAAAACTGAGGCTAATAGCAGTACCCTTATTAGAGGTTATGTGAGGATTAAGTGTGTTAACAGATACAAAGCTGTTAGAACCAAGCAGGATGAAGTAAGAGCTACGTAAGTGTTTACTATTACCATCAAACTATGCCACAGAATATGAGGGTTATGAGGGTAAGCCAGATCAAACCATTGGCCTCGGGGCTGGCCCCGTGGCCGAGTGGTTAAGTTGGCGCGCTCCGCTGCAGGCGGCCCAGTGTTTCGTTGGTTCGAATCCTGGGCCCAGATATGGCACTGCTCATCAAACCACGCTGAGGCAGCGTCCCACATGCCACAACTGGAAGGACCCACAGCGAAGAATATACAACTATGTACCGGAGGGCTTTGGGGAGAAAAAGGAACAAAAAAAAACATTGGCCTCAAGAAGCTCATCCTCAAGTGAAAGAGGCCGACAAGGAAAGAAACAACTTTAACACAGTTTAGAAATAAAGGTGAATTCAAGGGAAAAGCCACACGCTGTGGGAGCACAAAGGCCAGAGCAGCTCACTCTCCTGGAGAATCTGAGAATGCTCCATGGTGGAATAGCACAAGGGGACAAAGAGAAGTCTGATGACTTCTGCGTGTCTTAGTTACCCGTTGCTGCATAATAAATTACTGCAAAACTTAGAGGCTTCAACAATAAACGTGTCTCATCTTATGCAGTTTTGGTGGGTCAGGAGTCCAGGAGTGGCTGAGCTGGATGTTTCTGGCTCAGAGTCTCTCTTGAGATTGCAGACAGATGTCGGCACAGCCTACAGCCGTCTGAAGGCTTGACTGGGGCAGGAGGGTCCACTTCCAGCGTGGTTCATGCACACGACGGGCAAGTGGATGCTGGCTGTTGGCAGGAGGCCTCAGTTCTTCACGTGTGGACCTCGCCACAGGGAGCTGTTGGGGGTCCTCAGAAGACCGCACAGGCTTCCCCCAGAGCAAATTGTCCATGAGACAGCATGGCGGGTGGGGCAATGTCCTGTATGATCTAGCCTCAGGAGTCACACTCCGTCTTTTCCACGATATTAGTTACACAGGTCAGCCTGTGGGAGAGACTAAAACAGAGTCAAGAATCACTGGGGCTCCTAGAGGCCATCACCATGGGGAAGGGCAAAGCACAGGGCTGTGCCAGGCTGTGCTATGCTTGGGAAAGGGCAGATGGGCGTCCCGGGGAGCCTGCAGTGGCCCCGTCAGACACAGCTTTGGCATGGTGGAAAATTACACACTGTCTGAAGCAGGTTAAACCATTACTAAATATTGCGAGCTGGCAAAAAAGAAACATCAGCAGGAGAGGGGAAATGGCTTTGCAGTCTTACTCGAGTTCTGGGCATTTTTCTCCAGGCTGTGGGAAACCAGCCCCTCTGTCCAAGAACAACCTTGCCTGCCCTGTGCAGAACTGGGAATCCTTCCACCAGCCCTCTGATTCCCACTGGCTGGGTCTCCTCTGCTTTGAATCTGGGCTCGTGGCAGGAACAAATACTCACCGAATATTTCGTTTGATCGTCAAACGCTTCAGGCGGTTCCCCTGCGTTTCCAGCTTCCTTGCAGTAAGGCAGGGCTGCAGGGATTGGTTCCGGCCAACGGAATATGAGTGGCAGCGACACGAGGAGGAGCAGCACATGAGTGAGTCTCTGGTCTCTCCTCCTCGTTGCAGAGGCTAAGGAGGCTGCATGTTCCAGAACGAGCCGCCTGGAGACCGAGGCCGTCTTATCAGCCTTGGTCCCTGAGTGACTGTGTGGAGCCAGGCACCTCCCTTGCTGGACAGACAACATTCACAATCAACCAACCTTTGTCTTGCTAAGCTATTGAGATTATGGGAAAATTTATTCCTGCAGAAAATCTTATTCTATCCTAATACTGGAAGCACGAGGGCGCAAACCTTCGTGGGCAACCTCAGGTCTCACAAGTACATGTGGGTGTGTTGAGAAAGTGAAAGAGCACACAGCTTTGCAGACGTGTGACCATTTCCTTCATCAGAAGCAGAAGCTGAGCGAATCAGAGTGATGGTCAGACGGTCAGGAAGATGTAAGGAAGCAATGAGTAGAGACCCGGCCCAGTCAAGAACTAGCCACGTCTGTCAGTTCTATTGCCAGAAGACAACCTGAATTGGTCCACTCCTCTCCACCCCCAAGGCCACCTTCTGAGTCCAGGCCCCCTGGTCTCCTGTCTGGTCTCCTGCAATAGCCCCAACTGGTCTCACTACTTCTACTTCACCCCTTCCCCACGCCCCAACCTCTTCCCATCCAGGAGCCAGAGCAACCTTTTTAAAACATAAGTCTGCTCACATCGCTCCCTTACTGAAATCTTTGCTGGATACCCAGCTTTCCTGGGTCTGGCCTCTGCCTTCCTCAGAGCCTCACACCACACCCCACTACCCTCCTACACTGCACCCATCCTCACCCACCTCGGTTTCTCCCACATGCCAAACCCCCTTCTTCCCCAGGGCCATCAAAGGCACTGTTGGCTCTGCCTGAAACTGCCTCCCCGCTACATCTCCTGCAGCATCTTCAGATATCAAATTCCATTCGCTCAAAAGGGCCCTCCCTGACTGTCATCCCCACCCCCATCTAACTAGGTCTGTCTCCTTGTTGTCAACTCTCAAAGTTCCCTAGATCCACCTTCATCATTGTAATTAAATACCAGAGAAAATTCAATAGATCATTGGATAACGTGCTCCTCCTCCAGGAGATGAGCTCCCCAAGTAGGCAGGCTTGTTTATGGTGCCCCCAGCTCCCAGCCCCCAGCCTAGCATGCAGGAGATGCTGGATGAGTGGGGAGGGAAGTCTGCCCAAGTCTCCAGGACATTCTTCCCCGTCCTGGGCTGCATCTGGCAGCTTCCAGGCTCACCCAGCCCCTGCCCCTGGGAAGAGGTTGTTTCAGGGAGGGGCAGAGTGCTATGGCAACCAGCATGAGAGCGTATTAGCACCCCCAACACGCAGACACACACACATGCACACCCAGAAAGCCTTCCAACGGCATGGACAAGGGCAGAGCATAAACCCCACAGGTGCTGCTCTGGGGAACCAGGAGGACAGCAAACCCAGAGCATTTGGGTCTGATCGCTGCCCCTCCCTCCCATTTAACAGAACAGTGACTCTCCTGCACAAAGGGGACACACAGGCCTCCACATCAAGCAGACTTTGGCTATAAAGGCAAATCTCCATCATTCTTCCTGGTCTTCTCAAACCAAGCTTCAGAGAGCAAGGCTTCCAACCTGGGTGGAGGTTGGGGCAGAGCGCACCCAGTGGCATGTGACAGCACAAGCCCAGTGCCCCTCTTTCGGGCAGAGAAAGGGCCTCTCCGCCCCCCCCCCCCACCAATCCCCCGTCTGCCCGGCAGCTTCAAGTGGTCTCAGCCGAGACAGAAACAACACAGACTGAGTCCTGGGAGAGCCCTGAATTTCAGAGCACTCTGGCACCGAGCTCAGGTCCGGAACTCGTTTTTCACAGGCACTCTTTATCGCTCCCCGATGGGAGCCAGGTTTCCATGCCTGCAATTCCCGAGGGAAGAGCAACATGCCCGGGTCCGAACTGCACAACGTGTGTTCATCTTTTTCCTATAAAACGACTCTGAGTACCCGAGTTATGCATCTTATCAGAAACCATGTGCTAGGTAATTTTAACATATTACCCCGAAAATTCATGGACATGATGCCAAGAAACCATCAGCTGTAAATTATCTCCCGCTCCAAGAGCTGCGACATGGTTACCGTCACCATGCAAGTCGTTCACATAAAATTTAAAATGTCTCACACTTTATCTTTAAATTCTACACAATTTATTGATCTTTACAGCCACAAAAGGCAAGAGGAAATATATTTTAGGGTCATGTCTTTTATTACTGACCCAACTGACCACGTGAAATGGCTCGGATTTATCATCACGTCCAGTCTCCAGCATTTATGGCAACTTTTAAACGTGTCATTTTACCTTGGATTTCTCAGGATTCGGGACACTTTGGGGTTTATTGAGAAACTCTGATTTCAGGACCAGAACAAACAAACGGCTTAAGTACTTTTGCAGCTCCTGGGAACGAGAATATGAAATTCACTTGAGGAGATCGTGAACCTTGGGCCACAGAAACCTGAGGAAGGAGCAAGCGCTCCCCAAATTTACGTCTCTTCCATACGGGAATAAAAGAAGAGGTTCCCACGCTCCCAGTGGACGCCTCATCCGTCAGGGAGGGTTCAGAAAATGATATTCAATCGCATCTCCACTTGCCAAAGAAAAAGTTGTTACTGGTAAATGAGAAGGGAAGTTTTGGGTTCTTTAAATGTGTCCTTTAATGCTGTTTACCGCCAAGCGAGTATAACCAAAACAGTCATTGCTGTGCATGGAATTCAGCCGCTGTTTGTGATAAGAGCAAGAGGTGGTTTTAAAAACACCAACATTTATGGAAAAAGAACAAGCACCCACAGGCGTCAAACTCAGTGTGTTCTAACACCATCCGTGTCACATTTCACCAAGAAAGCAAGGGTGCAGTAGGGTCTCCCTCCGCTCCTTCAGGCCCGCGTGTCCAGACAGCCTGAGTCCTGAGCTGTTCTCCGTGCATTTCTCCTTTTTCTCTCCCATTCCTTGGCTCAGTGGACCCAGCCACCCAATCCACCGTCCTTAAACTTGGTTTTATGATGTCACCTCTAGGATCAAATACCTGTAGGGTACTCACAGCCCAGACCCAGAAGACAAAGTTGAAACCTGTGTGTCTGCAAGGCAGGAGTTATCTCTGTGTGTCCCCAGTCTTACACCCATCGTGAGATTTCTGCTCCACGCAGCCTGGTGGCCCAGACACACAGCTGCCTTCAGACTTCGCTTACACTAGCCCCATATCCAGAATACCTCCCAATCCTTTCTAAAGTCTCCCCACCTGTCAGCAGCAGGAGGAGCCCCCGTCCTCAGTGACGAGACTGCTCTCCCTCTTCTGGACCCCTGTGGATGTGCAGGGGTCAGCCCTGCAGCGCCCTGGCAGCCGGCCCCTCCCTGCTCCCTCCTCTATCATTCATGTCGGCGCTCAGCCTCACGCTGTCTGTACCTGGTCCATGCGTGGCATCTCTCCCTCGAAAGATCGTACACCTGCGGGCAGGTACCATGTTCCACACAAGATTATCCTCCCTGATCTAGCCCAGTGCTTGCCAAAAGTAGCTACTGAATAGACGGGTTTTGAACAGTACTAAATGTATCAGCAAAAATAAGATACTCAGTCTCTAAGCTGGAAGAGAATGATGCAAACCTATTCGCTTCATAGAATTCTGTGGAGAGCTTATACACGTTCATTTTTTATAAGTCACTATAATGTTCACCCTCACTGAAGTTCTGGGGAGGAGCTGCCAAAATGCCTGGCAAAATCAGTGGAAGAGGTATCACACGTCTAGAAGTGACCGCTCCCTCGCTGTGCCTCTAACCAACGCCTTTGCAGTCCCCTTTCCCATCACAGATGCTCACGTACGACCCAATGTCTTTCTCGTCTGCAGGGTCTCAAGAGTAACATGCCTTTGAGGTCCCTGGACCCCCCGGGCACATAACATGAGCTCGGACAGTGCCTGAGGAGGGCAGGCATAGACTGGCTTTCTCCAATTGGAGTGAAACTAGCTTAACTCTGTGGGCTAACGCGAATTCGCGTGTCTTTGGGTTTCTATACCCACTCAATGAGGCTGGAAAACAGCCTGTCTCTTTCAGGAACAGTTGGTTTGTTCCTGCCCTGATTCAGTGAGTCAATCGTTAGTGGCCAGATTCAAAACCCAGCACCCATGGCTGCCTCTGCTCTGTCCCGGAAGGACCAGCCCTTTTGGAGCGGAAAAGTAAAGCCTCCGTCTCAGTCAGCTCGGGCTGCTGTAACAAAATACCACAGACTGGGCGGCTGATAAACATCAGGCATTTATTTCTCACGTTTTTGGAGGCTGGAAGTCCAAGATCGAGGTGCCAGTGGGCGCAGAGTCTGGGGAGGAACTCTTCCTGGCTTGCAGTCTCTGCCTTCTCGCTGTGTCCTCCCATCCTGGAGAGAGAGAGCTCTGACCTCTTCCTCTTCTTATAAGAGGCCCCACCCTCATGACCTCATCTAACCCTAATTCCCTCCCTGAGGTCCCGTCTCCCAATGTCATCACACTGGGGGGTAGGGCTTCGGCATATGGATTTCGCAGGGACACACACAGTCAGTCCGTATCCCACCTCCTTTGGCTCTGTGCTCTCCCTCCACCTGTCACCAAGGCCTGACGGCAGAGACATGGCCTCACCGAGCGAGTTGGAAATAAAGCCTGAAGGACATTTCCACTTTCCTCTGTGAGGGACCAGTGAGCCCGTGAGCACAAGCCACGGCTTCCCACCTGGCAACAGGGAAGTCTCCTGCCAGTTGGGCACCAGGAGCCCAGATGAAAACCCCACTTCTAATCATAAATAGCAGGCAGTCTGTTGGCAAGGAAAAATGAGGGATGAGCAAGGAAACAAAAAGAGAAGGGAAGAAAAGCATGAAAGAAAAGAGTGCCATTAAAAGCAAATATTCACAGCATGACTTTAAGAAGTTTGTGCCTAAGATGGGCCCTTGCAAGTATCTGCAGAGAGCCCAGAATTGTTTCTTTAAGTGGGAGCTGCTCAGGCACATGAAAGGCTCCGGTGGGCTTTTCCCTCCAAATGACCCACTGTTCCAGGAGTGAAACTCTCAGATCATCTCTTGTATTAGTTTGCTACGGCTGTCATAACAAAATTCCACAGACTAGGGTCCTAAACAACAAGAACGCATTGTCTCACAGTTCTGGAGGCTGCAGGTTGGGGATCAAGGTGTTGGCAGGGCTGGTTCCTTCTGAGGGCTGGGAGGGAGACTCTGTGCACGCCGCTCCGAGCTCCTGAGGGTTTGCTGACCGTCTTTGGTGTTCCTGGGCTCGTGGATGCGTCACCCTGAGCTCTGCCTTCATCTTCACACGGCGTTCTCCCTGTTTGTGTGAGCGTGCATCCAAATTCCCCTTTTTATAAGAACACCAATCATCTTGGATTAGGATTCACCCCAATGAGCTCATCTTAACTTGATCATCTGCAAAGTCCTTATTTCTCAACAAGGTCCCATTCGCAGGTATGAGGGGCAAAGACTCCCACATCTTTCATGGGGACACAATTTAACCCACAACACCTCTCAAGCATAGAAAGTTTCCGTGGATACCATCAGTGAACCTGCGGAGAGGCGCAGATAGAGGTGGATACGAGGGCTCCTCAGAAGCCGTCCGCTTATTCAAATCTAGACACAAGGGGGAAGAGCGTGTGAACAACAGCCAACGGCTCTGATGAAGGGATGGTTGGGGTGTAAGATCTCGCCTTGGTCTTCAGCCACTTAAAGGAGAGCCCCGCCCCACCCCATCCCATCGCACAAGTGTCAATATCGAAGCTTGGAGGCCCAGAACAAAGCCGGACCTGGGGTCGGGGAGATCTCCTAACATAACTCAGGCCCTGACGTGTCTGTTCCTCAATTACTATCCCCTGAAAAATCAAATATTTTCCTAAAAGAATAAAAGATTCCTAAGTAACTTCATATTAACAAATTGTCACTGTCAAAGTCTGTGAAAAGAGTTTCTGACTTGTTTCTCTCATTTTTAAAAATCCTAGACCCTCTTGGAAGTACAGCTTTGCACACAGCTACCCCATATCCTTGAGGTCACCCCACTAATTGTCATTTAGCCTCTGGGATACCAGATACTTCACATGCATATCACTTTGTTCAACAAGTTGCCAAGGGGCGTGGCTTTCCCAATGTCAAGGTCATCGGATAAGTGCCGATTGGCTCATGAGTTGGCGTGAGCTGCCATTCAGTGGACCTCTGCTGCCGCAAAGGTTCATTCATTCATTCATTCATTCACTCAATTACTATTTACTTGGAGCATATACTATGTCTGTTTACTAGGATGGTCATGACAAAGTACTACAAACTGAGGGGCTGAAACCACAGATATTTATTGTCTCACAGTCTGGAGGCCGGAAGTCCAAGATCAAGGTGTCAGCAGAGTGGGATTCTCCTGAGGGTTGGGAGGGAGAATGTGTTTTCCACACCTCCCCCCACCTTGTGGTGGTGTGCTGGCAATCTTTGCTGTTCCCTGGTATGCAGAAGCACCTGCCTTCATCTTGACACGATATTCTCCTCGTGTACGTCTCTGTCCAGATTCCCCCTTTTTCTAAGGACACTCGTCCTATTGGATTAGGGGCTCACCCTACTTCCAGTATAATCTCATCTTAACTAATTACATCTGTAACCATCTTATTTTGAAATAAGGTCACATTCTGATGTACTGGGATCCAGGGTTTCAACATATGAATTTGGCACGGGGTGGGAGAGTGACAGAATTCAACCCACAACACTGTGTGCCTGGCACTGCCCTAGCCCCAGAGATTGAGAAACAACTGAGACCTGGTCCAGGGAATGAAGCAGCTCACTTGTAGGGAAACTAACGGCCACATCCATCTCTGTTCTCACATCAAAACAGACAGGAGACCGGGGCAAGTCCAGATGCCCAGGATGTAGAGGATCTGAGATAACACCTTTGCAACAGATAAACAGGTACAGTTAGGGGAGATTTTCAGATTCTGTAGATCTAAACGTTTACGCAATACATCTAAGAGGTATGTAAACCACAGATGCCACCAGCACAGAGAAAGGAGCACTCAGGTGACCCAGTCTCTCTACTACGGTGAGAGAGATGCTCCAGGGGAGGATGGAACACAGGGGAGAACCACTCCTGCTCCGGGGAGGAGGGCTGCCGGGTAAAGCTGGGGAGACTGCGCTGGAGCTGGTCCCTGAGGAAGGGGCAGGAGTCTGCCGGGGGGCACAGGATGGGGACACACCTAGCAGAAGGAACAGCCGAGCAGACGGGTTGTGGAGCGACAGGTCCCAGGCATGTTTCCGAGAACCTCAATTTTGCACATTGTTCAGACGGTTTCTTGTTACCGAGTTGGTGTCTGTGGGAAGTGAAAGTGTACGATACAGTGGTTTCAGAAATAGGTGTTTATGCACCTAAAAAGTTTTGAAAACTCCTTGATAGGCGAGCAGGCAATTTTCAAAGTTAAAAAAAAAAATTAAGTAAAATAACGTAACTGAGTTTCTCAACTTCTGATCATTTCGAAGAAACCCCAAGAGCACTGAAAAGTGAGTTTATTTTTACTAATATATTTTGGAATTTTCTTCTGTTTAAGGACTCAAATTTTACAAAACACAACAACACAGTCTAAAATTTAATCTGTGTTGTTTTAAAAGGGAAAAATCTCGGGGTTGGCCTGGTGGTTAAGTTCACACGTTCCGCTTCGGCAGCCTGGAGTTCACCGGTTTGGATCCCAGGTGCGGACATGGCACCGCTTGTCAAGACATGCTGTAGCAGGCGTCCCACACATAAAGTAGAGGAAAATGGGTACGGATGTTAGCTCAGGGCCAGTCTTCCTCAGCAAAAAAAAAGAGGAAGATTGGTAGCAGATGTTAGCTCAGGGCTAATCTTCCTCAAAAAAATAAATAAATAAAAGGGAAAAATCTCTCTTCATCCTACTTTCTCTCTTCTTCTCCTTAAGCAGATGCAGTGGGATTTCTTGAGATGGTGACTGGCTCTTCTTCCCCTCTCCAAGGTCCTCTCTTGGGACCTGTAACAGGGTCATTTCCTCTTCCCCGCTTTAGCCATGGGTGACTTAGCAGAGAGCAGAGGAAACAGAAGTCTCTTCCTTTGCCTCTATGTGCAAAGCTTAGGCCCTGGGATGACACCAGGGTTCAGGAAGAATCACGGCCTTACAAGACAAGTCTCTGGCCTCAGCGGCACAGAGGTCTCCTGAGTGGGGTGGAGGGTCCCAGGAAGGGCCTGTGCCCCAAAGTGTGAGGCATCCCCGATTCGAGCAATTTTAGGGATCAGTCAGCAGAAGGACACCCTCAGACCCCAAGGCAAAGCCCAGGGTGGGGCAAAATCCTAAAGTTCCCCAGGCGAGGCAGCAGAGCAAATACCTGTTGAACAGTTCAGAATCAGCAAGCCAGATCCGAGTGCACAGGCCTTCCTGCCAGGAGAGGTGGGAGCTCCAGTGGGGGCTGTGGCCCAGAGAGAGCAGGCTTGAAGCAGAGCTGGGATGGAGCAAGAACGAGACACAACAGCAGCGGTCAGCAGGGCCTAATGACCAACAGCAGGCAGGAGAGCATTTTACTGCCTCCAGTGGAGAGATGCTGGCACCAGGACCAGGTGGCCGACCCAGCCCTGGCACTGGGCACACCCACAGGAGAGGCAGGAGACGCCAGCCGACCAGGAATAAGCCTCCTCTGCCCATGCAGACTGGGAGCCTGAGAAGTTATGTTCAAGAAAAGCCAAAGGGCATTTCCTGCACACCTGACCATGGACCTGAGGTTTATACCTGCTCCCAAGACACGGGCCTTGTTGACTTGTGGTGGGCTTCTCCACCCGGAAAAAAAGGCAGGGCAGGGGTGCAGCAATGCCCAGGGACTCGGCCTGCCTTTAACCAAGGAGCTCAAAGAAGAGGTGGGAAGGAAGAAGGGGAGGTGGAAATTTGAAAGCACAAGACATAAAAGCATCAGGGAAAGAAGTGTTCTGGGAGTTGTCCCATCACCTTGTCCTATGACAACTCTTGAGGGTCGGATGCCGGCCTCCCAGTCACCACTCCTTCTCCCTCCTCTCAGCATGGTGTTGTCTGCAATCAAAGTGGGCTCCATAAGGCCAAGGGTTCAGCCCTGGGTGCATCTAGGTGTTTAACAGAGTGCCAGGTGGTGACCGTGTTGGAGAGGATAATATTGGCCTTGTTGAGCTGGGTGACTGAGGGGCTCCAGGAGAACATGAGTCAGTGGAATATGAGTCCCCCCAAAGCTCCCACACGCCTTGGGACTGCCCCTTCCCACCTGGGAATCCAGCCTGGCTTCTTAGCATGGGTGCACTTCATCCTTTCTCAACATGTTTGCCTGGGTAACAGAGTGGCCAGGTGGAGGAGAGGAGCCCTCCTAGTAACCATGCTCACACCAGCACCACTCACAGCCCACCACTCCCTCCAACCCAGCCCCGCCCCCACCTGCATCAGCCAAAGAAACCATCAAGGCCTCAGCCCCAGCATCCCTGAACCTCTGACCCCACCCTGGACTTTTGACTTTCCCAAACTTCTCGCATGCAGAAAAAGCAAACTCCGTTTCTTTGAAACCTCTGCCTTTCAGGTTCTCTGTTATTTGCCGCTTAACCAAACCCTCACTGATCTGGTCTGCAGGTGGGGCGGATGGACGTGGCCTTGGAGACCCGCCACCTTCCTCTCCAGCCCAGAGCTGCCAGCACACAGGCTCTTCACGGGACAGTATAGAGAGGGCATCAGGCATCATGAAAACGTAGCCAGACAGACCCGCTGTCAAAGACAGGAGGGTCGGGAAAGGGCTGTGTTTGAGGCCACAGCCAGTCTGCCCCTCCTGAATCCCATTTCATGACTTGCACCATGGATTCAGGTCATCTGGTTATTGTGAGCCCTGGTTTGACTGACCCCCAGAGCGTTTCCTCATTTGCGAGACAATGTGCATGCTGGGTCTATGGAAGGTCTTGGGTCTCCAGGGCTCTAAAAGTTTTGTGCCCTCTTAACCATGACACACACATGCTCAAGAGAACTAGAGTTGCTAAGAAATGATTTCTGAATTGAGGCTCCGGCAAGCCCTGGTTGCATAGGACGGCCTGCTTACAATAACCTCAACAAGACCTGTTTGAACACAGCTGCTGCGAACCAACATTATCACAATGTCAACGAGAACATAAATCTTGCAAAAATTCAGAAACCCTCCTCCTGATGCCTATCATCATCCCATGGGGGGAGGAAATAGAAGGTAGAAAAAAACTATTCTATTCTAATCTAATCTACTCGAAGAGAAGAAAAAATAATTCTCTAGAAGAGAGCAAGGCCCAGTAAGTAGAGTGAGTAATACTGTGTTTACTGATTTGGGGAGATCATTTTCTAAGAATGTTGACGTCCACATTGGGGCTGATCCTTGAGTGAACAGCAAACACACTTGGACCAGCCTGGAAGGAGGGAACCGGGTTACGGGCAGAACACACTCAATGCAGCTCCTTGCACAAGCAAGTCCTAGACAGGGGAGGCCTGTTGGCACTTAGGAAATTTTGCAGGACATGACACTGATATGAAAAGAGACTGAAGTGAAGAGTTTATCAGAATGTTTAGAGCAAAATTCACAGAGCATAGATAAGGCGGCTCTTTCTGCCCATGCATAACCCCTTAGGCAGAGGGCCCCTCGATTCTGGACTTTGCCACTATACTGGGTTATAAGTCATCCAGAATTCACCTCCCTGGGGACCTAGGTGCGGATCCCTCACTCACTCTGAGACCAGATGCAGCTTTTCAGGACCTCCTCCAAACAGAACCAATGCTGCAAGTGATAAATTAGTAAGAAATGGAAGCTTAAGTGAAGAGTCTATGGGGAAACAAGAGAAAGGACTCATCACAGACCACCCAGGGAAGAGGCATAATCCCGCGCAGGAGGCAGCCCAGAGCGGAGAATCAGTGTTTGTGGGACTGGCTGGTTCTCGTCTGTGCAGCAGCCACTAGAACTGCTAAAATGATGTGTGCACGAGCGGAAGGAGGAGAGAGCCGCGGAGAGCAGAGAGTTTTAAAAGATACTGATTCTGCTGCTCCCCGTTTGGCCATGACACCAAAGTCTCCCGCCAAAGAATTTGGCTCACAAATATTCACCAAGGGAGAATGCCTGAGCATTAAAGAGCAAACAAATAAGCCTTGAAAACCAAGTGCCTCAAGTGGCTGGACAAAAAGACACGTGTTCACAAGGTGGCAAAAGGGTGTGCAAGCCACTAGCATCACAAGAAATGCAAGTTGGCCAATTGTTCCAAAACGACCCTCTTAGAGATTTCAAATGCAGTGCTCAGTTAGCCAATGGCTGCTAAGACTTCTGATTGTGTGAGCTGTAGGAAGGCGCAGATGAGCAAAACGCTTCATAGGATTTTAAAGGGAATTTTAGCCGAGGCTCAGAATCAACGCAGTGGTCAACCTGACTTCTCTTTTTACCCAGTTAATATCAGACACACAGGTACCTCTAAGCTCACCTTTTCTAAGGATGCCGAGAGAAGAGCTTGAGGCTGCTTTCACACGGAAGCTGCCCGCTAGGTCCGTGGTGCCACTCACCCAAGCTAATATTTATTTCAAATGACTAAGGAATGGTTTCAAGCCCTTTGTCTAAAACACCACCTTGGATTTATATAGCCTCCGTCCTCCTACAAATGTCTCCTGAAAGTCTTAGGAACGCATCTCCTTTGCATTTTCACCTCATCACGGAGTTCGCGGGGTTCAGGCTTGTACCCCTGTAAAAACCACCACCAGCACACACCCGTGGCCCCTGCCTCCAGCCTCCCTCCAACCCTGAGTGATATGCACAAAAAAGTATTGCTTCGGGGCCTCTGCAAGATTCTTCCCTCATCTGGTATACTCTGTGACACCACGCCCCCACCGCCACCACAAGCCCAACACTCTGTGGGCCACTTCCTTCAAAGCCCTCAGGTCTCAGCAGGAAACCTTTTCTCCAGGACACCAGTCACTGGCTCTCCTGACTGCCTCTGTTTCCCCATCAAAAACTCTGCATTGCAGTCATGCCACAATGCAATGGTTCAGAGTGTATCTGAATTTCCTGTTGCTGCTGTAACAAATTACCATAAACTTAATGGCTTAAAACAACACAAATTTATTCTCTTACAGTTCTGGAGGTCGGAAGCCGAATAGGTCTCACAGGGCTACAGTCTAGGTGTTGGAAGGGCTGGTGCCTTCTGGAGGCTGCAGAGGAGAATCTGTTCTTTGCCTCTTCCAGGATGTAGAGGCTGCCAGCCTTCCTTGGCTTGTGGCCGCATCACTCTAATTTCAGCTTTTGTCATCACACTGCCTTCTCCTACTCTGATCACCTGCCTCCCTATTACAAGGACCCCTGGGATGCATCAGGACTATTCAGATAATCCAGAGCAATCTCTCCATTTCAAAATTCTTTATCAATCTCCAAACACCCTTTAACCATATATGGTAATATTCACAGACTCCAGGGATCTGGATGTGGACAACCTGGAAGGGCCATCACTCAGCCTACACAGTGTCTTTCCCACCAGGATGTGAGTGATGAGGGTCGTATCAGCTGGTTGGGCTTGTAGTCCAGGGTCCGGCACCCTCCAGATACATTGCTCAGTGAAGGAACAAGGAAACGAAAGGAAGAATGAATGAGCAAAATAGACTTCTTCTCTCAGCCCCTTTAGGCTTCTTTTTTTAACTCTTATTTATTTGTTTGTTTGTTCTATTCCCTTCCCCTCTCTTCCCAGCTGCTCCTTCTTCCTCGCACGAGCACCTGGGAGTCCAGCGCATTGATTTATCCTCATTTGTCGTAAGCCTGTCTCCTGCCTCAGCTCTTTCGTTTCAGTGACATAAACGTCCAGGTTTCCTTCTGCTCCCATCCGTCCCCAGATCTGTGAAAGACTTTAAAATGGGCAAAAAGGTTGCTGCACATTCCATCTGAAGTCCTCTTCCCGGCTCCCTCTGCCCTTCCCTCTGGTGGACCTATTTATTTGACGGCTCTGTAAGTTGTGGAATTCCCATGGAAAGACACACCATTCTTGTCCACAGACATGCAAATGAGCTCTGACCAGTGCCTCCTGCTGATTCTGCACCTATTTGTAAATTCATCTCGGCACTCCTACCTGCCCATCTACGTGCCGTATTTCTAATTCTCCTTTGGACTGCTTGTAACATCTTACTGGTTCCCTCATTAACTAATGAAGTAAATAAAGCCTTTGATGAGTGCTCGTTTCACATTTGTATAAGAGTCATGATTTTTCCTTATTTTAAAAAAATAATAATCCTTTTGCAATCTCAGGAGAGAGCCAGCTGTATCAACAAACACAAGAGCTGTGCATCCTCTCGAGGATCCACAACGGATGGGTGGACCAACGGCACCCGCACTTCCTTCGCTTCCATTGCCTTTGCTGTATAGAGCAGCTGGGCGAGACACGTTTCAGAAGGAGCAGTGCGGAATCACGCCCAACCCGGGGGGAGACGGGGAAGCGCATGTCTGCAAGGCTCCCCACAAGAGGTTGGGGTCCCTGCTCGCCCTCACCTTTCAATGCAGAGGGCAGCCTCTCCTCTCCCTGGCACACTCATCTAGGGATGACGCTGAGAGACTTTGCCTTCTCCGGAGCCACCCCCAGCTCTCCTCCCCGAGCCCCTTGCTCTTCAGCACGGACAGTTGGCAACGTCTCAATCTCATGCAAAGTCTATACCAGCACAGCTTCCAGCCCTGCCCTCCCTCCACCAACCATCAGATGGAGAATTCTGGAGCTGTCACTGCTTCCCTTAATCCATGAGGATCTGCCAGTGGCCGTTGGAGAGAAAGGGAAAGTCTGCTTCCGGGCAGGAAAAGGGGTCTTACATCGGGTCAGGTGACTGGATGGAGAAGCCAGTTTTCTGCCAAGCAGAGCAAAGACAGGGGAATGAGCAGCCTAAGGGGCGGGGCCTTATCCCAGCATCCTGGGAGCGGCAGCACGCCAACAGCTGTTTCAGACTGTACATGTTAGTCCTGGGGCATCGATTAGAAGGAGCCACAGGAGCGAGCTGGCTGCTGCACGCAGAACTCCCCTGCAGTTCTCACTGCTGATAGCTCTGAGCTGGGTTTGTGGTTCGTTCACCACACATGCTTCAGATCTCGGGCCCTAGTGACCTTGTCCATCAGTGTGGGAAGGGTAGCAATAGGGCTGGATGACCCTCCACAGTGCTTCCAGCCCTGAAACTCTTCAAGTCAGAAGAACAAAGCACTAACTTCTATTCCCTGTGAGGGAGTCGCCCCGAATGAGCCAAAAGTGTTGGTCTTGCCTGTGGAGTTCATGTGCCCGAACGAGCTTATTTGACAAATAACCCCCTCACCAGCTCATAAATTCTGTGCAAGCAGGACAGGGCCAGCCACTCACTCAGTCCTTCACTGAGGCTGGTGCACACACGGCGCAGCAACACCGGGCAGACGGCTTCCATCCACTGAGCTCACTGCCTAGGTGAGGAAGCGAACATTGACCCACACGTGGCACAAAGACATTTTCAGTGCCATTGTGGTCACGGCTCTGAGGAGAGGGTTGTCCTGACGGAATATAGAGTGGGTGTGCACCCAGTCGGGGGCACAGAAGGGCTTCCCTGTGGAGGAGGAAATGGGCTCAGGAAAGAATCCAGGCTTCCCCCTCGAAGGATGATCTGCCTACAGGAATTTTGTCAATGCCTTTTACCATTTTGAGGAAATTCCCTACTATTCCTAGTTTGCTGAGAGTTTTTATCATGAATGGGTGTCAACTTTTGTTAAATGCTTTTCTCATCTGTTGAAACGATCTCATCATTTTAATCCTTCATTCCATTGATATCGTGAGTTACCTTGGTTCTCTTTCTAATGTTTAACCAAACTTGCATTCCTGGGATAAACCACCTTGGTCATAGTACATCTCCTTTCTTTATATCGTGGAAACAGGAGGCAGGGGCGCAAGGTTAATTTAATTCTGCCCGTCGCTCTCAACACACCCTTTTAAAAAGTCATCTAAAGCTGGCTGAAATCAGCATACATTAGAGGGACCATGGTCAGTGCTGAGACACAGATATATTTATAAATGCCCTGCCTTGGTGTGGCCAGCAGGCTCTGTGGTGAGACAGCTGTATGAATGACCTAGGTCTTGAGTGACAGCTGGGAAAAGCACTTTTAGGGAGGGTGGGAGTGGCAGGAGCAAAAGACACAGAGCAAGTCTGGGAAACAGCTAGCAATCCACATGGTCAGGCAGAGGGCCATCCACGGATGATCTCAAATGCCCACACCCAGAGGTGGGGCCTCAGACACCCGGTCAGCAGGGAGCCACAGACATGGGAGAGTGCCCATATGCAAAGGAGAGTGAATAAAGCATGGTGTGCAAGCATCTGTGCAGAAGGACTCCAATTTATTAAACCGTGTGTGAGATGAGAGAAGAATAGTGTATTAGTCTACTCAGCTGCTGTAGCAAAACACCTCAGGCTGGGCAGCTTAAACAACAGACATTTCTTTCTCCCAGTTCAAGAGGCTGGAAGTCCAAGATCAAGGTGTCGGCAGGTCTGGTTTCTTCCGAAACTTCTCTCTTTAGCTTGTAGCTGGCCATCTTCTCCCTGTGTCCTCGCGTGGTCATCCCTTCGGGCACGTACCCCTCGTGTCTCTTTGTGTGTTTCTCGTAAGGACACCAGACAGATTGTAAGGCCCACCCTCCCAGTCTTCTTTTAACTTAATCCCCTCCTTAAAAACCTACCTTCTGAGATACTGGGGGTTAGGATTTCAACATACGAATTTTCGAGGGACACAATTCAGTCCCTAAAAGATGTTAGTAGTATTTTTCTGATTGAAGAGATTATAATTTCACATTTTTCTTCACACATTTCTATTTTTCTTATCCAACTTTTTTCCTAGTGAACATGTATTACCATAAAATTAATTTTAAAAGGAAAAATAGAGCACCACGAAAGTTCTTGTGCATAAAGCACATGCTACATAGAGAGTGCAGGCCAGAGCACAAGGGGGCTTGCCACTGGCCACCCCTCCCAAGTCAACTCCTGGCGTGACCATTCCCAACAACCAAGGAGGCGAGAAGTAAGACGAAGATGGTAGATGCCCCCTCCCCGGGGAATGAGCAAGGCCCGTGCAGAATCTGAAGGCGATCAGGTGAAATCCATTGCCCCTGTCCCTGGGGCTTTGAGGAATGGGGGCTCGCTGGTCATCATTCGTCTTTGCATTCAGAGATCCTGCTGTTCTTTCCCCCCCGCCCCCGGTCTGCACAGTCAGCCAGACTTGAGCCCCAGTGCTCTGTGGGGCGCATTGTTTATCCCCATGTGTCTAACATCTAACAAAGTTGCATTCACGTTCTGGTTAAGGATGAGATCCCCTCTCCTCCATTTCTACTGTAAAAATATTTTGACTAGAAAAAGAAAACCTCCCATGATCTCACCATCTCAGGCAAGCTTCTTTTTTTTTGTTTTTTCCTTTTTTCTGTCTGGGTTTTTGTTTTTGTTTCCAATTTCCGTATAGCCTCTGTGCATGGCCCGTGTACTCAGGGATTTAAGCAACACATCAGGAAGACAGAAGAGATGACTTCGAGGACTTCCTTTTTTCCTAGAAAATGATTTTGTAGCCCTCTCTCCCCCCAAAGCACACACCTACACACCCTGGGTATTTGTTGGGTTAACCAAAGACCAAAACAGCACCAGCCTCGTCCTTAACTCAGAAAGGACCTCCAGATGGAAGGAAAAAGGCTCTGAGGGGGGCGGGGGAGCAGAGGGCAGGGGGTATAAGCCACCAGAACCCTCAGTGAGAGCAATATGGCAACAGATATTGTATTTAAAGACTGATATTTTTTGTATCCTACGACCCAGGAATTCAGTTTTGAGATACGCCTCATAGGAAACAGGGATGTAGAAAAGAGTTACCATCCCAAATGTTTTCACAGCCCTGTTTATGACAGAAAAAAATTGGAAGCAATCTTGATATCTAACTGTAAAAAGAATGGTTAAATACACATGCCACACTATGCAAAAAGGCACAGATGTGCGGGCTCCTCCGGGCAGGAAGGGCTCCTCTGCACCCCTCCCCCTGCCCACAGGAAGAGCCACGGGACCCATGGGGAGGCCCAGGCCCAGGTGCATCCCAGGCCAGCAGCACTGAGAGTGAGGAATAGGGGACCAAGGGTGGCTTTGTGGTCAGATCAGCACGGGTTCAAATCCTGCTCGGTCTTGCCTTAGCCGGGTGGCCTTGGCAGCTCTTCCACCTCAACCCTTGGAAAGTGGGTTGAAATCCTGAGCCTGCAGCACTCTCAAAGGAATTACACCGGGCCGCACACGTGGGAGCTGGCATTTGCCCTGGGTCACCCAGCAAGCACGTCACAGAGCCAGGGTTTAAAATTAGGTCCACCCACTTCCAGGATCATGACCTTTTCTGTTCCTTATGCCATGCTGCCTCTTTGAGATATCGTCCCAAAGCCCTGGGGAAGCAGTGGCGGCAGGAGCCACAGACAGACTGCCAAGAAGTGGGACTCCAGCTGGGGGTGTGAACAGGGTCTTTGTCCCCGGGACTCAGTTGATTGAAGAGGTCATGGAAACCAGCATCTTTCACCGGGAGCCCCCAAGTCCTGGAACTGGGGTGCTGGAGGGGGATCCAAAGAAAACAGCTGTGGGTTTGGAAGCTGATGGTGTGCCCCATCACGCCCCGTGGTCGGGGGGCCAAGGGCTGCACTCGCGGGCCGGGAGGGGCATCTGGTTTCACTCGGCCACAATCAGTGCTTTTACAATTGACAAGGGAGGCAGGAGAGGACTTTCCAGCCTGTTGCAGATAGAAAGTGCACTGGGACAATGACATGGAAGAGATTTTTTGCCCTCCCTTCAGGAGAGGCTCATCGGAGGACACTGCCCCAGTGGACGGCGAGCTGAGTGTCAGCGGCTCTGTGTCCTGCGGAGGCCCCCAGGCAGGTGGTCTGGGAGAAGGCCCTGGCATCCCCTCCGTGTTCCCCTTCACCCTGAAAAAAAGATATGTCCAGAGACTGTCACTCTGTGACACTCTTTGTCACATTTGTGTCCTTCTTTTGGCAGCCTTTCCGGGGTTCCCTTACACATTCCACTGGAGATGGGGTGTCTCGCCAGAGGACACCTGGGTGGTGACAATCTATTTAGAAGCAGGAAGGCAGCTCAGGAACAAAAGGAACGTCATTCTCACATGTGAAGAGATGTCCTGGGCCCATGATGGCAGCCAAATCAAGCCATAAACAGAGCTCTTCCTCCAGGCCAGGCCCGCAGCGATGAAACTGACAGGCCTGTTTCCTTCCTTCCCTCTTTCTCTCCCTCCTTTCCTCCTTCCTTCTCTTCTTCCTCTTCAAAGAAACTAAATGGAAACAAAGCTGAGGATCCTGCAGGCGCACTGGGCACCAGAGCAGAACGGCCCAGAGACCCGTGCAGGGACACAGATCCACCCCGACGTGACTTGACCCAGGTACCATCACCCCCCTGGGATGAGAAAGAGAAAGAAAGGGATGGAGGGAACATTTATTGAGCACCTACTGAGTACCAAGTGTGCTCACAGGCCTGTGAGGTGGGTACGGTGCTTCCCATCTGCAGAGCTGAGGCTGAGAACGGGAGTCAGGAGAGGTCCTGGCAGAGACAGGACCGGAACCGGCAAGGTCTGTCTCCAGAGCTCGCGCCTCCACCCTCCCCCAGCAATGAGCTGCACAAACGAATGCCCATTCTGAAAACTAGTGACTTTTGCCAAAAGCACATAATAAAAAGACCGCCCCACATGTTCATACAAGGAATACTAAACAAAAAGGAGAATGAATGATATCCACTACACAAAATTAGAATGGAGCCTGTGACACTGTGGGGCAGCCTTGTGCCAGCTCATGAGAGCTGATTGTAAAATATTCTGGAATTTTGCAAGCTGGTTGTTAAATCATTGGTGGCTTGAAATCAGTCAAGGTGGAAGTATTTACATCACTGAAATTGGCAAATACTACAAATAGGGCCTTTCTTTTTTTTCTTCTTTTTCTCTCTCTTTTTTTTTCTTTTTGGAGAGCCAATTTATCAGCACACCACTGTATGGATCTTACAGATGTTGAGCAGAAATAACTAGACATAAAAGGGAACACACTGCTTGATCCCATTTATAAGGAGTTCAAGAACGGGCAAAGCGCATCCATGGTGATGGACGTCAGAGCAGTGGTCCGTCTGAGGTATGATGGAGGCACTGGGTGAACTGGTCACGTTCCGTGTCTTGATCTTGGTGGTGGGGATAGCAGCATATTCAGGGTGTGGAAGTTCATCCAGCCTCACACTCGGGATAGAGTGTTTCTCACAGACGCAACCTCATAACATTCTCACACGTCTTGGTGGGGAGGCAGGAGAGGAGGAAGGCAAAGAGATCGCTGAGTGAATCTTTAAGAGAGGTCAAATGAGGTTCCACAAGCAAGACCCCCCAAGACTCAGCCTCAGGAGCCAAAGGTTCCAGCTCTGCAAGCTTGGGCCAACTCTCTAGTCGCTCTGGGTCTCAGTTTCCCCATCTGTTAAGTGGAAATAATCATAAAATCTACTTATTGGGTTGTTAAGGAAATGAAATATGCATCACATTGCCTCAAACGCTACAAATATCCAGTACATTGGCTATTGCTTATTTTTATTTTTCCTATTAGTCGGTCCCAGTGGTGAGTAGGAGAGAAGGGAAAGAGAAGAGGAAGAATTAATATCTGAGAAAGTAGTCAGTGAAGGAAAGCGCACCATTTCCTGCAAAGCGTGTGTTTTTGCTTCTGACCTCTCGCCACGGCTGAGTAAACTCCCTCCCAACTCCGAAAATATTGAATCTGCAATGGGTTAGAATGGTCCTGGGTCAAAATAACCCCAACTCGGACAAAGTTTGATTCTGGTGAAGGCCTGGGGTCGTGGTCCAATCTGGATTCACGTGGAGGAATTCACCCAGGTAAACACATAGCAGGTTCCCAGTGTAGCCCTAAAGGAATCATGCCAACCCTCGAAGGGCTGAAAATTCTAGTGAAGGCTTTAAAGATGAAAATACATGGGGAAAACATAAATGATGAAAATGGTAACATGTCCATTTCCCTCAGAGTGGATAGTGATAGGCTAGTGTGTTTCAGGCTTTGACCTCAACATGATTTTCACGTGGTCTATCAGTAAATATTCACCAATAATCCACTTTGTTCTACATGAGGCTCTACTCGGGATTCAGAGAGAATCATAGATTCTCAGGACTAAAAGGGACCTAGGAGATCCTCCAGTCCAATTCGGCACTGAACGCCTAAACTTTCAAACAACTTCACCAGCCCGGTGGGTGGCCAGCCAACGTCTCCAGTATTTGCACACTTCCAGTAACAGGGAACCCATGACGTTGTGAGGCAGCCCGTGGCATCTGGGTACAGCTCTGTGAAACATCACTGTGCCAAGGAGAAATCAGCCCGACTGTGGCTCCCCACTGAGCCCGGCTCTGCGCCTCAGGGCCACCCGACAACAGCAGAAAGATGCCTCTTCCACTGAGCATTTCCCTTCACGTGTGCAGACTTCTTCCATCCTGCCCCACTCGCCTCTTTTCTTGGCTCAGTAGTGCCTTTGGAGGGTATCACCTCCATTTCTTCTACGTATAACAAGGTTTCCCTTTTTTTCCATCCTCCTAGTCTTGCTTCCATATTTTTAACTACTGCAAAGCTGTAACCCAAAACCTAAAGAGCATTATTTCCTCAAAATTATTTTTTTCTTCAAAAAAAACTAAAAAAAAAATTATTACTAAATCCACGGCGTCCAGATCTTTTATACTCTCTCCCTGCCTCCATATGTCCAGCCATGTCACCTGACGTTCTCCACACCCACTTTCTCCTCCAGTGGTCACAGGCTCTCCTCCACGACTCTTGCACATTCTGCTGCCACCACCTCACCGTTACCCCCAGAAGCTCAGCTCAGATGTCGCTTCTCACCTCCCCATTAACCCTTCCCAACATCTGTGCCCCATCCTCCTCCTCAGCCAGTTAGCTTCTCCCTTCATGGTGCCTCCCGGACTTTTTCTTCCCTCTATTGTAATACCCACTTCGCTGAAAGCATTTCTTTGCATATCTCTCTCTCACCAGACAATGAATTCTTGGATCAGGGACCACTTCTTCTTTTCCGTCTTCCAGCACCTACCATCCTTCTCACACCTGGCAAACCTATCGTTTTTACTGAATGATCTTTTTTCCCTCTGATAATCCATGTCTGCCAAGTATGTTTTGCCCTGAATTAGCTGATGGTGTTCCTTTAAGAAATGTCAACAGTAGATTTCCTGATATAAATCACAGTTTGCATGGCTATAGTAACTTTGTTAAGCAACATGTCCAGATGCTAATCTTACTTAAGCCTAGTAGAGTGGAGCATTTCTTAACATGGATTTCAAAGAAGAAAGCTACAGTGAGGGTTCAGATTACAAGATTTGCTCACAGAAACCAGTCACAGTTGTAAAAATCAGTATAATTGATACGTGGCGTATAGAACACAGCCCCTTCAGTGTTACTTGTATTGTATTTGGATCTTAATTTACAAAATTAATAACCCACCAAGCTTGAAACTGTCACAAGTTAATTTAAATGAGCAAGTTTCTTGTAATTAAAAACATGATGCCAGGGCCCAGCCCAGTGGCGCAGCGGTTAAGTTTGCACAGTCCGCTTCAGCGGCCCTGGGTTCACTGGTTCGGATCCCAGGTGTGGACATGGCACCGCTTGGCAAGCCACGCTGTGGTAGGCGTCCCACATATAAAGTAGAGGAAGATGGGCATGGATGTTAGCTCAGCGCCAGTCTTCCTCAGCGAAAAGAGGAGGATTGGCAGCAGTTAGCTCAGGGCTAATCTTCCTAAAAAAGAAAAAAATGTGATGCAAGAATTTTAGCTTATGGGAAGGTGAGGTCCATGTACTTTTTCCCTGTTCCTCCTGCTAAATCCAACTAAAAACCCAGAGCTTTGAGTATAATGTTTACAGACTTTGAAAGGTGGAGAGAAGAAGGCAGATAAGCTAGGGACTTCAGAACCCAAGTAACAAAATAATGCTGAGTTCTCTGACTTAACTTTTGGCCACATACATCCCAGACTTGCAGCTGAAGAAACTAGCAAACTGGAAGATCCAGTGGGCACAGGCAAAAATAGCCCCAACAAAATCCTGCTCTGTCTAGCCAGACTAGGAAAAGGACAGACTAGCAAGACCAAAACTTTTAGACAACAACCATCCAATCAAATACCATACAAAAACTATGGCCCTACCCCTACCCACGCCAGCAAAGCCAAGTGGAGAGCCTAGACTTCTATCATCACCAGGCTGTAAGGAGGTACTCTAACCCCCTGTCAGATGGTGTCAGAGAAGGAGCACCCCCTGAGAAGGGGGAAACAGAGCACACATTCTTTACAATCACCTATAGACATATACCAAGCCAAGCCATATCCTGAGCCATAAAACCAACTTCAACAAATCTGAAAGAATTGAAATCATACAGTGTGTTCTCCAGCCACAATGGAATCAAACTAGAAACCAATAAGGAAAATCTCAAAACACTCAATACAGCATATAAAAAGTTGTGAGTTGTAGCTAAAGCAGTGCAAAGGGGGAAATTTATAGTACTAAATGCACACACTAGGAGGAAGAAAAGTCTCAAACCAATCTAAGCTTTCACTTCAAAAACCTAGGAAAATATACTCAAAGCAGGCAGAAAGAAAAAAATAGTAAATATAAAAGCAGAAATCAATGAAGTTAAAACAGAAAAACAATAGATAAAATGAATGAAACAAATAGCTGATTCCTTACAAGAAATAAGGAAATAAATATAGCAGACAAATCTCTAGCATTTCTGACTGAGAAAAAAGAGAGAAAATACAAATTACCAATATTAGGAACAAAAGAAGGATCATCAACACAGACTGTGCTGGCACCAAAAGGCTAATACGGTTAAAACCACAAACAACCCTAGACACATAAATCTGGACTCAGATAAAATGGACCAACTCATCAAAAATCACAAACTACAAAAATGAAATAGACAATTTGAATAGGCCTACAACTATTAAGGAGATTGGATTCATAATTTAAAATCTCCTAAAATAGAAATCCTCAAGCCCAGATGGTTTTACTGTAGAGGAAACTTCTTTGTAGAAGTTTTAATAACAGTTTGATGTAATCTCTTCCAGAAAATAGGAGAGAACACTTCCCAATTCATTTTATGAAGCTAGTATTACCCTGATACCCAAACCAGGAAAGGACGGTGTTAAAAAAAAAAAAAAAAAAAAAAACCCAATATCGTTCATGAATATAGATGTAAAATTCCCTTACAAATATTTGAAAATAGAATTAAGCAATATGTAAGAATTATACACCATGACCAAGTGGGGTTTATTCCAGGGATTCAAGGCTTTTTCAATATTTGAAAATTAATTAATGTAATTTACTGTATCAACAGTGAAAAATCACATGATTATATCAATATGTGCATGAAAAGATCTTGACGAAATTGAACACCCATTCCTGATGAAAACTCATAAAAATAGAAATAGAGGGGGCATTCTTCAATTTAACAAAGAGCATCTACAAAAAACCTACAGCTAACATCTACCAAAAAAAAAAAACAAAACAAAACCCTACACCTTCAGCTAACACTATACTCAAAGGTGAAAGTCCCATCTGCTTTCAGATGCCAAGACCAGGAACAAGACAAGGATGTCTGCTCCCACCACTCTTTATTCAACATGGTACTGGAAGTTTTAGCCAGGGCAATAATGCAAGGAAAGGAAATGAAAGGTACACAGATCAGTAAGCAAGAAATAAAACTGTCCTTATTTAAGATGACATGATTGTCTATGTAGAAAAATCCAAAACATCTTTTATTTGTTTTCTGTTTTGTTCCCTGTATTTCTCGTTCCTCTGTTAGTTTTCTCTTGCCATCCTGTGGGTTACTTAAACATTTTTTGGAACTTCACTTTTACTTAATTATAATGTTTTTGAGACTATTTCTTGTTATAGTTTTCTTGGAAGTTTCTCTAGGTATTATCATACATGTATATAATTTATCATTGCCTACTTGTGTTGATGTTTTACCACTTCCAGTGAAGTATAGAAAGCTTACACTCATTTAGGTCACTTTATCATCTCCACTTATTAAATATACTCATCTTAAAAGTATTTCCTCTGCACCCACTGGATACCATATCAAATGGTGTGGTAAATTTTGATTCAACAATAAAACCATAAAATGTGATTAAAGAAACTCATGAGATGAAGGATAGTCTATTATGTTTATTTCTATTTTGACGCTTTCCAGTGTTCTTTTTTTTTCTGATGGTTCCAGTCTTTTTCTATTACCATCTTCTTTCACTTTGGAGAGCTTTCTTAGGCATTCTTTAAGAGTAGGTGTGCTAACAGCAAATTATCCTAGTATTCATTCATCAGAGAATTTTTTAATTTCTCCTTCAACTCTGAAGGATATTTCCCTGGATATATGATGTGGGGCTAACAGCTCTTTTCTTTTAACACTTGAAAAATGTTGTACCACTTCCTTCTGACCTCCATGGTTTCAAATGAGAAATCCACCATCATTCAAATTGATGTTCCTTTATAGGTAATGCATCATTTTTCTCCACCTATTTTTAAGAATTCTTCTTTGTCTTTAGTTTTTACCAGTCTGACTATGATGTGCGTTGGTGTGAACTTCTTTGGATTTATCCTATTTTGAATTTTTCTCAGCTTCATGAATCTGTAGATTTATATCTTTTGTCAAATTTGGGCGGTTTTCAGCTATTATTTCTTGCAATACTTTTTCAGTCTTCTATTCTCTCTCTTGGACTCCTTGATGCTCTCCAATTTTTTTCCAGCCTATTTTCTCTCTGTTGTTCAGATTGAGTAAATTTTATTGATCTCTCTTCAAGTTCACTGATTCCACTCTGCTACTGAGTCCATCCAGTGAGTTTTTTATTTTGGTTACTGTATTTTTCAGTCATATCATTTCCATTTACTTCTCTTTTATACTTTCTATTTCTTTGCTAAGATTTTCTCCTTTTAGTTTTGTTTCAGGAGAATTTGTAATTGGTTGTTGAAGCATTTTTATGATGGCTGCTTTAAAATCCTTGTCCAATAATTCCTACATCTGATTCATCTTGGTATTGCACCAGTTGATTATCTTTTCTCATTCAAATTGTGGTTTTCCTGAATTGATGAGCAACTTTTTACTGTATCCTGGACATTCTGATTATCACATTAGGAGACTCGATCTATTTGAATCTTCTATTTTAGTAGGCACTTTCTCTGTTTAGGTTTGGATTATAGGTTCTGTCTTACTTTGGGGGGCTTTAGTTCCAATGGCAGTTTAGTTTTTTGAGCCCTTGCATGCTGTTTGGTCTCTTTTTTTCTTCGGGTGATGCTAGTACTCCTGCTCAATCCACGCTGCCTGATACTTTCTGCAGGGGCAGAAGGTCCTTCTCAGGGCTGTTTATTGTCTCTGGGTGACCATCCATGGACGAAGGGGCAGAAGCCACTGGCCTGGGTATCTTTATGCCACTGGGTGGAGCACAGGGAGACACAGGGCTTCACAGTTGCTGCTGTGGGCGTATGGGATCACTCACTGCTCACTCAGCTTGTGAGTGGGAACTGGAGTGGCCAGGGCTTTGCTGCTGCTGTTGTAAACAGATTAGGCCCCCTGCAGGGACCCTAATTGTAGAGCTGAGGGTAGGGGTCTCACTAGGTCTCTGTTAGGCTTCCCTTCCCTAGTCTTTTGGTCAGAGAACAGGCTTTTCTTGGATTTTTTTGTCTATGACCATTGGCAGGTCCAGATTTCAGATCTCTCCTGCCCCCAGTCCGGGAGAAAAAAAGAAAACCCAAGGAACTCACCCCATTGTTGTTCCTCAAGTTCTGAGGTCCCTATCCAGTCCTCCTCCTCCTTTCCAGCTCTCAGAGTTCTTTTATAATTGCCCGTTGAATAATTTCCAGGGCTCTTAGTTATAGTTAGAGGGAAGGATCAGGGGAAAGAGCATGCACGCCACCTTGTTCTGGAACTGGAAGAGCTAACATATATTTTTGATGCCCACTCTGTGCAAAGCACTCAGCTTCCACAGCTGACCACACAGAGGCAGACTCTCATGGACCTTGCTGACTGCCTGGACCATGAACATGCTTTGTCTCTGCTGCAGGGCTGTTGGTTTCTCAGTGGTACCTCTAAGGAAGATGAAGTTTCACAAAAGTGAATGTTCCTTTAATCCAAACTTTCAAAGTTGCTTTTATTTTAATCATATAGGATGAAAAGTTTTCTCGATGTGTTTGCACAGTCACTAAATGGGTCAAAATCTGCATTCCTCTTGGTGCCCTCCATCCTTTGCTGTACCTCTGTCTCCTGCCCTCGGGCCAGCTCAGTAAGTGGGTCTCTCTTCCATGTGCTTTCTGTGGCTCTCTCCTCTCCTGCCTTCCTGTCAGCCAGCCAGCCATCACTCCCACTTCAGGGTAACTCCTTTTGGAAGGCTCCTCACTTCAGTCCTTACTTCTAATTTGCTGAGGGTTAAGGAAATCATATAGCCAAGATTGTTTATATTGTATCTAAATTAGGAGTAAATTGACTGTGAAGGAGCACCCATGAGACTTTACGTTATGAACCAGAGCTTGGGCACTCGGAGTTTTGATAATATTTTGGCAATTCAGTGGCTGTTTTTACTACAGTCTTGTTGTTGGCTGTGTTCCAGATAATCAAGGCTGCTGGAAAAGTGGCCTCTAGATAAATGAGGCATTTTTTCATTTATTCTGTAAACATCCCCCCCCACACACCCCATACAACACCTAACACTTTTAAACTCATGACTCAGACCCAATAAGCCTTTGTTGGGGAAAATACACAAAAGTGGAGATACTTTTCTCAACTTTCTATTACAAGAAAATAGCTGAAAGGATGTTTCACAGCACTCTCCAAAAGAAATTGTTTCTGTGCCAAAATCAAACGTGAGATATTTCAACCCAAAATAAAATCTGACAATGCCATGGGTGACTTAATTACAGCTCGTCTACAAGAAAACAGGATGAAGGCAAAAGGGGATTTTTCAGTTGAGCTCTGTTGGAAATCAAATCCAATTCTAATTCGCATTAACTACGTACTGGACCACACCATTTCCAAAATGTACAACACTCCTATCCGAGGCCCAGATTTTAGTTTTTGGGCTCAGCGCCAGGTTGCCTTCCATCACCGAGAAGGAAACCTGGAAGGCCACATCGCAGGCCCTGGAATTAGGCCTAGCTGGTAAATGGACGTGTGTGACTTCACAGGACAAAAATAATAGACTGCCAAACACTTCCAAACTCACTTGTTTGGACTCAAGGTGAGGCCCCAAAATAATCACATACCTGCTTTCCTAGTAGCCTTTGGCCGAGGCTACCAAATCCTTATTAACAGCACACCCATCAGGCCCAGACATGCCACCCTTCTCTGGCTGCTGTCTCCCCTCCATGCACAATAGAAAGTGTTATTTGGATGACTTGGCCTCCCTCCCCTGATAAATTTGCTGAGTAATTAATCCAGAACTGTCAGCTGATTATTTAACCGCCGAAGCCTCCTGTTCCCGCCTCACTGCTGCACGATGTGGGCAATTGCATCATCCTGAGGCCCGGCTTTCTTTCTCAGGCCCAGCCCTGTCTTTCCCCCAAGGGCTCAGAGAAAAGATGCTTTTTAAGGAAATTGGCTCTCAGGAGCTGTTGTTTCCATGCACTCTATCCTTCCATGGCAATTGTGGCCTGGCAGCAGCCTGGGCAGTGATTTTTGTCCAGCAGCTTCTGCATCTGGCTGTGCGTGAGTGTCTGTGTGTGTGCATGCACACGTGTGTACACATGTGCACAAACATTCCAAAACAGAAACATGGGGCTGGCCCCATGGCCGAGTGGTTATTGAAATTTCATGGCCCAGGGACCGGCTCCATGGTGAAGCAGTTAAGTTCGCACATTCAGCTTCTCGGTGGCCCAGGGTTCACCGGTTTGGATTCTGGGTGTGGACATGGCACCGCTTGTGAAGCCATGCTGTGGCAGGCATCCCACATATAAAGTAGAGAAAGATGGGCATGGATGTTAGCTCAGGGCCAGTCTTCCTCAGCAAAAAGAGGATGATTGGCAGTAGCTAGCTCAGGGCTAATCTTCCTCAAAAAAAAGAAAGGAAAGAAAGAAAGAAAGATAGGAAGGAAAGAAGGAAAGGAGGGAGGAAGGAAGGAAGGAAGGAAGAAAGAAAGTTCCATGGCCCAGGTTTGTGGGTTTGGATCCCAGGTGTGGACCTGTTCTGCTTGTCAGCCATGCTGTGGAGGCATCCCACATACAAAAAATAGAGGAAGATGGGCACAGATATTAGCTCAGGGCTACTTTTCCTCAAGCCAAAAAAAAGAGGAAGATTGGCAAACGGAAGTTAGTTCAGGGTGAATTTTCCTCATCAAAAAAAAAAAACAAAAACAGAAGTGTGCTCATGGGCACTTTTTTCTTGACCAGCTCTTGGGACTTCAAACAGCCTCTTAACAACGCCCCCACATACGACCTTCCCCACCCAATCCCTCCTCCTCACACCTACTGGATGAGTCTTTCTGGAACCCGAAACTGAGGGGAGTTGCATCTCTGCTTTGCAGAACCTTTCAGAGACTCAATTTAACTGCTGGCAATGGGGGTTCGGACCCACCATCTACCTCAAAGCCTTACTTTCCACGGTCCTCTCTCCCTTTACACTGCTCAGAAAATGCCCACTCACTTTTCAAGATTCAATCAAGACTCACGTTCTCTATAAAACCTTTCCCAACCCCTCCATCCTTCTCCCCACCTCAGCACGCAGAAATGACACCATATTGTGTATTTTGTAAGTCCTAAAACCCTACACAAAGATCTCTATTGGGTGAAAAGCCCCAGCAAGGCAGGACCTCTGCAAGTTATCTTTGTATGTCCAGCTTTTGACCTGAGTACCTAGCACACAGCAGCACTTGACAAATGTTTGACAAGTGGACGAATGTACCTTTCATCTGGCAAAGAATTCCAGGCCCTTCCTGGAATAAAGGACATGTTAAAAAGAAAAAAGTCTGAGCCCAAGGGGAACTCTCATATCAGGAAAAGTATGCAGAGAAGGATCCTGCTGGGTCCTCCAAGGAACACACAGACGTGCCTCCCAAGGGGCCTACTGTGTGAATGCCAACCACACAGAGGGCGCTTACAGCCAGCCAAGACCAGGGAGGAAGGGCCCAGAGCCATTCCAGCTTCTCCCTTCCACCTGCCCTAGCACAGCAGAGCAGGAGGCTAGGACAGGCAGAGGGAGGAGGGGGGAAAGAGCAGACCTTGTCTTTACTCCTGCTCAGCCATGGTCCCCGGAGCCTGAGCCAGGCCAGTACTGCAGGAAGGGGCATGAGGAGAGGATTTTAACAGCTGGCTCCCTTTCCTGCTCCTTCTTTTCTGGGTCTTTAGGCTCTCACTCCCCTTTTAAAGCTTACTCCCAGAAATGCATGCGAGAAGAACCCTGCCAGAGCACGCATACCTGCCTTCATCTCAAATCTCAAATCTCTAGCAATGACAATAAAGTATGCTTTATAAAAGGAAATTGCCCCTAACTGGGCCAGACATTGGACCAGATCCTTATAAGACCCCGTGACAGATGAGGTCAGGTGGAGGGAGAGACCACATCAAGAGCCTGCCTGCTCACCACACAGCCTGTCCTGTCCCCACCACCCCGCATCACTAGGTTGTAACAAAGGAGGAACAGCGTTCAGGCAACCCCTGATACAAAACTGGAAAACACATCCACAAAAGGACAAGTATTTAAAGACAGTGACTATCAAGAAAGAAGCATCAAACTCATAAGCGGACGAATAAATTGTTCAGAAAAAGAATTAAAAGGAAACAGAAGGAGACTTGAAACAAATATAATTAATTTTGTACCAGCCACATGTACAAATTCTTTTACGTATAGAAATTTAAAATTATTTAAGCAAAAAGTACCGAAAAGAACAGAAGTAAAATCTTCCAGGTCTAAGAGAGGACAGGCTTTATTTATAAAAGAAGAGGAGGAGGAGGGAGAGGAGGAGGAGAAGAAAAAGAAGGAGACAGAGAAGGAAGAGAGGAGGAAGGGAAGAAGAAAGAACATAAAATTCTATACTCAACTGAACTGCCGTTCAGGTGTGAGGGGAAAAAATGTCCAGTTACGTCATGGTAAATTGGATTACTGTTCTCAGTTCTTTACTCCCTCCCTTGACTATGGGACCGGGAAGTGACTCGTAGCAAAGAAGGAGGAGTAGACACCCTCGCCCTATTGGCTTTGATCTTGGTCATGTGACCTACTTAGGCCAGTGATACTCGAGCAAAGCCTGGGCTGTGTTCACGGGGTTTGGCCCAGCCTCTCCAGCTCCTGTGGTCTGCCGTGGGAAGAGTGTGCCCCAGGGAGCCACTTCATCCAGAAGGAGACACATGGAACAGAGCCAAATCCAACTTACAGTTGAAGCTAAGCCCAGATAAGCCTGTCCAGAGACAGTCACATTCCAGCTGACCCACAGACCCACAAACAAGCAAAATATATGTTTGTCATTATAAGTCACAGGACTCTGGGTTAATTGTTATACAGCATTAATGCAGCAACACCTGAATAATACACAACACACAGAAAGTTCACTATTCAGGCCCTTTCTCTGAAAGAATTACTAGAGGATATCCTTCTTCAAAATGTAGTACAATCCAAGAGACAGGGAATTTTAAAAAGCGGTAATAAAATATATAGTTACATCTAACTGGCATTGATTTTAAGAAAAATCAACAATAGTCTTTTTTAATAAAGTTTTAATTTTTAATTTATTTATTTTTGAGGAAGATTAGTCCTAGCTAACATCTGCCACCAGTCCTCCTCTTTTTGCTGAGGAAGACTGGCCCTGAGCTAACATCCGTGCCCACCTTCCTCTACTTTATATGTGGGATGCCTGCCACAACATGGCTTGCCAAGCAGTGCCATGTCCGCACCCAGGATCCAAACTGGCAAACCCCAGGCTGCCGAAGCGGAATGTGCAAACAACCACTGAGCCACCAGGCTGGCCCAACAATAGTCTTGATGATTATTCCAGATGATCTCAAAATGAGAAGTGGTAATGACAGGAAAAGTGAAGTTAGGGTTTTGTTTTGTTCAGATGGAACAGTAAGGGATGAGGAATAGAGATGTAATTAAATCAACACTGATAGGAGAAAATGTGTCATTGTGCAAATTAAAGCTCTAAGTGTAATCACTAGAAAAATACAGACTGGAGATGTGTTACTTTCAATCCATTAGAACAAGAAAGAAAGGAAGAAAACCATCAATCCAACAGAAGGCAAGATTTTTTTAATTAAAAAGGAGAAGAACAGGCAGAATATTAGTGACAAAGCATAGAATATGATGGCAGGAATAAATTCAAAAAGGTAAGTAATCAGTAAAAAGTCAAGGTTAAGTTCTTCTGTAAAGGCAGACATTTGGGAATTAGAAGACGCTCCTGAGACAAAATAATGCAAAAAGTATAGAAAGAAAAGATAAAAGCGAAAAAAGCATAGCAGGCAAACACTAAGAAATAGATACTGGAGCAATATTACATCCAGACAACAAGATTTGAAGATAAAAGCATCAAAGAGGACAAACAAAAACTACACTTACTTAGTAAAAAAAGGAAAATCCATATAACAATCATCAACCTGGATGAACCTATCAACTAATTCCAAAGTATTTAATACAAAACTGATAGAAAGGCAAGAAACGGACAAGTCCACCTCACAATGGATATTTTAACACATTTCTTCCAAAACTCAGCAGATCAAATAGACCAAAAAACAAGTGAGGGTCTAGAGAATTTAAATAACCTAATGAACAGGAATGGCTTAATGGAGAACTTTGTGTGCAACAAGCAGAAAATATACATTTATTCCAAACACACAAAAATCGGCCACTATCAGGCTTAAAGAAAACCTCAAAACATTTCTCAAAGCAAAAATCTCCCAGGGCATCTTCATTGAACACAATTCCATAAAATATAAATTAATAGCAAAAAAAAGAGCCAAAAACCCAATTCATCTGAGAACTTTAGAACAACAGAAAAATTCAAACAGAATTGTGAATTATTTTAAAACAAACACAGAGTAGTGCATGTCAAACCTATAAACTTCAGTCAGAGAGGTATTCTGAAAAAGATTTAGTCTTTAATGCAAATATTAGAACATTTTAAAAATGAAAATGGATGCAATAAGCGTTCAACTCAAGAAGCAAGGAAAAAAATAGCAAAGCAAAGAATGAAGTGCAGAATTAGTAAATACAAAAGCATAAACAAGTGAGTTTCTTCATGAAGCCAAAGTTGCTTTTCTTGCAAACCAGATTAATAGCTAGATAAATGACTCTTAAAAAGGAGGGGGGAGTCAAGAATTTAGAATGTAGTTGCCTGTGTTTGTGTGTATGTGTGTAAGCAAATGAATATAAAATTGATGGGGTCTCAAATCTGTGGGAAATTTAATAAATTCTATTGGGACAATCAACAAAGTTTACTGGAAGAAAATTAAGGTTAAATCCCTACCTCACAGCATATATACAAAAATGAATTCCACTGGCACAAAAACAGACACACAGATCAATGGAACAGAATCGAGAGCCCAGAAGTAAATCCACACATTTATGGACAGCTAATATTCGACAAGGGAGCCAAGAGCATACGATGGAGAAAGGAGAGTCTCTTCAATAAATGGTGTTGGGAAAACTGGACAGCCACATGCAAAAGAATGAAAGTAGATCATTCCCTTACACCATGCACAAAAATCAACTCAAAATGGATTAAAGACTTGAATGTCAGACCCAAAACCATGAAACTTCTAGAAGGTGGTACGCTCTTTGACATCTGTCTTAGCAGCATATTTTCAAGTACCATGTCTGGCCGGGCAAGGGAAACAAAAGAAAAAATGAACAAATGGGACTACATCAAACTAAAAATCTTCTGCACAGCAAAGGAAACAATCAACAAAACGAAAAGACAACCTAACAATTGGGAGAAGATATTTACAAACCATATATCAGATAAGGGGTTAATATCCAAAATATACAAAGAACTCATACAGCTCAACAACAAAAAAAACAAGAATTCAATTTAAAAAAATGGGCAAAAGATCTGAACAGAGATTTCTCCAAAGAAGATATACGGAAGGCCAACAGGCATATGAAAAGATGTTCAACATCGTTAGCTATCAGAGAAATGCAAATCAAAACTACAATGAGGTATCACCTCACTCCGGTCAGAATGGCTATAATTAACAAGACAGGAAACAAGAAATATTGGAGAGGATGTGGAGAGAAGGGAACCCTTGCACCCTGCTGGTGGGAGTGCAAACTGGTGCAGCCACTATGGAAAGCAGTATGGACTATTCTCAGAAAGTTAAGCATAGATCTACCATGTGATCCAGCTATCCCGCTGCTGGGTATTTATCCAAAGAACTTGAAAACACAAAGGCATAAAGACACTTGCACCCCTATGTTCATTGTGGCATTATACACAATAGCCAAGACTTGGAAGCCACCTTGGTGCCCATCAAGGGACGAATGGATAAAGAAGATGTGGTATTTATACACAATGGACTACTACTCAGCCATAAGAAACGACAAAATCTGGCCATTTGTGACAACATGGATGGACCTTGAGGGTATTTTGCTGAGTGAAATAAGTCAGAGGGAGAATGTCAAATACCGCATGATCTCACTCATAAGTAGAAGATAAAAACAAAGACAAACAAACACATAGCATTGGAGATTGGATTGGTGGTTACCATAGGGGAAGGGGGGAGGGGGGAGGGCAAAAGGGGTGATTGAGCTCACATGTGAGGGGATGCACTATAATTAGTTTTTGGGTGGTGAACATGATGTAATCTACACAGAATTCGAAACATATTACCATGTACATCCGGGGAAAAAAAAAAGAAATTAACATTTGGTAAATTAGAATTGAGCCGTATGATACGCTTCTGTCAGTTTTCTTCCTGATTATGAATTCCAAATGTATTACTACCTTAAATTAAATTCTATATTACATATATACACATGTGTGCAAAAAAAAAGAGAAAGAAATTCCAAATGAATCAAAAAACAAACATAAAACACACACTATAAAAGCATTACAAAAAATATAGGATAGCATTTTTGTAAATTCAGGGTAGAGTAGAAGTAAAATGCAAAGGCTATAAAGAAAAGGACTACATACTTTTTTTTTAATTGTGTACAACCATCACAAAAATACAGGTTAAAAACAGCAGATTGGAGCAAAATATTTGCAACGTGCATGAAAGATAAAGAATTAGCATCCAGAATTATAAACAATTTAATAAGAAAAAAGGAACGACCCCTTTTTTTAAAGAGGAGGACGTGGATAGACAATCTACACAAGGAGAGCTACAAATAGGCACTCAGTATGTAAAAGGATGCCAGCCTCTCCAGTCTTCGCACGGAGCACTGCCACCACCACCTGGCTGTGGGGAAGAGAGAGAGCAAAGACGAAAAGCACAAAACCTTTCCCTTGACCCCTTTTAGGACATTCGCAAAGTGGCAATGGAGAAAAAGAACTTCGGTGTGCTAAAAGGAGGCGTTATGCCAGGATGTCTCCCACCAAAATTTGATTCGTGACTTAAAGGGCCTCTCTGATCCACCACAAGTTGTGGCTCCGAATTTCTGGAACTTTGAGAGCAGCACAAATTCCTTTAGGTCTCCGTCTGCGCCATAAATGCGATCAGACTCTGTTTTTCTTTTTGGATCACACATTCCGCAGCGAGGCTCACGTATAATTACTCTTGAAAACTCACCCACGTGAAAATCAGGCCACAACGTTTTTTCATGCAAAAAGCACCCAGTCCTTCCCAGGGTTGCAACATGAAACCTAGTCAACGTCTTAGAAACCACAGACCCGGGCTTGCCCACAAAAACACCACTCCCTGGGGCCCAAGCCCACTGAGCCCTGGTAGAGAGCGCTCAATCATGGGATGCATTAAGAGCTAAGCATAAGACGCGGAATTAATAGCTAACAATTAAGAGAACATCAGCAGACATGGGCCAGGCCAGGGGAAGACATGTTAGTTATATCAGGACTTCCCATGTCATCTGAGGACACAGCAGCCTGTCCTGGAGACCAGCCCTTACCTTCAGGAAGTCCTGCAGTTAACCATCCTATTTGTTTTTAATTGTGGTAACATACACATAACACAAAATTTACCTTCTTAACCTCTTTTACGTGTACTGTCAGTAGCATTAAGTACACTCACCTTATGAACATTCTCCACCATCCACAGAACTCTTTTTATCATCTCATTTGAAACTTTGCACCCATTCTGCAATAACACCCTAAACCCTCTGTCCCCAGCCCCTGGCAACCACCATTCTGCTTTCTGTCTGTATGAATTTGACTATGCCGGGTGCATCATTTGACTGGAATTCTGTGTTTGCCCTTTTGTGTCTGGCTTATTTCACTTAGTATAATGTCCTCAGAGTTCCTCCATGTTGTAACATGTGTCAGAATTTCCTCCTTTTTTAAGGCTGAATAATATTCCATTGTATGTCCATATTACACTTTGTTTATCCACTCATCTGTCATGAACACTTGCTTCTACCTTTTGGCTATTGCAAAAGGCATCCAGAATTCCACAGGCTCCTAGTAACCCAGTGCAAAGCCTTGCAGTGAGCTTCATTTTCCCCAAACTAGTCTCGTGTCTAACCTGAACCCTTTGTGCTACATCTTAAGGCCATCTCTTCCACGTGCTCAGTGAGGGCTCTGCCTCGGCTCCACCATGTATGAGCTATAGGACTTTGAGCAACACCCTTCACCCTTCCACACAGCAGTTTTCTCCTTAGTAAAGGGGGAATATCTTGCAGAGCTTTAGGGAATATTAAGTGAGCTAAGGCGCAGAGAGTGCTTGGCCCCGAGCCTGACACATGGTAGGAGAGTGATATTGGTATCATTCTGAAATAAGCATGCTTTGTAGATTTAAAAATTGTCAATCTTCTGGGTCCAGCCTGTGGCAGAGTGGTTGAAGTTCCACACACTCGGCTTCCTCCGCCCAGGTTCTCTGGTTCGAATCTCAGGCGCAGACCTACCCCGCTCATCAGCCATGCTGTGGAGGCACCCGACATAGAAAATAGAGGAAGACTGGCACAGATGTCAGCTCAGGGCTAATCTTCCTCCCACAGAAAAAGAGGAAGATTGGCAATGGATGTTAGCTCAGGGGCAAATCTTCCTCACCAAAGGAAAAAAAAAATTGTCAATCTTCTGTCTTCAGTCTTAGTTCTTTTAACTCTTCTAGATGAGCCCCTGTGTGTGTGTGTGTGTGTTCACTGAGTCAACTTTCACACACAAAGATGCCAGCTGAGTTACCCACACATCCTTCTGCAGCACAGCTCAGGGCAGAGAAGTGGGGTCATGCTATGACAACCAGTCTGGGGATGCAGATGGGCATCATTTTAGCCCCTAGGGGCTGGGTTCTAGACCCACATCTCTTTGCATCTCACCACCTAAGCATCTAGAAACACACTCTTGACCAATGCTGAACCGAAGGGACCAAGAAACCCCTGACTCCACTTTGGGACAAGGTTTTCCATGTGCTGAGGTGGCTCTTGAACCCAAGGTCAACTCAGCACCAGCTCTTCCAGCTCCCATTAGATGGCCCTCTCCTCAATTGCCCCCATTTCTGGCTATGTTTGCCCCTTTTTACAGCCAAATTAAACAAACGAGCAAAAAATACTATTTCTTCTCGGCCCAGAGCAGCCTGTGCAATCCCACCTCTGGCAAATTCGTTCCCGTATTCAATACACAGCTGTATAATGAGTGCCCAGATTTGCCAAGTACTGTGTTGGGGGCAGCCACAGGCTGCTGTCTGTCAGTGGCCTCCCTTGCTTTTCTGCTGGGCTCTCACCTTCTCCTCCAGGGCCTTCCTGTAAGGCCCACCTATTGCAATAACAAATTAGGTGCAGCTTTTCACAGTACCTCCCCCACCTACAGCCCCAGGTTGAGAACCCACCCTGCTCCAGGCCCCTCGTCCCCGGCTCATCTTTAAGATGGAGATACTACTGGGAAGGACCAACAGGTTAATTCATAATCGGACCAGACCGTGTCCTGTCAGACTGACTGTCATCTGGTGAATGGAATCATGGAAGAGGTTGCTTTGTAGGGTAAACAACCTGGGGCTTGAATTTCAACCAACTTCCCCACTTACTAGCTGTAGGACAATGATCACGGCAGGGGCAGGGGGGCGGGGCAGGGGGCGTGGCCTGCCCTGCTCACACCACTCCCCCAGGGGCTGGGGGCTCTGTGACCTGTTGCCTGGCCCTGGTGCATGGAGCGTGGGGAGAAACACCCAACCCACCACCCTCACAATATAGTAAGACAGCCAGTGGCAAACCCTCTGTTTCTCTTAATGAAGTGTTTTTGTTTCAAACTTGGGGTCCCAGTACAATTCCAAGCTCTATCTACTTCTGCATTCAGATTCAGGAATTCCTGAAAACCTCATATATACGTGTAAATGCAGGTCCGTAAGATTCCTCTCCTGGAACAGGCAGCTTGAATGGCACATCTCCCAGACAGGGAGCTCCCGGCCCCCCGTCCTGCTCCCAGCAGCATTCTAGCCAGAGGGCCTGGCACTCTGCTGCTGAGGTCCCAGGGGTTCCCTGGTACCTGCTCCTCCCAAGGCCTGCTCATTTTAACTTTTCCCAAGATCCTGGAAATGAGCTCCGCAGCCCTCCAATAAATCCCTGTTTATTGCCAGAGCCATGAGAACCTTAACTTAATATACCGTGTGATCTTAGGCCAAGCAGTCAGCCTGTGTGAGCCTGCGCGATGGAGACAGAGCACCCAGCACCAGGCTGGCCCTCAGCAGAAGCCCCGTAAAGAGTAGCAACTCTCCCTGCCCGGTGACACAGAGGTTGAGAGGGCATCAAAAGTGGAGGGGGCAAGATGAGAAATAGAGAATGTACGAATCTGGAGTGATGGGCAGGCTGGAGCAGGTAGGGCCAAAAGACTGGCTTTACTCAGTCTCCACTTCTGCCTCAGACCACCATCCCTGATCCCCACTCCCAACACGCACCCCAACATTATCTACTCTGATGATCTCAAAACCCCTCTGTACCAGGGAATATCGGTGCATCTCTGCACACGGGGTCCCATGTGCACCTGCCATCTACTTTCTTTGTAGCCCCTGTATGAGGATGATGATTACGATGGTTTGGTAGGACAGTAATGGTCCCTCAAAGATGTCCACCTTCACCAGAACCTGTGAATGTGGCAAAATGTGATTAAGGTTGCAGAAGAAGGAATTAAATTTCCTAATCAGCTGCAAGGGAGATTGTTCTGGATTATCCAGCTGGGCCCAATGTAGTCACATGAGCTATTAAAAACAAAAGAGGGAGGCAGCCCTGATGGTCTAGCAGTTAAGTTCAGTGCGCTCGGCTTTGGCTGCAGGGGTTCAGTTCCTGGGCACAGAACTACACCACTCATCTGTCAGTCGCCATGCTGTGGTGGCGGCTCACATGGAAGAACTCCAGAAGAACTTACAACTATACACAACTATGTACTGGAGCTTTGTGGGGTTAAAAGAAAGCAAAAAAGGGAGATTGGTAACAGATGTGAGCACAGGGTGAATCTTCCCCTGCAAAAAAAAAAAAAAGTAAATAAAAATAAAAGAGGGCGGCAGAAGAGTTGATCAGAGATGTGATGTGGGGGACTCAACCCGCCAGTGCTGGCTTTGAAGATGCAGGAAGTGGGTCACAAGCCTAGGAATGCAGCAGCCTCTGGAAGCTGGGAATGGCCCTCAGTTTACAGCCAGCACAAAAACAGGGAGCTCAGTTCTACAACCACAAGGAACTGAGTTCTACAGACAACCCAAATGAGAAAGGAAGCAGATTCTCCTCTAGAGCTTCCAGAAGGGAATGCAGCCTTCTGACACGTTGATTTTCACGTGGTGAGATCCACATGGGACTTCTGACCTCCAGCTGTTAGACAGCAAAGTTGAGTTGTTTTAAGTCACTGAGTCTGTGGTGGTTTGTTACAGCAGCAACTGAAACTAACATAGATAGTCATAATGCACACGTTGCATCAGGCCCGTACTGACTGTTCTATGCGTATGGCCATATTCAATCTTCACTATAGCCCTGTTAGGTAACAACTATTGTCATCATCTCCATTTGGTAGAATGGGAGAGAATGTCAGAGAGAAGCTATGTCCCTTTCCCAAGGTCACACAGCCACTAAGTAGGGAGTTGGAATTGGATTCTGAACAACCAGACTCCAGAGGTTGTCCATTAGCCACTATGCAATTGTGCCTCTGAGGTCCCAGGGCCCAGCACAGAGCCACTAGATGACTGTGGTCCCCAAAAGCACACACATACACACACACACACTCATGCACACACAGAGTAGTAACTTCCTGGCCAACTTTTGCTGCTCCATTGTTGTGCTGACTGCCCCTGAGGACCTTTTTACAGGACTGTCTGCTCCTGTGGTTTGGTTGTGAGATCACTTAGAACTTTCTGGTTTTCTAGGAAAGAGGGTCTCCAAGTTCAGCAGCCACTCCAGCAGGAAAAAGCACCACATGGAAAGATGTTGCATCATTTAAGAAAGGGTTAGAACCAAAGTCCACACCCACTGCCACTCTCTGCCATGGGAGAGCAAACCCACTGGCTCAACCACACTAATCTTCTTAAGAATCCTTTAAAAAAAAGTCAAGCAAACCATAGACAAATCTAGGCTAAAAAGTCTTTGGTTAATGGAGAGGAGAAAAAGAATCGTTAATCAGCAGTGTGGTCTCTTTTACGCTCTGATGAAGATCAAGATGACAAACATCACAAAATTGTGAATTGACACAAAGGAGGCACAATCTGACGTTTCTCTGTCACTAATTCTCAGAATTCTAAAATAGAATAACAATCACCATAATACACGATGGTTTTACAGACCGTGATCTACTGAATTACAAAAGGGGTTTCACCCAACGTCAATCCCTCAATGACTTTTCGGTTTTCATATTTGGTGTTATTTCCTCCTTTTGCAAAGAGCAGACATGACACAGCAACATGACCCAGGGAGGGACCTTCATTTTCTATGAAGACCCGTGCCTGAGCCCCGCCAGATCGCTATCTTCCCCACAGGGCTTTGCTGAGGTCTCCAAAGGAAACGTCTCTTTTTATTTAAAAGAAGTAAATCTGCAATTTTGTGAAATGTAGGCAATCCCAGGAATGAAGACTCTTTCAGTTCAGAGAATAACAAATTAGCCAAGAGCTCCGAAAAGAGTGTAATGGTTTTCCACGAGACCCATGCCAGCAACCTCAGCTGGGAACCCCGGGCAAGAGAAGAGACAACTTTTGCACTTACATTCTTCCTGTGATTCCTGAAGGAAAGAGAAATCACAGTTTGACTTGTTACGCAAACATCTCTAGGCCAAGAAGAAAAGAGGAAATGGATACTAAATACTTATCATGTCTCAGAGGCTATAGAAATAACAACCACTAACGTGTATTAAATTAGGTACTCTACTATGCCCGTTACACGCATCATCTCGTTTATTATTCACAGCAATGACAGAAGTCCCCAGTGTGCAGATGGAGAAGCAGAGGCCAAGAGAGATTTCTGTCCCAAAGTGCCTTAGTTAGTGAACCATGAAGACCTGATTTGAAGCCAGGGGCCAGAAGCTTTCCTACATATCCATGGCTGGAATTGTTACAGAGGAGGAGTCTTTGTCACCAATTTACCGAGGAGTCCACCAAGTGTCGCCCATCTGGAGGGGATGGAGACGAGGTTGAAAACCACGTTGTCTTTTCCCCAAATGAAATAGATTAAGGAAGATGGGTTGAATGTAGGAAAAGGCTGCCATTGAAAGGACTTCCTACTTGAAAAGTAAGCTATGGGCAGCCATGGGTTTACCCCATGGTAGGCTGAGTGGGTGGTGTGGTCAGTCTCAAGCTTTCAATGGACTGGAACAAGGAAAAGGCAAGAAGCTCAAAGAGGAACAGCTGCTGCTGAGGGCTGCGGATAAGGGGCTGGTGAGCTCTGCTGGGCGAGCTGACAGAGCCCAGGCAGGCCTCGCATACACCTGTACACAGCGCTCTCCCAAACAAGCAGGCCCTCCTCTCGCGCAGGAACCTATTTGCCTTCTGAGTATGAGGACCTGGCGTCCAGAACTGGGAATGCAGAGCACAGGAGCAGGGGGAGGAGGGCTGAGCCAAGCACCTTCCTCCCTCTCCCCATTTTCTTTCTCCATAAGTTAGTAGCTTACTCTCAAGGAAGAGTTTTTAAGCAGTTCTGGCTCCCTTCCTTTTAAAAACAATTTCTTTCCATCACTAAATGTAAACCACATCTTGAGGAGGGAAAGAAGTCTCCACTCGATGAGAAGACTGTGCCAGAGAGCTCCTGTTGTCCCAGAAACAGCATAGGACCATCATTCCTTCACTCACGACTCACTGAGTGCCCGCCATGCGTCAGCTGTTATACCAGGCACTGGGGAGTCGTGCAGAGGTGAAGAAGACAGCACACATGAAGATAACTCTAAAGGGGTTGACTTGGAGCTCTGGGAGCAGGAAATGTGTGATTTGAGGTGGCGCAGGGCAACTGGCATCATTTCCTTACTCCTACATGTGAGGAAATCATGGAGAAAAACTTGCAAATTAGGCAAGGCGGTTCTGTCTGGAAGCTCTGAGACAAGCTGAGAAGTCACCAGGATGGGTGACTTCTGAGCTCTGAGCACAGAGATAGTTTGTTTCCAGACATCTCACAGACCAGTAGAGCCGGAAGATCTAAAGATGTTCCACACCAATGCCTTCCTGCCTCATGTGCAGAAAATGACCTGAAGGAAGTGACCCCAAGAGAATTTCAGGGACCTGTTCCAGAAAATCAGACGCGTGTCAGATCAAAAGGGGAAGCCCACTTATCTTCAATTTGGTCTGATTGTCCATTTGGTTGGATTCATCACTCATTCATTCATTGAATCATTTACCGAAACATTTTGTTGAAACATTTACAGAGCACTAATTCTATGCCAAGAACTGGGCTTGGCTCAACATTTCTCTAGAACAAAAGGATTTAAGTTTCAAATGAGAATGAATTTTATTACTGCTATTTCAAATGTATTAATCATTACAAGTGTTGCAATTTCGCAAATCGTTTTGTCATTTGGTAATTCCCTGCTTTGATCTCAATCTAACCACCTTCTGGTGGAAGGACCCAAGGGAATACGTGTAGAGCCTTGACAGAGTCTTCTATGATATACATACTACGGTAAAATTACAAAAAGCCAAAGCCCAAAAAAAGTCCCAAAAGCAGCCAAAGCGGGGAAGACACGTACCTTCAAAAGAGCAACGATGAGACTGACAGTTAACGTTCTAATAGAAACCGTGGAAGTCAAAAGCAATGAAAAGATTTTCAAGTGCTAAAAGAAAATAACTTACGACCTAGAATTCTGTACCCAGCAGACTATCTTTCGAAACTGAAGGCATAATAAATACATTTTCAGACTTCAGTTCCCTCCAACAAAAACCTGAGAGTATTCATCAAAAGAAAACCCATACTGGGGGCCAGCCCTGTGGCTGAGTGGTTAAAATTACACACTCTCTGCTTTGGCGGCCCAGGTTCACAGGTTTGGACCTCAGGCGCATACCTACTCCACACATCAGGCAAGCTGTGGTGGCATCCCACACACAAAAAAGAGGAAGATTGGCATGGATGTTAGCTCAGGGCTAATCTTCCACAAGCCAAAAAAAAAAGAGGAAGATTGGCAATGGATTTTAGCTTAAGGCAAATCTTCTTCATCAAAAAAAGAAAAGAAAACCTGTACTGAATGATATACTAAAAGAATTCTTTAGCAAAAGGAAAATGATGCCCCTGCCAAAAAGAAAAGAAAAGAAAACTACAGAAACAAAGAAGAGCTAGGGAAAAGACATATATGTGGGTAAATGTAAACAAATATTGGTTGTACAAAATAATAATGATGACATACTGAAACTATAATATATCCAGACTTGAAACTCATGATTGCTATAATAGCACAAAAGGTATGAGAGGGTAAACAGTGTTAAAGTGTTCTAAGGTAACAACTTTGTCTGAAAAATGATAAAAATGTTCATTTATATTCAAGGGTAAAATGCCAAGAATATAAAACTAAGAAGCTAACAGACAAGGGAAAACTGGATAATAAAAATCTTTGATTAATACAAAAGAAGGCAAGAAGGGAGAGACAAAGAAACACAAAATAGGCAACACAAGTAGAAAACAAATTATGAGATGGACATCATTATATAAAATGGAAATTTTCCAAATAGAAGAATGAGGTAACATTAACAAAATGGAGGAGTAAAGACCTCCAAAAGTTTGTCCCTCCATAAAAGCAATCAGAAATTGGCAAATTTTCTCAAAATCAACTTTTTCAGAACTTTGAAAATTAACCAAAGACTTGTAGCAACCCAGGGAGCATTTAGTCAAGAAAATTGACTAAATCTTATGAAGTAAGGAAACAAAAAGTATCCTATTGGAAAAGAAGAAGTGAAAGTATCTGTATTTGCAGGTGACATGATCTATATAGATAGCTAGATAGAGACAGAGATATATGATATATAGAGACCTATAGAGATCTATCTAAAGAATCCATAACAGCAACAAATCTATTAAAACGAATAAATGAGTTCAGCCAGGTTATAGGATACACAATCAATATTCGAAAATCGGTTGTATTTCTAAACCCTAGCAATGAACAATTTGAAAATGAAATTAAGAAAACTATCCCATTTACAATTGTATTGAAAAGAAAAATACAGAAGAAAAAAGTTAATCAAAAAAGTACAAGACTTGAATACTGAAAACTCCAATACTTTGTTGAACAAAATTAAAAATCTAAATAATGGAAAGACATTCCATGTTCATGGATAGGAAGACCTAAGGTTAAGATGGCAACGCTGGGGCCAGCCCCATGGCCTAGTGGTTAAGTTCAGTGTACTCTGCTTCAGCAGCCTGGGTTTGGTTCCCGGGTGCAGACCTACACCACCCATCAGTGACCATGATGTGGTAGCAATCGCCGTGAGAAATAGAGGAAGACTAGCACAGAGGTTAGCTCAGGGCTAATCCTCCTCAAGCAAAAGGGAAAGATTGGCAACAGATGTTAGTTCGGAGTGAATCTTCCTCAGCAAAAAAAAAAAAAAAAAAAGATGGCAATACTCCTCAAATTCATCTGCAGAGTCAATGCAATCCCTATCAAAATTCCAACTGCCTTTTTTACAGAAATAAGCAAACTGATCCTCAAATTCGTATAGAATTACAAATGACTCAAAATAGCCAAAACAATCTTGAAAAAGAAGAACGAGTTTGCAGGACTCACACTTCCAGATTTCAAAATCTATAAAGCTCTACAAAAGAAGCTACAGTAATCAAGACACTGTGGTATGGGTATAAGAATAGACATATAGACATAATGATCGGTGGAATAGGACTGAGGGTCCAGAAACGAACTGAACAGTTCCTGTAGTATTATAAACCCAAACGTGAAAGGTAAAGCAATAGAGTTTCTATAAGATTACATAGGAGAATAATTTTATGACCTTGAGCTAGGCAGAGATTTCTCAAATAGGACAAAAAATCATGAATAATTATATGAAAACCTTGCCAAATTGGACTTCATTAAAATTAGGCATATCTGTTCAGGAAAAAAATACGATCAGAAAGTGAAAAAGCAAACCACACACTAGGACAAGGTAACTACAGCAAATACATCCGGCAAAGGACTCATATCCAGGAGGTATAAAGAAAATCTCCAAATGAGATAGGCTGACGAGCCTATTTAAAAACTGAACAAATAATGTAAACAAGCGCTTCACAAAGGGAGATATCTAAATGTCCAACAAACATTTAAAGAGGTGCACAACATTCTTAATCACCAGAGAAGCGCAAATTGAAGATGCAATGAGATACCATGACACACGCTCCAGAAAATAAACTAATACTACCAAGTGTTGGTGAGAATATGAGCAAAGGAATATTCATATACTGCTAGTGTGGAACATAAACTGGTTCAACTTCTTTGCATAGCTGTTAGGCAATATTCACTGAAGCTGAACATACGCATAGCTTATGACTGACCGATCAATTCCACTCCCCGATGCCTACCCAGCAGAAACGCGTACGTGTGTTCACCTAAAGACATGTTCAAGGCAGCATTATTCATGACAGTCCAAAACTGAAAACAACTCAAACATCCAGCAAGAGAGAACGGATGAATAAATAGAACACATGAATAAATTAACACAATGGAGCGGTATACGGCAAGGAAAAACAACGTGGCAGAATCTCACAGACAGAATATCAAGCAAGAGAAGCCAAGCTGGAAAGAGTGCCCACTTCCTAGTTCCATTACCAGTCTATGGTGAGGGAGGTAAGACTAGTGATTTAGTGATTACCTTTGGAGGAGGTGATGCTGGAGGAGAGACAGGAAGGGAGCGTAACTCAGCACAATGCACACGTTGTTCCCTATGTATATTACAGTTCAATTAAAAGATTCACCATAAAAGCATTGGAAAGGCCATCCAGAAACCACCAGGAGGAGGGGGAGTGAAATGCAGCGCAGGTGAGAGTGAGGCTGAGCAGAACCTGCGAGCAAAGTCAAGAAGCACGACCGAGATTCCCCTCTCATCAGCTCTGCCAGGAGGGATAAGGGCTGGTCCCGCTGAGACAGAGCAGCTGCTTCTCTGAGTATCAGAGACAGACCACTGAGAAGAGCTGACTCGGGCCGCATGGAAAACTTTATCTCATCTGCCTCCTCCCCATAGCTTTGAACCATCTCCAACTCCTTTCTTTCTGATAGCACAAAAGGAAGGAATGTGCACACACGGAATTGACTCAGAAGTGTCTCTGAAGATGACCAGGGAAAAATCCCAGGCAGCTTTTGGAAGGCAAGTGTGCAACATTAAACCCCAGCACACAATTCCGCTGCTCTTGAATCTGTCACAGCCACTTCCACACACCACTCACCAGCACCGTGGAGTGTGTGCCACGTGTCCACCAGTGTTCTTCCCACTCGATGTGTATATGAAATGGTTTAATCCTCCCAATAAACCTATGAAGCATATTTTACCATCATCATCCCCAATTATGGATGCGAAAACGGAGATACAAAAACATAGGCACCTTGCCAAGCCCCCACCACTAGTTAGTGGTGAAGCTGGGATTTGAGCCCCGTGCTTCACCTCTGCACCACACCACCCCCTGGGAACACAAGTCCGGGTGGCCTCTACAGAGGACTAAGGTCAGCTTCTGCACGCCTGGGGTCATTTCCAGAGAAATATTCTTAAAGACTTCAAATCCAATGCCTATAATCCATGCAGGGGGTAAAATGAATGTTCCAGAGAAAGGCGCTGTGCTTCTAAGCCCGATTCCTTGTAGAGACATCACTTTGTTAGTAGAAAGACTAAGGTCAAGCTTTTCAGGGAAATGACCACAAACACACAATTTCATCAACTATTAATGAGGTCGTGTTCAGGAGATTCTCAGACTCTTTGGAAAGTTTCATTCAACCCGAGCCTCGAGTCCTGCTCTTTGTTCTATAAAACTGAATCTCCACCAGCCCTGCAAAAGGGTCTCCCCTCAGGGCCAACTTTTCCAGGGCAGACTGTTGTCAGTAAGGAGAAGCGTCCGCGTTGGTGTTTCTGACCGCTACTGCAGGTAGCACCCGTGGGACCGAGGCTCCTGGTCCGTGAAGCCACAGCCCCTGGAAGCAGCTCCAGGAGCAGTTCATCAGCATCCTGGGAGACCTGTCCCCCTGGCTGGTGCTGTTCAGACCCCCCCTCTCTTCTCTCTCTCTGGAGCATTCCAGAAGCGGGCTGACAGATGGGGCTTCACGTGAGCGTTCTTTGCTTGTTCTAAGGGCTAGAATGTGAGGACACGGATGTAGACGGCCTGGGGATCCCATCCTAATCACTGGGCCCCGAACTGTTCCAAATTGGGAAGGTCTGCTTTCGCGTATAGCTGCTTCTTGTCCAGAAGGGACCTCGTCTTCATCATTTATGGGGATTTCTAAGACATCAGTTTCAACAGTGGTAAAGAAGTGAACATGCAATTTGGAACGTGTTATGGATCAGTTGCGCCACGGTTAGCAAGCCCGTTATTTTCTAGCGCATGGTCTGTTAACACGTCTCCTAAGTCACTCACAGACACTCTTTTTTGTTTACAACTGATGGAACTGACTCCTTCAAAAAGCACAGCTACAAAGGGAGCCAACACTTTTTTATGCTAAAGCTGAAAGTCCTCAGTCCCACTGGGACAAAAAGGAAATTAAAAGGGATAATTAAAAGGGTTGCTAAAGTGGGGACCTGGTGATGCTGTGCCGTAAGTGGAAGGATGCTGCTCCTTCCAGGATCGCCGTCCCGGAGAAGGGACTACGGGTCTTCACTGTTGGTGCACGTCCATATCCCTTTCCAGATCATTTCTACAAAATCTCATGTCTCGACCGTTACGGTACAAAGTTCTGTGTAAATGGAAAATATCCAAAACAACACAAGACATACAACAGTCACTACTCTGATTTCTAATAGTTCCGTTAATCACAATATCTCACCACGAGGCACAGATACGGCTACAGAGTTCCCACTCCTGTAATCCCCTTAGAGGACGCCCACCTCCCGCCCCGGGAGAACTCCAGCCACCCTGAATCCCAAACCATGAAAAAGAAGGTAAATCGTGACCTCGTCTTTGAACTTTCCTCCCCACACCCCTTGCTCTGGCAGTGGTGACCCAGACGAGCATCAAGTTCTTGGGGCAACTGTGGAAACACGGTCCCGAGGGCGGAGCGTCTGCTCGGCTGGCTACACTCAGACAGCTGGCATTGAAGGCCTCTCCCTAAAACCAGGGCAGTGGTGGGTGGGGGAGCTCCAGGCAGGCTGACCAGCAGCCCAGGGAGCAGAGACGGCATGAGCCCAATCCCAGCTTCCCTGCTCACAGCTGGGTGACCTCAGAGAGGCTGCTCAGCCTTTCTGAACCTCACTTTCCTCACCTGTAAACCCAGCTAGTTAGATCTATTGACTGGGTTGTGGTGAGATTTAAATAAATTAGCATACTGAGCCTAGCTCCATGACTAGCATAGGTACACCACTCTGACATCTGAGGCGGATATAGCCAGAAACTATATCCCATCAGATGGCTCCACCCTGGGAGGGAGGGACCCGCCTGGGGATGCTTCTAACGGTTCACAACCCTCCCCAGCTCTCCCCTTAACCCCTCCCACCCACCACTCTCCATCTCCAATGAGGGAAACCAGAGCTCTGGTATTTCTTTCTGTTCAAAAATAATGTTTCGGGTCTGCTGGTGGTATAGTGGCTGAGTTCGCGCACTCCACTTTGGTGGCCCAGGGTTCATGGGTTCAGACCCTGGGCACGGACCTGCACACCGCTCATTAAGCCATGCTGTGGCAGCAGCCCAGATACAAAACAGAGGAAGATTGGCACAGATGTTGGCTCAGGGCCAATATTCCTTACACACACACAAAAATGATGTTTCAATGATCGTCAAGCGCAGCTAATTCTTAAGCCTAATGACAGGAAAATAATGCCCAGAATACACACGGATGTGCTCTCTGCTGTCCCTTGGTGATAAGCTCAGGCCACTCTGCTTAGTTTCTAGAGCAGCCTGTCATCCAGGGACACGGCTTCATAGCGTCTGCTCCATCTCTCCCTACGCAGACATTGGCCGTCAACCTTGGACATTTCATTCATCATTGGGTTTCTCTCTGAACTGTCTTTGCTCTTCTTTGATTCTACTTTGCTCCAACTTTTGGTGAACAAAAGTTCCATGTTTTTAGAAAGGAAAGAGAAGTCAGTCAACCTGAGGGAACAGTTTAGAGGTGTTTTTACCAAAATCCAATCAATATAAACTGCAAAACATAAAGATCGTTAAGGCTTACCACCAGAAGAGAAAAAAGAAAATCTAAGGATGCAACTGGCAAGACTCTGAAAAGAGTTTTTCAAGCTCCTCCATCCCTGAGAGGCTTCAGGTGGGGAAGAGGTTTATAAATTTTGTTAAAGACCAATTCCTTTAAAAAACGATGTCTGAGCTGTTTCCTTCCTTCTGTTGATGCTTATCTATGCTATGGATTAGTTGCTCTCCCAAGAGTCTTGCTCCGGGATATTATGTTCTGTACTAGTTTTTAAGCAGCTTCCACCCAGCACAGTATCTGCTACTGGGGTCACCAGTGAACCAGCGATGGGCTCGGCCCACCACAGTACGAGACCCATGGGCCTGCCACCTCCAAGAAGGCGCTCAGCTTTCTACATGGCCCAGGCCAGTTCTGACCCAAACCTTCATATGGAGCCCGAAAGTACAAGCATTTCTGGGTGGATTCATGTTTACTGTTGATGAGACAGTGGTAAGGGTTGGGAACAAGGGTGCAGGGGGCTGTGTTGGAGAAACACGAGATAGGGAGGTCAGCCTCTCAGAGAGACAAAATGGAAAAGAACAATCTCTTCCTTTTATGACCATCCATGCACCGAGTCCACTTTCCAGCCCAGGTGACACGATATTGTCACCCACTAAAGGGGCAAGGAAACATATTGGTTTCCTTGACGAGGGAGCTCCGTGAGGTTCCCAGGGGTGGTGTGAGGACCGGAGAGGACATGTTCCCTGCTTGCCACCCGGGTTTCGACAGAAAAAGGACAACAGACACGACTTTGCCCTTTGTTTTCCAAGCAAGGGTTAATAAAAATAATGACTGAAAATTTCTCTGCCAAATCCGCAAAACACAGCCTCAGCCTGAGACCAAATGGTTTCAATTCCCTGCTCCCACTCCTCCCTCCTGCCTTCAAGATAATTCCGGGCAGACGAGCCAGGCCGAGAGCAGTCAGACGTCCTCAGGCCTCCGTCCTCCCACAGCCCGCAGACGAACCTGCTCTGTTTTTCTTAGGATAACCTTGCCGCGCTTCTCACTTCTGCTCTGTTCACCTTATTTGAATGTTTCTTCATTTTATTATCAGCCACAGGGCAAAGGTCGTAATGTTTCCTCCTGGAGGGCCATCACCGTAGCTCCCGAGTTACCAGGGGACCATCCCTTACTCCTGGGCGGAGAATGACCAGGACACCCATGGCCAGTGCTGAGCCAGGCCAAGGAGGATGTGTGTCTCTCATCCAGAAGATTGGGGTTTTTCTCTCTCTCTCTCTTTTTTTCTTTTTTAACGCTTTCCAGATGTCTTATACCATATCCACCCTGCCCTTTCTGTTCGGGCTTCTCTACACCAGCCTTCAGTTGTTAATAAAGCTAGTTTCCCCTCAACTCTTTCTTACCTTGTTTTCAATTCCATGGATTCAGGCACAACTGGACTCCAGCCCAGCTGCCTCAGAGACCCTAGGAAACTTGCTCAGCCCCTAAGCCTCAATCTTCTCAGCTGGCAAGCAAAGATGATAGAGGTGCTCCTTCCTCCAGTTGTTGCCAGGGAGAAAGGACGCTGGGCATGGAAAGAGCTGACATGGTTCCTGGCACGCAGTGAGTGCCCAGTCGGCAGCGTCACTGCTGGTGGTCAGATCATCCGTTTCATGGACAGCGAGTACTGGAAAACAGAAAAATAAATGTCATTGGATTGAACCCTGTCAATTTCCAAGGAGGAACCAAGGCACAGAAATGGGAAATTCACTTTCCAAAGGTACTCACCACCTCTGGGCACAGCTGGGATCAGGGGCGTCTTCTCCAGACACCCTTGCTCTCTCTGTTGACCAGGCCGCATGAGGGTCTGTGGCTCTGCTTCTCTTTGGACAGCCCCAGGGTTCCTGCGCCAACGGCTTCAGCAGTGAAATCGCGCAGGTGAGGATGAAGTAGGAGAAAAATCTGGTCGGACTTGACACATATTTTACATCCAAGGGATACTTCTGAGAACAACTGTGAACCCAACTTCCTAAGAATGAAATATGGCAATGTGTTTTCAGAGCTCATGTCTCCTACTGAGAAGCAACGAGTATAATAAAGGCCATGGGTTATTAAGACGAGGATGTGTCAGTCATGGTCCTGGACATGAAGTGTTTGTAGAAGTCCCTGACCTTTCCTCTTAGAAAGGAAAGTTCAGGGAAGTGGCCCCTAAAATGCAGATTCCCCAAGAGCCGATTAGGGCTCAGTCTTAGTGCCAGCCATCCTCACCCTCATCAGTCTGCAAACTATTTAAGTTTTCAACCAAGACCTTGTCTCAAGACAACAAACTCCAAATGTTGGCCAAGTTATTTGTCCTCACTTTACCTCTGTAGAGCTTAGGATGCTTTGGGGATGTGTCAGCAGTGTGGTGTTTGTGCTGCCGTATCCTTGCCCTCACCACCACCCCCACCCTGCATCCTGGCATTTCGTGAGCTCCCACAGTACCAGGCACTACATCAAGCCTTTACTGGCCTTATCTATTCATTTGGATGACAACCCTCCAAGGCAAGTCCTGTCACCATGTTTGTTTTACTAATAAAAAGCGCCAGGTTCTGAGAGGCAGAGCCTTGCCCCGCACTTGATTAGAGAGTTGGAACTTTCAGCCCCACCCCAGAGCTCCAGGGAGGGGCTGGAGATTGACTGCAATCACATGATTTAATCAAGCTTGCCCGTGGAATGAAACCCCAGACGAGACCGGAAACAACCCGGCTGAGGGGGCTTCCTGGATGGTGAACTTGTTGATGTACTGGGAGGCTGGCACATCCTGATTCCATGACAGAAACTTCTGCACCTGCCACCTCTGCCCTCCCCTAACCCAGGCCTTGCTGCCCTCTGTATCTCTTCATCTGGCTGCTCATTTGCATCCTTTATAATAAAATGGTGATTGTAAATATGGTACTTTCCTGAGCTCTGTGAGTCATTCTAGAGAATTCTGAAGCAGGGGAGGGGTCATGGGAACCCTCAAATTGTAGCCAGAAGTTGGACAGAAGTGTGAGCAGCCTGGGGACCTGGGACTTGTGACTGGCGTCTAAATCTGGGAGGTGGGGGGAGTCTTGTGGAACTGAGCCCCTGAACGTGGCAGGTCTGCACTAGCTCTGGGTCATGTCAGAATTGAACTGAATTGTAGGACACTCAGTTGGTGTCAGAGAATTTGTGTTGGAATGGAAGTCCCCTCCACCCCTCCCAGCCCCCCAGTGAAGTGTCCCCATCCTGTCCCTTAGTCTCTTTCCTCAACAGCTTCTCTTTGCTCATACGCCTGTCTTTTGCTCCAATAACAAGCACACACACCTTCTCCAGCTCAGATACCCCCTGGTTGTGTTCAACACGGTACCAGATTGTTAAGAGAGCACCAAGAGGAGGGTGAACCAGGTTATTTCATTACTGAGGGGCCGATAACCTAGCCTGTTGCAGGTTGAAATTCACAATGAGAAACTCAAAAAGTAGCTAGCTATCCTGTCCCAAAATAAAGGGTTCTCAGAGCTGGCATGAAGCATCGTGCTCAAGCTGAAACATTTGAAACACAGCTTTGAAAGACTTGTCATCAGTAATGTGATGGACAGAACGCAGGCAAACTTCTATTTAGCAATACGTGCATGCCACCATCACTGCCGGAACAATCGTCTCACAAAGGTTTAATGGATCACCTTCAAGATCAGCAGACATGGCAGTTAGGGACACAAGGAGCCTGCTTCCATCCTAAGAGTTTACTTTGCCCTGCACGATTCCCTCCAACATTTACTGATGTTACCCACACATTGTTGATATGGTCAGCAGGCCACTTAAATCAAGCTTCCTTTCTTTCATTAAACTAGAGGCCAGTGATGGGGGCTTTTATGTTCTTTCCACAAATCTGTTGGGAAAACACACAGCTTTATTTAAGGCCATTTTTTTCCTTTTGAAACCCAGCCTGCAATTCTCTATCTTGTTCTCCTAACTCAGCACAGAATTCCCCATGTCCCTGACGTTCCCTCCGTCTCCCCAGCAAAACTGAACTGAAGCTTCCTCCAACAATAACACTACACTGCGGGGTTACATTTCCAAATGACTTTCACACACACGGCCCTTTTCATTTTCTTTCCAGAGCAGAAAAGCTATTGTGGTCTTCCTTTTTCAATATGAGAAAACTGAAGCTCAAACATAACGGCAAGCGTGTATTAAACATTTATTCTGCATGGGCCTCAGTCATTTCCATGCATTTCCTCATTTGGTCCTTTCGACACCCTATGAAGCCCATGCTATTAGAGACCCACCTTACAGAAGGAGAAACTGAGCCTCCAAGGAGCCAAAGGGATTACTTAGGGCCACATAGTGAGTGAGTGGCAGAGCCAGGCTTCTCGCCCCTGAATGCACAAAGCCACCTCCCCGCCTGGGCCTCTGGATGCCCATCAAAGGCATAAGCTCTGAGGGCAAGCCTCGCCCTGCCTTCTTCCCTTGCAATAACAAGCAGATCTTAACTCAAAGGCATGAGGAGACACTTCCACGTCCCCGTCACCTTCATCCCTGCCCCATCCCCTTCTGACCAATATTCTCCCTTATGAGGCCAATGGAGACAAGGTCAGCGGGTAGCAAACCCGTGACTCTACTCGCTTCTCAAACCCCTGCTCTCCTCCTCTATCTCAAATGTCTCTCCTGCCTCATTACTCGGCTCCCTCTCCTCGCTCTCCTGCCAGAGGATCACCCCTTCCCAGCCTCCTTCCTGGCACCTCCTGTTCCCTGAGGCCCAATTGGATCTCTTCCCCCCGACACTCACATGTGCACTCGCCGCGTCTCTCCAGCTCCCGCCTCCAGGTGGAAACTGCAGGTCTCCAGGGGGTCAGGCCGAGGCTTTTGATTTGTCATAAGTGTGGCCTAATTACTTGGTGCATAGTGTGGACTCAGTATATATTTAATTGAATGATAAACTCATAAGTAGGAGTAACTAATGGTTTAAATGAATGAGGCATTGAAACTCCTAACAGCAGAAGACGAGCTATCGACATGCCAAGCAGCGTGCTAAGTTTTGTACATGATTTAACCTATTCAGTCCTCACCGAAATGCTAGAGTAGATGTCATTATTGTTCCCACTTTGCAGCTGAGAGAACCAAGTTCTAGAGAGGTCAGGTGGTTTTCCCACTATGTGCTACTGAACGGCACAGCCTTGACCCCAGCCGGGGCTCTGACTCCAGCCCTCACCTCCTCGGCCCCATAACTCTGTGTGGCCTTGGTCAGAGCCCCCTGCTCTGCCCGTCCTGGAGGTCTCTTCTACGACATAAAGGAGTTGGAGGAGATGATCTCAACACTAAAATGCTGGGGGCCTCTCTAGAGTACTCCCGTGTGTGACGTGCATTCTGCCAAAGAAAAGCACACAGCGGGAGACTCAGATTTTGTGGGTAGGTGGGACTCACCCACTTCCTGCCAATGCATGAAACGCCCGTGTGGAGGCCTAATACCATTGCGTTAGGAGTGTAGGCTTCAATGTACGCATTTGGAAGGGAGACAAACATTCGGGTCATAGTGAGGGGCGATCAGACGTTTGTTAGTGTTCACAGCCCTGACGCTCAGCTTCTGAGTCAACCCAGAAGCTGCCAGAGAAGGTGGAACTGACAGGACAAACCAGCAACTTCTGCAGACCTCAACCCTGATCGGCGTGAGTTGTGGACCTTCCTGAATTGGCGGGGAGGACAGAGAGCCCTCAGGGAGCTGCGGGCTGATAGCCACCCTGGAAAGCCGCCCCTGCCATGTCTCATCTCTGTACTCATCCCCCAGGGGACAAGCATTCCGTAGGTGGTACTAAGGACAAGGATGCCGAGAACCCTCCACAACTACTACACGGCAGCAGGATAAGCAGGAATTGGCTTCTTCAGAGCATCAGAGGCTTTGAGTGCAACCTGGGCCACAGGCAAGGGTGGGGGCCTGCAACCCCCTCCTCCCACCTCTGCTGCCCTGTCATCCTGGGGGTCCTCATCTGTGAATTCATCCAGTTGTTTGCTCAGAGGGTCATTACAAGGATTCAGCGAGGGAAGGACATACAGTGTTTAACACGGGTGTTACCATCGTCACTAATACAGCTGTTCAGAGTCTCTTTGCTCCAATTTGAATTCCACAAATGTTCACGTCCGTTGGGTAACAAGCAGACGCCTGTGAGAAGCTCTGAGAACTCTGTGTTCATGCTGTCTCCCTCTGCTGGCTCTTCCCATCCTTCCAAAATTGATCCTTAATGCTTAAAGTCAACATTTCAAGTCACCGCTTTTGTGAAGGCCAAACGCCCAGCAGGAAGGACTGGACAAACACCAGCATCGCCTCCCCGGGCCCGTGTGCCAGGCAGACATGATCATCTGGCTTTTTCCATCAACATCCAAAGGATCGACTTTGTGATCTTTCACTAATGAATGATAACCAGGCAGTACCTGGACCCAGGCCTCCTTCGAGATCATGTCTCCATTCCTGAAGAGTTCTTTAAGCTGTATTTCTTCGCTTAGTAAAAGCAGGAGTTCTCACTCAGCAGAAAAATATGCTCTGCTTTTGGAGCTGATTTGCCTCGAGGTCTAGATTTTCCACTGTCCTCTTGAAGTGGGAACCTGTTTTGGCCAAATCCTCCTCTTTAAAGGCATCTGCCTTAACTGCAGAAGCCCGTCACTCACCTGCTTCAGTCGCTGGGTCTTGAGTTTTAAGTAAGTTTTAATTAAATACATACACACACACACATTTTGAAATCCCCATACCCCATCCAGTTCTCTCATTTTACAGGTAATAAACTGGTGACCAGGGCAGGGGCCATTAGCCCTGGTGACAGTTAAAACACAAGTCCCCTCGCCCCATAACCAACCGTCTGACCACAAACTGCTTTCTGGCCCTGGGAAAGGCCCATGAACATCCCAGCCTACCAGAACCATCTCAGATCAGCGCTCCTCCCCAACAGATTCTCAAAGGTTTGCTGGTGGGGAAAACGGATCTTCGCCAACCAAGCCATCTTCAGATGTAGATATTCTGACATGTTCTCTGTACCTTCACTGGAGACCAAAAATTCTTTATTGGATAGAATGGAGAAAGAAAACCCAATATCAGAAGCAAGTTACTGTCCCCCAAATGTGTTCATTTGGCCTGCACAGTAGTATAATTTTTGCAAAGTAATATGTTGTCAACATTTAAAAATCAGGCATTTGGGGGTGTAAAAAATCCAGATTCTAGCTCCTCTTGAGGGAAAAAAATCAGAAAATGTGGCAACTATGGGCTCTCATTTTCCCATGGCCAAGAGCGGCTTTGTTCCATTGAGATGGGACAGGAGTTCTGTGTCCCCCACAGCTCCCCAGGCCCCTCTGCCTTCTCATTACACATCCCTCTCCTGCCTCAACTTCCCCATCCTCATCTCTATGCTCGTCTAATTGCTCCTCAGAGCAGAAGAAGAAAGAAAACTTCAGCTAGCATCTGGAATGTGAGAAATGTCTCCCAGCCTCACAGTGTTTCTGAGTCTGACACAGCAGTCCAAAAAATTAATTGTTGAGGAAATAAATGAAACATTTGTCCTCAGTGCTGGACCTGCTTGTAAGGCTCAGACCTGTTTCTGTGCTGGATTTTAACAAAACATGATACGTTTCATATCTAATGAGAGCATGTATTTTTCCTCAGAGAGTAAAGTTCAAGGGAGGGAATTATCCAATAAGGTTCTCCAACACTTATTATCCAAAAGAGACAAGCCTCAGGCCCTGGACCCCAAAGATAAGACGTGCCAGAAGTGAGTGAAGAGAGAAGAAACCTCCCAGAAAAGCCTGCCTGGGCCTGGCATCGGAGTGGAGTGACCTGGCAGGGGCCGCAGACGGGAAGAAAACGCTTGTCATCGCCCTCGGCCTCCAGGAAAGCTTCCCAGCCTCCCCGGCTGTTCCTCCTAAACTCAGATTAACCTAATCTCATCCTGAAAATACCTTGGAAACAAAAACAACATTTGCCTTTTCTACCTTGAAGTTTCTTTTCCCCTTTCACTTCCTTCCAGCTGCCTTCTCTGATGCCAGTCCAGGAGTGTGGAGTCCTGGGCTCTCCCCACCACCACCCAAGATGACCCTGCTCTCTCATGATAAACAAATCGACAGAGCACTCTGAATTCCACGATTTAAAATAGTTTTAAGGTCTGGATCTCTTCAGATGGAATTTTACAAGGAACCCCAATGTGAAAAGCAGATAATGAGGGGTGCCTCAGATTGAAGCATGAGTGGAAGAAAATGGGCCTGATGTCCCATCTGCTTAGTGGCCTTTGTGTCCCCACTTCACTCCACCCCTCGGGGGTTCATCAGAGTCTGAGAGTTTCACAGGTGTAATTTGAAAACCTTTGCTAAAGGTCCATATGTAAGGACCTATATAAGGGACCAGAGTAAGGGTGGTGACAGTGTTGCTAGTGGTAGTGGCAATGGTGGTGTTGTCATTGATGGTGGTGATGACGGAGATAGTGATGGAGGAGAGGATAGTGGTAGTAATGGCAATAGGGTGGTAATGATAATTGTGGTGGTAGGGCAACTCTGGTGGAAGTGGTGATGGTGATGGTGGTCAGAGTGGGAGTGATAGTGGTGATGGCAGAGGTGGTGATAAGGGTGATGGTGATGGTATTGTTAGTGGCAGTAGTGGTGGTGTAGATAGGGATGGAAGTCATGGTGGTGGTAATGATGGCAATAATGGTAGCAGTGATCATTGGAATTGTGGTGTAATTTTAACAGTGGTGATGGAAGTGGGGACGCAAGTAGTGATCATGATCGTGATGGAGGTATTAGTGTTGTTATTGCTGGTGATTATGGTGATCGTGGTAGCAGTGGCAGTTTTATGATAATGGCATTGCTGGTGATGATGGCAGTGATGGTGGAGCTGATGTTGGTGGTAGTGATAGTGGTAGTGATGGTTGGAGGTGGTGATGGTGATGGAGGTTGTATGTGCAGTGACTATGGTGGAGCTGACATTGGTGGTGATAGTGATGGTGTGTGTTATTGTGATGGTGGTGGTGGTAATGGTGCTGACAGTAGCAATAGTTATACAAGGTTCTATTGAAACAAAGAGTTTATTAAAATGATATTCATTTCAGGCACAAAGGAGGGAAAATAAGAAGGAAAACCCCTTTTGAAAAGCATCATCTTCTATCATTTTGTATTTCTCAGTGGTATACATATTACAGACAAAGGCAAAGAGCACATATTCAATAAATGTAACTTAATTTGAGATTTTCATGTCTTAAAGGGAAGAGTTGATCCAGAAAATTCTGTTCAGATAATCCCTAAGCCCAAAAGGACACACATTAGATGAAGGGAAAGTTTTTTTTATTAAAACTGGATAGAGGTATTTTGGTATGAAGGAAAAGACAGCAGAGGAGTAGGCATGAAGAGACCCCTTCAAATGAGGGAGGTGGATACCAGCCCCATCCAGGAAGAGAAAGGAAATAGGAGAGTCATCATGTGTCGAGCCCCTCACTGACTCTTAACAACCTTGCAGGGAGGCACGATGACCCGCATTCTGCAGAGACAACTGAGGCCCCACACCAAGGTGATGGCGCAGATGAGTGTCCAGAGGCGGACAGCTCCAGCCAGTCTGGCTCTCTCCACGGTGCAGTTCTTGGCAAAGGTTTGAACTTAGCCAGAGGAACCAAAGAATTCCATTTCATTCTATTCCTTTCTGAGCCATATTACGCACCGAGGACAGTGTCAGGTGTGGTCCTGTTGCTGCCATCCATGAGTATGCCTGACGGGTGGTTTCTCTTCAGTTTTCAGACGCTCCATCGTTCAGTTCGATTTCTGCCTTACACTTTCACTCCCAATGGATTATGGCTAAGACGTCCACTGTGTCACTGGTTACGCTCCACTGCAGATCTGGTGCATGCAATAAAGAACCAAGCTCGCATGAATCGCTCGTGCCAAGCCACTAGCCCAGCAACGCTGGTGGAATCACGTGTGCCTGCTCCGGTGCTGCCAAAGCATAAACAAATATCTTTATTCTTCCCCTAAGACACGTCCAACCGCTAAGTCATGCAACCGTGTGATCCAGGCCGGAAACTCCCGACCACTGAGGGCCCAGCTCTTCTCCACTACTTATTTGATTTTTATGACTCTCTAGTCTACACAGAAGAGAAAATGTAAAATATATGGCTTTTGGTTTGTTTCCTTTAAGCTGATTGGTCACATGATAAAGGCAATACATACTTGTTGATGACATTTTGGAAAATATTAAAAATTATTTTTTTAAATATGTTTTAGGAGGTCGTCCGGGGCCTCTCCATCAGTCAACAGCACAGCTGACATTTCGAAGTCTAGCTATTGCAGAGTGTGCACGTGCCGATGTGGGGGAACGGGGTTTTTTTACGGACTCAGTCTCAGACTCTCCTAAACAAGTTTCTGTCTTGATTAATTTAAAATTGTCACAAACACTAACTCAGCCATTAAATATAAAATAGCATCCATTCATTTATTCTTTTTTTTGGGCACCTGCCATATGTCAGGCACAGTCTGGGGACACACGGACAAATAAGACAGGAAAGTTCCAACCGTACATCTAGCGGTGAAGGTGGCGTCAAGGACTCACGTAAACCATGGGAGGTTAAGTCGGGGAACTGCGAACACGACCGGCTGTCATCCTCACGGGCAAATGTCCACCTGAGCAGTGGCTAATTTGCAGTCCCACCAGCTCTACACGAGGTGGCCCTTTCCACTGCCTTGTACCCACTCCACATTTCACGTGCTGGCTTGGTTTGAGAAGGAATGTAGATTTAATACATTTAAATGTATTTCGTTACGGGAACCTGCAAGGTTTAAGATACCATCTTGTAATAACTGGAGATGGTCCAAGATGTCTCCAAACCAGCCTCGCAAATCAACCCAACAATCAATCAATTGTAAAACAACCAGAAGCTCCTCAAAAGTGCCACCTGCTAGATCCCCACCCTCATTCCCCTTCAGCACACAGGGCCATGGCCAGAAGAGTGGTCTTGGGCTGTGGGTCCTTCCCGGGAGGGACAGTCAGCATAAGGCTACAGCAGGGCCCCCAGTCCTTATCCGCCTCCAGCCCTTAAGCTCCCTTGAGCTGTCCCTCAGGAGGGGGCCTCGTGGCTGGGAGGGCACTGTGGTATTTTGAAACACACAGCAATCAGGAAATACACTTCTGGCTGAGCGAGTGCCTTGTGCCCAGAGGGCAGCCCCAATTGAGACGTTCCCTCCCCAGAGGCACAGAGAGGTGGGCCTGCAACTGCGGGATGTGAACAGCCATAACTATTGTGACGAAACGTGGACACTGTGGACCAAGCTGCTTCTGCAGACCAGCACCGTGCTGAGAACCAAGCCTATTTCAAAGGGGTCTAATTTAACACCAGCAAAGATGACCGGCAGACCTAGCTACCTCATCTCTTTATGTGCCCAAAAGGAAAGACCTAGGTATTAGCACAGCCTAACCCAACAGCCAACTGAGGCAGCAAGCCCAGAGGCCCTCTATAAAAAACTGTACTTGTTAATAACTTTAAGTGAAGCTTGGATTTTTTAATTTATTTTTTATTTCAATTGCACGGGACCAAGCATGGGCCTGGGCACAGAACGGGTGCTTCACACCTGCAGATGAGTGGCTCTCGAGTCTGAACCAGACACAATGCCCTATGAATCAACTGCTCTTTAAACTAAAGGTCCCCAGCCACCTGCACAATTAAATCATGGCCTTAAGCGTAGACACTAGCCTCAGCCTCCGTCTCCCACCCCTGAGTCCACGGATTCAAATGCTCATCTCATCTGGAAACACGCCCACAGACGCACCCAGAGATAAGGTTTAATCTGAGAGCCCTGTGGCCCGTCAAGCTGACACATGAAATTAACCCTCACGTCATCCCTGGGCAATTGAACGCTGCCCAGCTGTTAAAAGAGATGATTTGGATTTGAGCACGTGATGTGGGAAGATGTGCACGGAATATTAAATTTGAAAAAGAAATCGAGCCGTAGAAAAATATGCGTATTAGGACTCCTTTTGTGATAAATGGGATGCTCCTATATTTGTATATGTTCGTGTATGAATAGGGAAAACTCTGGAAGGACAGTCATCAAACTATTAAACATGGTTATGCCACCCACTAGTCACCCCAAGGAACTCAAGGGTGGGTTTGGATATTTTAATTGTTTTTCCAAATTGTCTTTTTCCTTTTGTCATGTTAAGGAGATGCAATCACCAACCACCCTGAACCAGAGCAAGCCTCCCCACAAGCTATGCCTGTGACCTGTGCCTTATTTTTAACGCTAAAATCTCTCAGGAGGAGCTTAGGCCGTATTCCCATAACCTGCAGTGTACCTGGACGCATGTTTTCCAACTCAGCCTGCACAAGCGAATGCCCACCTCGCCCTTTGGAATATTCATTCCCCATCCAAAATAAAAGTCCCTGCTTCCCTTTGTTCCAGGACACGATGACTCTGAAATGCTTCCTCACGGTCTCCTATTTGCCGCAAATATACTTCACTTTGTGGGAGAGCCACTTCTGGTGGAGAGTCTAAATTAACTCCCCAGGAGGGAGCCCACTTCGGTTTCGGTAACTTCCAGCAAGACTAAGTTATAGGGTGATGTCTCCTTTATAAATTAATCTATTGGCTGATTATTTTTGTTACTTGCATCTATTATTTGAAAGTGAAAGTTAAAAATTATCCATTGTTTGAAAAACAGTAGGTAAACTGAGGCCAGTTTAAATGCAGGCCTCAACTACACGAGCATCGACGTTTGGATTTGCTTAGTGCTGTGGACTCAGATAGTTATCATAAGTAGTGAGGTATTTTTACTTCAATAAAGAAAAGATTGCTCATAGTAACCACACACCTGGGCAAAACCCCTCGAGACCCTTTTGCGCGTGTGCACACGAGGGCCTGCGTTGCAGCTCTGCTGAAGAGCCTGAGGGTGGGGACAGCTGAGTATCCCCCGACGGCCCAATGGAGGAGACGGGGCTTGTTCCACAGGTAAATGGAAGTAGCTCATCAGGCTCTGGAAAGACACACATGACGGTGATGAGTGAAAAAAAATCTTTTCCGTCTATGAAGAATTCTTGCCGAAACAGTTGACCCTGCCCCTAAAGTCCAGCCTTTAGCTGAACCTCCATTCGTTGGGAACACAGCCATGGAGGATGAGGTTTGCGAAAGTCTGAATGTCTGTGTCCCCCAAAATCCACGTGTTGAAAACCTAAGACCCACGGTGATGGTGTTAGGAAGAGGGGCCTTCGGGAGGTGATTCGCCGTTAATCCTCATGAATGGGGTCAGTGCCCTTACAAAGCCACGCCAGAGAGCTCCCTCCCTGCTTCCAGCGTGTGAGGACACAACGAGACATCCGTGACCCAGGAATGAGGCCTCACCGACCGCACTGCACGCTGACCTCAGCGCTCCAGCCTGCAGAACGGTGAGAAATAGCTGTGTTGTTGTAAGCCACCCAGTCCGCTTACAGCCGCTGGAACAGACTCAGACAGAGGTCCCTGACACTCCGAGAAAAGCAAAGGAGACCCCGGAATGGGACTGTTCTCCAGGCAAGTGACCCGCCTTCCGGGGTCTCCTAGCATGAAGATGAAGTGGGGTCAGGAGGGAGGTTCCCAGGTAGGGCTTGGATTCTGACACAAACAGATTAAAAAAGACATTTTTGAGGGGCTGGCCCCGTGGCCGAGTGGTTAAGTTCGCGCGCTCCGCTGCAGGCGGCCCAGTGTTTCGTTGGTTCAAATCCTGGGCGCGGACATGGCACTGCTCATCAGACCACGCTGAGGCGGCGTCCCACATGCCACAACTAGAAGGACCCACAACGAAGAATATACAACTATGTACCGGGGGGCTTTGGGGAGAAAAAGGAAAAAAAATAAAATCTTTAAAAAAAAAAAAGATATTTTTGAGACAATAAAGGAAATCCGATTATGGAGTGGGTGTTAAATGATAAGGAATTGTTACTCGTTTTGTTACATTTGATGGTAGCTTTGTCGTTCTGTTAGAAAAAAACATAAAAGTCCATACGTTTTAGCGTATCCGACTGCTGTCAGGATGAAATGACCTGGTGACTGGGGTTTGTTATAAAATACCCCAGCAAAGAGGACGAGAAGGGAACTAAGCAAGTGTGGGGAAATCGTGCTGACCACTGGCGCTAAGTGCCAGGTAAACAGGAGTTCAGGACACCTTCTTCACCTTCCTGCTTCCGTGTATGTGAATTGTATGCCAAAGTGTAAGCAAAAGACTGGAAGGAAGCACGCCTATCCTGAGGGCGGCAGTTCCTGGGGCAGGTGGGGCCTGGGGGGACGGGGAGAGGGTGCAGGGTGAGCGCCAGCGGACCCCACCTCACCCACACTGTTTATTCATACCTCACAACGACAACATGCGACAGAGATGACAAGGTGGTGCTAACTACCCCATCTGAATGGCATGATCACAGGGGTTTGGATGTTCTCTGTACTTCTGTGTATTTGTTGAGTTTTTCAAAACAAAAAACGATTTTAAAATAGAAGTCAAAGGAAGATAAAACTAGCGCTAGGGGCCAGCCTGGTGACGCAGTTAAGTTCATACGTTCTGTACGTTCTGCTTCGCAGCCTGGGGTTCACTGGTTCGGATCCCGGGTGTGGACATGGCACCGCTTGGCACACCATGCTGTGGTAGGTGTCCCACTTATAAAGTAGAGGAAGATGGGCACGGATGTTAGCTCAGGGCCAGTCTTCCTCAGCAAAAAGAGGAGGATTGGCAGCAGATGTTAGCTCAGGGCTAATCTTCTCATGGAAGAAAATATCCCTCAGAGACCTGAGAATCGAGCCGAAGACAGGGCCCGGACCCCTCTCATCCAACCACATGCAGGAAAGGCTCGGGAGCTGGTGCCTGGCCTTGCGGGTGACTTGTGCTTCCGCTGCACTAAGCACCAGAGTGCCCCAACCGTGGGAACCCACTGGAATGGCATAGAGGCATACACGGTTGAGTATGACAACCCAAGAGAAACCCAGTTGGCCATCCTGCATGGACAAGAACAGAGGGGCCCAGAGGAAGGATTCAGCAGTTAGGCACCCAGAGCTGTGGTGGCACAGGGACTTTCCTCTTTCGGAACAACACTATTTCTTACAATACCATTAATTATTGGTTAGTATTTAAAAGCACCATACATTGAGCCATTAAATAACTATTTATGGGGTCCCTAGTATCTGCCAGCCACTCAGGTACCATACAAGAGTGGCTGATACCACAGCACAGACAGGGCATCATCCCAGCCAGCAAGGCCTGTAACAGGAAGCTCACCCATCTTCTCACCCCCTGTGGTATCTGCAGTGAGACAGTCACAGTGTCTGCCGGGAATCCCGTTAATTCTCATCAAGCACTTGGACCAGTGCCTGCCCCCGGAGGCCCCAACTATTATGGGTGTGTCCTCCAAAGTCTCTGTCCGTCCCCTTCTTCCACTCTTGGGATCCACATTGAATGTCCTTTTTTAACAAAAGCTACCTTCCCCCGGGATCTGGGGTAGCTTCCACATAGCCCTGACCCAAAGCTCACCTGTACAGGAAAGGCCAGGGGTCACGCCCCTCCCTGAGTTCCAACAGCAGGAACATCCTAAGAGAGATGCCAAACACATTCGAGAGACTTCCAGGGAAGAAAAAGGTGGGGAATTGTTGCTCTAAGGAGATAGAGGGAGACAGTGAGAATTAACAGGTAGATTAAGGAAACCCAAAATAAAATTGGTGAGAATGCAAATCCTGGGTGCGATTATGTGAGATTTTTACCTTTTTCTTAGTGCTTTGTTGATTTTCATATTTTGGAAAATGGGTATATATTATTTTTATCATCAGAAAATATAAAACGAAAAATAAATAAAAACCTATCAATTCAAAGTAAGTGGAGTAATTTTCGTGGCAATAAGATTTCATTTATTTTTCATTTACACCATTTTGTCATAGAATAGGAATTAGAGCCCTAGTGACCCATATAGAACCAGGCGCTTGCAAAATTGCATTTGGGGAACATCATCGTGTGCAACAGATCAAGCCAAGCCAGTCCAAGGTGACAGATGCATTTTCTGCCTACTGGGGGCATCCAGTGACAGGGTCCCAGCCATAAGGGAAGAAATGTTTTCAGCTGTGTAATCACAGCTAGAATAACCACATGCTGGTTGCTTTAAAAATATACATCTTTTCTAATTCTAAATCAGAAAATGCAAACGTGAGAATGCCAGCCGTCCACACCTCGGTTCTTTAAGAGTAAGGACTAGCCTTAGAAAATCCATGATGGTGGTTCTGTTCTGCAAAGGAGACCAATCAAATCACCTTTGGCCTTGCCGGTGGGTGGCTTAACCGCTGGCCCTGCACTGCCCCTTCCCCCAGATCTGGTCCTTTGCTTCCCTTCTCCTAAGCAGTCAGGACTCGTGAAGAGTACCCCGAAGCTTGTGTTCTTCTTTTACCTAACGATGCTGAGTCGGGGGAGCGGGTAGAGGGACCAGGAGGCCGCTGCCCTGGGAAATGGTGTGATATTTTAGGTATCTGGTAAACCAAAAACAGGGTGATTAATTTGCACTAACATGAGCTGATTTGTCAAATGCAAAGTGGTCACGCATTATTCCTGCAAAATAAGTAACTCGCCGACTGGTTCTCACTGATCAGGCACCCGACATGCCCAGCCCCACAGGAGCACAGCCTCACGGCACCCACAGAAAACCCAGGGGCAGAGGGGCGATTTCAGGTCCTGTCTGCCAGGTCCCGAAGCTATCGCCTTCTCACAGCTTCAGACGCAGCTGCAGAAGGCAAAGATGAAGATAAGAAGAAATAGTGTAAATTTAATTACAACTTAATTACAAAGTGGGAAAAAAAAACAACCTCCAGGTTGTCTATTATACTTACTGTGAGATCCCCAGGCCTCTAACAGTCCCTGGTACATGACATCAGCTCAATAAATATTTGCTGAATAAATGAATCAGAGAATGAAATTGCTGAAATAACTGATGTCTTACAAAATGTTTTAAAGCACAGTTCGCTTAAAAGGAAAAGTGGCTACATTTAAGAGGAGGTCAAGTTAAATGGACATTAGGATCAAATCCCGCAGGCTTGCATTGTCATTTTAAAAACCACAGCTGCGTGCTGAAATGAGGACTCCTGTGTGCCTTCGTGAGACTGCAAAGCCAACGAGAAACTTCTTGTCAACAGCATCCCCTGGGACATATCCTGCATCCACGTGAGATAGGGTGGAAAGCCTTGGTCGCATCAGTGGTACCATCGTCTTGCACCAAGGACTGAATTTTTCAGATGAGCAGGTGAAAAAACTTCAATTCTCCTCAAAAAAAAAAAAAAGCCACCGCAGCACATACCCTGTCAGAGAATAGAATTAGTCACATTAGGTCATGTTAGGGATGAAAGTGACGTGGGCAATTTCTAAATGACAGAGTGGGACACTGTCTGGGAGCTACAGAGAAGAGCAGGACTCATCGCCTGTGCTGGGTAATGCAGAGCATCCTTCAGGTCCTCAAGGCTGCAGGATTGTCCCCCACCTCCCCATCCCCAGTTAATCCTGAAGCATCATATTTGTCTAAGTTTAACCTTCTCCAGAACAATTCCTACCACCCTCTAAGAGGAGGGCCCCGCTCCCTGGGCCACCATGCGTTCCACTGAGCCCCAGGTCAGGGCTGGGACATGTGCTGGGAACTGGAGCTGAGGCAGAGCAGAGTCACTCCTGGCAATCGAGGGATGAGACTGCAGCTGCACTGGGGGTGGTATGAGAGAAGAACACTAGCACCGTGAGTGGTACCTCCCGGCTCAGAGACTTCTCACAAGGAAGCTTTTCCTTGCTCACAGGCCATCCAGCATGTGTGTTCAGCAGTTTAGGGATCCAAGATCCTTCCAGCTCCGGCCAGTGACAACCACTTGGGTCAAGATGTGACTCACATCACAACCACTCCCATCTCACTGGTGAGAACTGGTCTAGGGGCCCCATCTAGATGCAAGTGGGACCGGGCATGTGGCCCCTGGCTGGGCAGCTGCTTCTTGCCACAACTCCATGCCGTGGAAAGGGAACAGGAATCTTCTCAGGGAGGGGAAGAAGTCCTGGAGGGTGAGAGGAGACACGAAGCCCAGGCTAGGGTGAGGAGGAGTCAGAAAGAGAATGCTGCCGACACCAGTGTGCATGGGCCAGCTGGTGGGCATGGATCACACCCTCCCTAAAATTTTTGATAGTTTTGTGGTGTGTAATGTTTTCATATGACTGGCTTCTTTTGGGGGAGCCGGAAAGGCACTGAGTTCCGTGACTGGTCTTAGGTGGAGAAAAATACGAGTACCAGAGCCAAAGTACACTACTCTTACATCGTAGAAACAGGCAATGCTGGCTTTAGGACAGCCGGGTGCCACACACACAAATTTTAATACTACTGTGGTTTGCAATCGTGGCCCTGAAATTAGAATTCAACATTCTGCTCATGTAGAGTTTGAAATGTAAGTCGTAAGGAAGGTGTCCTGGGTTGAATAGTGTCCCCCCAAAATTCGTATCCACCTGGAACCTCAGTGTCCTTTTGGAAAGAGGGCCTTTGTAGGTATAATTAGTTAAGATGTGGTCATACTGGATTAGGGTGAGCCCTAAAGACAATACAACACGTGTCCTTAAAGGAAGAGGAGAGATACACAGATGCACAGTGATGGACACCACGGAAAGACGGAGGCAGAGACTGGAGTGACACATCTTCAAGCCAACAAGCACCAAGGATTGCTGGCAACCACCAGCAGCTAGAAGAAATGAGGAAGGGTCTTCCCCTAGAGGCTTCAGAGAGAAGGCGCCCCATCAATTCCTTGATTTCAGACTCTGGCCTCCAGAACTGTGAGAGGATAAATTTATGTTATTATAAGCTACCCAGTTTGTGGTAATTTGTTAAGGCAGCCACAGGAAACTAATACAGAAGGGGCTGGTCAGAGGGGAGGGTTAATACAAATGGGTATGTTAGAAAATACAGTTATCAGTGGCTCTCCATAGCCCATCCCTGCCCCTCTCCTTAGCTCTGGACTAAGGAGACTCTAAATCTCTCCAGCTGACTGTCCCCGGGCACGTCAAGTGCATCACGTACGGAGCACATCACACGTGGAGCCCAGGCCACCCCTGCTCCAGCCACCCATCTCTGTAGTACTTTCCTTCCTGCACCTCCGCCTGCCCACGTGTCCTGGCTGGAAGCCTTGCCGTCCTGCCCGCCTCCTCTGCCCTCTGCACCACCCACATCCAGTTTATCACCAGTCTCTCACCTCCGCCTCCCAGCTTCCCTTCTCTGACACTGCCCTCCCGCTCCACATGGCCTCCTGTCCTGCAGTCTCTGTGGTCCTTTCCATCAGCCATGCTCCTGCGCTCCACCGCAGATGGAGCTTGCTACTGCACAAACCGGGTCACATCACGCCCAGCTTAGGCACGTCTGTTCACGCCTTCCCCAAATGCCCCCCAACCTTCTGTCCATAAGATGAGTCTAGGTAGACCCCTCAATGACATACAAGTCAAGCACTGGACGTGGATTAGCTAAATTACCCCTCACAACCACCCTAAACTTAGGTCGGGTCATTAACCTCCTCTGATACGCAAGAGAACTGAGATTGAGGAAAGATTAACATGTCGGTGGCAAAGAGAGGACTCCAGTATTCCCCCACATTAATCCAGTTCTGTTGAAAAACTTCAACTTGGAATTAAAGAATAAAACATGGACTTCCCCAAAGATCGGCCATCTGGACCCCCCATTAAAACACATAAATCATCACGGTAATTATGAAATGGTAATCACATAAAAGATGTTGGGCTACTTGAAAACTGTGTTGAACCCTGTGATCATCCGTGAGAAGTTCCCTCATCGAGATCTCTTCAGAGTCTTTAAAACTGATGTCACCAGCTCAGAGTTCCCTGGTGGCTGGAGATGGGGAGCACAGAGGAATGAGATGGCCTCTGGGGAGCCTTTCTTCAAATCCGTTGTGGGAAAGACTACCCACAACATGTCGGGGCAGTAAGACTGGCTGTTGTCTGCCTTTTATCTAAGCAACTGTTACAGACTGAATGTTTAGGACCCCCCCCAAATTCATATATTGAAGTCCCAACTCCCAGTGTGGTGGTATGTGGAGGCGAGGTCTTCGGGAAGTGGATCCATTTGGATGAGGTCCTGAGCGCGGTGCCTTCATGTTGGGGTTCATGTCCTTATAAGAAAAGGAAGAGACAGAACTCTCTCTCTCTCTCCGTGTCTCTCTCTCCCTTTCTCTCTCTTCCCCACCCCACCTCCCAGCCAGCACACACCAAGGAAAGGCCACGAGAGGCCATAACAGAAGGCAGTCATTCGCAAGCCAGGAAAGAGCCCTCACCAGGAACCGAATGTGCTGGCCCCTTGATCTTAGACTTCTCAGACTCCAGAACTGTGAGAAATAAATGTTTGTTGTTTAAACCACCCAGTCGACAGTATTTTGTTATGGCAGTCTGAGCTGACTAAGAAGGCAACTGAGCTCTCCTTTAGAAAACTGAATAACATTTAACCAGAAAAAGTCAACATGCAACATATGACAACATTCTGCCTGAGCTTCGGCACTCTCTGCCTCCACTCTCCACGCCCACCTCCCTGTGTGACATAAGCGGTTAACCAAATATTTTCAAACTATATTTTTCCTACTGGACGGAGCAGAAAAACATAAATATCATACTTAAAATATTACAATTGTCTTTGCCAGGCACAATCATTTCAAGGAAACAATAGTTCTTGTCTTCATGTATTGTTTTACGTTTTTTTCCTACAAGAAAAAGAGAAGAAACCAGAGTGTGAATACAAAATTAGCTTTAAAGTAGAAAAATTATGACTTTCAGATTCCAAGCACTTGATTTGTGACGATTCTGACCCAGAAGGCCAGTATAAAAAGATGACCATGTGCACAGGGCTATGCCACCACATGTGTTCCTAAGGTCGTAAAGATGCCCTCTTGTGGCTGTATCAGTTTTCTGTTTCAGCACATCAAATTATCCCAAACTCAGCTTAAAGTAACACCATTTGTCAGCTTCCAGTTTGTTAGTGAGAAGTCCGTGGCTGGCGTGGCCCGGTTGTCCACCTGGGGCGTTACAAGCCTGAAGTCAAAGTATCAGATGGCTGCCTCCTTTCTAGAGGCTCCAGGGAATATCTGCCTACAAGCTCGTTCAGGTTGTTGGATGAATGACTTGTAAGGCTAAGCTCCCCGTTTCTTTCCTGGCTTTCAGCCAAGGGTTAGTTTCAGCTCCTAGAGGCCACCTGCATCCCCTGCCACATGGCCCCCTCCATCTTCAAAACCAGCAAAGGAGAATCTCCCTCACACGGAGTCCCTCTCACACTTCAAACCTCTCCTGCCAGGAAGAGTCCAGCCCCTTCTAAGGGCTCACCTGATTAGGCCAGGCTCACCCACAATAATCTCCTTTCCTTAAAGTCAACTGATTGGGGACCTTAATTGCATCTGCAAAAATCCCTTCACAGCAGCTCCTAGATTAGTGTTTGACTGAAAAAATGGGAGAAGGTGCTGAATAACGTGCATCAAGGACACGGATCTTGGGAGCCATCTTAGAAGTCCACCTACCACAACGGCTTGGCCTTGCATCACCTGGCTCATTGTTTTCGTTATCCAAAAAGAGCAGGAAAAGGTCGTTTATTTCCAATTATTTCAATATGCCAGAAAATGAATCTTAGTTCGGAGCTGACAATGTATTCTGTGGCCAAACTGGCAAAATTTCAGAGACCAAAATAAAATCCAGCCTACTCTGAAAACTGTTTGTGCAAGGCCTGGCATTCAAGTCTCTTATCAGCTGTTACTACCGTCAGGATGCTGGACGCCTCAGGCACTGCAAGCCGCCAAGGGGTGCTCAGGGACAACGGGGCGCCTGCTCAGAGGGGCCTGGCGTCGTCTCCCCAGCACAGCGCTCGCTGTTCTTAGAAGGAGCTCTGCTTACATAGACCATCACTCCTCTAAGCGTGGTCCTCACCGGCAGCACCAACACCCTCAGAGAGCTTGGAGAAAATGCAGAGTCCCAGGCCCCACCCCAGACCTGTTGAACCAGAATCTGCCTCTCAATAAGATTCCAGATAATTCATGTGCACATTAGAGCTGAGGAGCCCCGGTATAAACCACACGCCCAAGGACGAGAAGTAACGCATTCTGTTCTGCAAAATGCACTAAAGACACAGCGGAGACGGAACACGTCACCCGTCCCCTACACCGGTCTACCTCGGTCCCTGCCCAGGCCGAGGCTTGAGAACAGAGGGATGCACGCCAGGCAGTGATTGCCTAAAATCGCTCCCATTTCCTGCCGTGCAGGGCTGAAGTTAGTGAGGAGAGGAGGTGATGTGAGGCTGGTCCACATCAGTGAGCTGATTAGGTCGCTGTCCTCTCAGACTCCCAGGCCTTCTCTGTGACACAGGACAGCAAGTACTGCCTGCACAGGCTCGCAGGTGAGCGCCTGACGTGGAATCAGTGCCCAGTAAAGGGCAGGGAGGGAGAATGAGAGGACAAGGCTGGCCTGCTCACCTTGTAACTAACAAGAGCTTTCGGAGTCATCCCGGGCCGGTGTTCAGCTCCACTTCCCAGCACATCTTCTGCCCCAGTTAAGTATAGACCCGCTGTGTGTGCAGAGAGCCAGGCCCTCTGGGAAGCAGCCTTCTGACACTGACCCTTTGGCCCTCTCCCAGTCATTATGTCACAGCTGCTGCGTCTAGGACCACAGGTCAGTTATCAGGAGGCAGGACACCTATACCTTGGAAATATCTGGGTTCGAAGCCTGACTCCCTGCTTTCTAGCCACATCAGTTTTGACCCTAGGCGCCTGAACTCTCTGAGTAACGTTTTCTTTGAACGCCCAATTCCCTTGGTCTGGTTTTCCCTGCCAGATACCCCGGAGACCCCTTCACTGTACTGCAGCCCCAACCTCCAGTGCTCACTGGGTCACTCAGGGACCCCGATGGATAGAGGAACCTCCGCCTGGAATGGGGCCCACCTCTGTACTGGAGGAAGGGGAGTCTGCAGGGTCTCGCACCAGCGCTTGAGTTAACAGCATCACTTTGGCTCACAATTCACTGTCCAGAACTAGTCACTTGCCCCACCCACCTGCAGGGGCGGGAAGTGCCACCTGCCACACCAGGAAGTGGAGAGCTGCCGCTATTCAGTGAGCGTCGACCGTGATGTGCCAGCCCACCGAGGGGAAAGGCTCACCGAGAGTGTGTGGGTGGTCTAAAAGTCCCTGAAGGCCCCTTTGGGCCACACCTGTCTTGAAAGCATTCTGAGATGACAAGACATGATTCAAGGAGCCCCGGAGCCCCTTCTCCAACGGCAGGTTTTCTGATAATGAGGGGGCGGGAGGGCCCTGCGGCCTCAGCTCTCAGTGTGAGCCCCGGTCTGCTCTCCCTCCTCGCTGGGCTCCACCCACGGCCCACCTTACTGAGGAGGCTGGGCTGGCCCTCGGGTTTCTTATTCTCTCATGCAGCAGGAAGACGGGCTTGCCCTGGCAGAACTCAGATCTGCAATGTTGCTGCCGGGTGAGGGGTTTCCCTGGGCCAAGAGGTCCCAGAACCCGGGTCTTCGGTTTGCCAGCGTCAGAACACTGCCGGCTCCAGAAAGCACAGCAGAGGGTCCTGCTTCTGGCCTCGGTGCTGTCCTCACCAGCAGGCGGCTCTGAGCAAGTCACTAACCTTCCCATGCCTCAGTTTCCTCGTATGTAACCTGAGGGCCTTGATAGCATCTCCCTCATAGGGCTGTGGTAAGGGATAAGAGGAACAAGGATAAGGGAGCCAGAGGATCGAGAGTCGCAGGGAGTAAAAGTGCAGCCTTCAGACCCACCTCTCATCCCACAGCCTTGCTGCCACACCTCAGGGAGTGAACAGATTCAGATGTGGTTTTGACAAAGCTTGGGCACCTCTCCTTGTCCAAACTTCACCACCTGCCCTGCAAATCAGGGACAGAGTGGCCTTGTGTCACGGGCCTCCTTGTGCATGTGAAGCGTCTGGAACACTCCTGGCCCCAAGCACACGGAGCTATTTCTACGAGGTGGGCTTCAAAAGCCGAGCCCATGGCTGATGGAGGCTCAAGGAGAACTTGTGGGTCACTTTCAGATTTTTTTTCCTGTGAGGAACCAGCTTTCCACTTCTTATTTATTCTCCTTGGCCCCATCACCATGCCAAGTACATAAGCAGGAGCTCTAAATTTTTATTGTGCGAACTACCTTCCTGATGGGGAAGAGTCAGCTCCCACAGAGGTCCGGCCTTCTTGACTGGGATGGAACCATGTTTGGGATGGTGCCTGCTAAATGACTCTTGGTTTTGACCCCAACGCCTGCTGGGGACACGAGGGATGGGTGGATATCCCAGCCTGACTGAGGACAACGTCCTCTGGTGCCTTCACTAGGGTCCCACCTATGGATCAAGGGGCCTCAGAGTTCCAACTGCTGCCAGCAAAAGAGCCTGGGCACTTTCTCACACTGCAGCATCCTGGGCCAGACGCTGTGCCGGGAGCTTCTTGGCAATAGAGACACCCCAAGGGTGCTGACCACAGAATTTTGCCTTTATCCACAGGGTGATTGGGGTCATAAAGCATATGATATTTCACGCCCCGTATTTAGAAATTGGCAACATTCTCATAAGTGCTGGACCAGGAGCAGCTGGCCTTCTAAGGCATCAGTTTGTCTAAAGGGTATTTTCGTTGGTTGTTGTTTTGGAATACGATAGTCACTGTCTCATTTCGAGCAGTATAAGAAGAAAAACATCACCTGTCCAGGAAAACCATTGTAACCTGTTGTGTTTCAAGGGGCTAATTTTGGATGGGCCTCAGAAGTTTCTAGATTTCTAGAATGGTCATGTGTTCTCAGGGGGAAAGAGAGAAGCATCCCATTGCCAAACGGAGGCTGTGATGTCTGCAGCCCACCCTTTATTCTTTCCAAACGTCTCATTCGTGCAGGTGGGTTTCATCATGGGGGACAAGGCCTCCTCGGGGACACTTAAGAAGTCGGTGGGAACTTTCTGTTGTCACCATGATGGGGGAAGGACACTGACAGCATTTGTCAGATGCAAATCAAGAACTCTGGGAGAGTCCCTCACGACAAAGAATCACGCCACATCCCGTGTGATTTTCAAACATCTTCCTTGACATCCGGGTAGGTGAAAATCCATTCTTTGTCACCTGAGCCTGAAGGGCTCTCCATTGACGTGTAAACAGGGTGTATTTTTGTTGCAAGGTTTAAAATACACTGACTCTCCCAGGAATCAGCTGCTGCACACATGGAGAGAAGACCGTGCTTCGATTTGTTTGGAATCTTTCCAAGAGCCTGTCTGGACAGTGGGACACAAACACCGTTGCTTTCCAGGTGTTCCGGTCGCCAGCGCCACGCCCTGCTCTGGTCTGCACGTGTGGCTGTCGCGTTTGTGGGGATTCTATGTTTAGAAGCAGGCCAGTGTGCAGAAGTCACTCAGAGAATCCCCTCGCCCACAGGGCACAGTGCAAGGGGCTTCCCCAGGCAGCAAGGTAGAGGGATGGGTGAGGAAAACAAGGCTGAAATATTTATCTTGGGGTCCTAGCATTTAAATTTACACTGCTGACCCAAAGCATAATTGCAGCCAAGAGAGAAAAAAGTCCAGGTGATGAAAGTCCCCTTTGGGGACAGGATGGGGTCAGTGTAATCAGAATCTGGACCTATGGCCTCCAAATCCCTTCCAAGCTTCTATCTTCCACACCAAGAAGGACTTAAATTCACAGAGAGGCCTCCCGGGGCTGATGTCCTTGTGGTCTGCAGCCGTGCCCATCTCAGTAATTTCTCTTCCTGCTTAAGGCCAAACGCTACCTCCCCAGCCTGGTGGCAGAGCCTGAATTTTGTAGCAATTGGCACCCTGGCTCTGCTCTCACCTGCTGGAGAGAAGCCCCCTCACCTATTCAGGGGCAGTGAGCCCAGATTCAGGTCCCCGTTCCCCTCTTACCAGCCAGGTGGCCCTGGGCTGCATCCTCACCCTAAGGCTCTTTTTCCTGAGAGAGGACAAGAGTATCTACTCTATGGGGTTGTGGTGGGGGCTGCATGGGGTAATAAGAAATGGTCTAGGACAGTATTTAGAAGGAGGGGGCTCTCCCTTAGCAATGAGGACCCTCCCACTGCTGGGGTCTCTAGATTCCACTGTCCTGGAGCAGGCCTGTGCAGCTTTGGGCTCAAGTGAAGAGTGAACTCCTTCCTTTGCTTTTCATCCCAAATGAGATCTCATCTTAGGGATCCCTGGTCCAACCTGGAGGCATCCTAGCACCCCACTGGGGTGACACTGGAAACTTCGGCAAGCTTGTCACCCTCACAGTCTCAAAGGGGTGCCACTCTTCCCAGGGCTCCTGTAGCACCCTGCCTGTCCTCAAGACGTTGTAACAAGTTTCTCCTACCGTGATGCTGAGCTCTGCAAGGGCAGGGGCTGAGCCTCACTACCTTCTGCGCTCCCAGAGCCATGCACACAGTGGGTGCTTAATAAGTGCTCATTGGATGGATGAACAGATGGACAGATAAATGGATAGATGGATGGTTGGACAAAGGGACAGATAAATGGATGGATGGATGGAAGGATGGATGGATGGATGGTGGACTCATGGACAAATAAATGGCTGGCTGGCTGGATGGATGGATGGATGGATGGATGAACAGATGTGACAGCAAATTCAGGCCAGGTGGGAGGCCCCACACAGATGACCATGGTTTCAAAGGTTCTCTCTCCACTCCCCGGGAGAGAAAGGAGTTCTCCCCTCTCCCCTGTCTGGAGACTGCCTCTCCTTGGCTCTCTGCACCAGCTGAGATGGGAGAAACTGGTGGTAGTTGGGTTCATCATGACACCTCAAATCGTTTTTCAAACTCTTGGCCAGCCCCTTAGAACCTTCGCCAAGCACTTTTCTCCTCAGTTTTCAAACCCTGGGGAAATGTTATCTGAATGTTTCCAATTCACTTATGCTCAGCTCATCAAAATGCCATTTTATAGAGCTGTCTGAACTCCAAACGTTCTGGGAAACTTTCCTCTTGTATATTTATATGTGAAAAACAGCCTGGGTCCTCCTATTAAACAGAGTGTCCTGCTGCGCTGCCAGCCATACTCACCCCACCCGCCCCCACCTGCCCCCATGACAACCTGGGCAAGCTGAGGAGCCAAGAAATCCCAGGCTTTTCAGGGCAGAAGGTCGGGCAGGGCACTATCCAGGCCAACTCACCTTCACAAACAAGAAAGAACTGTTGGATCCAGGCAGGACATTTGAGTCCCCAAATGCGCATTTTCAGAAACATTTCTCCCAAGCAGCAGTCCTTAAGTGCAAATGTAGAGTTCTCCAAATTGGCACTGGGAGATGGAGAGGCGCATTCCAAGACACAGGGATAACAGTCTCAGCTTCCTCTTCCAGTTCTTCCTGGCCGGGTTTGAGATTTAAATGGGATAGTGTCCTTCAGCACCCACAGCGCTGCTAGATCCAGGATCCCCTTCAGGAGAAGCCTGGAAGTCTCTAGTCGGGGCTCCTCCTCCTCACTGCCTCTAACTCCCTCCGTAATGCAACCTAGAGTCAGGAAGTGAGTGAATCTACAAGATCTGCTGGAGGGCCCCTTCTCCATTACTTGGGCTGTTCCTTTCTACTCCTCCCATAGGCAACCGTCCAAACAGAAGGATGGAAATAAATTCCTCACCCCCACTCACTTCTCCACTTTCACTTCTGTGACCCAGTTCAAGCCTCTCCTGTTTGGGAGGAGGGGGAACCCCAGAAATCAGAAAAAGCAGAAATCACTAAAATTGAAAACAGAAATCAATGAAATGAAAAGTTGGTTCTTTAAAAAGATTAGTGAAATTAACAAACCTCTCGCAAGTTTAACAAATCTCAAAAAGAGAGAAGACACAAATTACCAATATCATGAATGAAACAGCGAATAAAACTACAGATATAGCAGATATCACATGGATAATGAGGAAATACTACAAACAGCGTCACATGCAGAAATTTGACAACTTAGATGAAATGAAACAATTCCTTGAAAATTGCTGACCACCGCAACTCCCCCGAGATGAAATCAATACTATGAATAACCCTATAACTAATAAGTAAATTTAACTCATAATTTTAAAACTCCCTAAAAAGAAATCTCCAGGCCCACATGATTTCACTGAAGGGAATTTCAACAAATGTCTAAAAAAGTTTTAACACAAACTTTACACAATTTCTTCCAGAAAATAGGAAAGAAGGGAACACTTCTCAATTTATTTTATGGACCTAATATTACTTGATATCAAGCCAGACAACAACAGTACAAAAAAAGAAAACTGTGGACCAATATCCTTCATGAATATACATGTTAATTAAATTTAGCAGCATATAAAAAGAATACCACATGGCCAAGTGGGGTTTATTTCAGGAATGCAAGGTCAGTTCAATATGTGAAAATCAATCAGTGTGGCCCATCAACAGCTGAAAGAAGGCAAATCACATGATTATATCAATTAATGCAGAAAACACATTTGACAAAATTCAATATCCATTTGTAACAAAAACTCTCAGAAACAGGAATAGAGGGGAATTTCCTCAGCTTGATAAACAGGACCTACCAAAACTACAGCTAACATCAAACTTAATGATGAAAGACTGAATTCTTTCCACTAAGATTAAGAATAAGGTAAGGAAGGCCAAACCCAATGGCTGAGTGGTTACGGTTGCATGCACTCCACTTTGGCGGCCCAAGTTCATGGGTTCAGATCCTGGGCACAGACCTACTCCACTCATCAACCAGGCTGTGGCAGTGTCCCATATACAAAAAAAAAATAGAGGGGGATTGGCACTGATGTTAGCTCACAGTTAATCTTCCTCAAGCAAAAAGAAGAGTAGGATTGGTAACAGATGTTAGCTCAGGGTGAATCTTCCTCAGCAAAAAAAGAAAGAACAAGGTAAGGATGTTAGTAAGGATGTCTGTTGTCACCACGATTATCAACCTAGTACTGGAAGTTCTAGCTAAGGCAATAAGGCAAAAAAAAAAGTAAATAAAAGGCTCAGAGATCAGAAAAGAAGAAGGTCAAGTGCTGCCCTTTGCAGATGACATGATGGCCTCTGTAGAAAACTCTATAGAATCCACCAAAAAAAACTCCTAGAACTACTAAGAGACTCCAGTCAGGTCACAAGGTAAAAGACCGAAATACAAAAATTAATTATATTTCTATACACTAGCATGAATACATGGAAACCAAAATCAAACATACTGTACCATTTACAGTCTCTTAAAGAATGAAATACCTAGGGCTGGCCCGTGGCCAAGTGGTTAAGTTTGCGTGCTCAGCTTCAGTGGCCCAGGATTGCACCAGTTTGGATCCTGGGGACAGACATAGCACCACTCATCAGGCCACGTGCTGAGGCAGCGCCCCACATAGCACACCCAGAAGGACCTAGAGCTAGAATGTACTATGTCCTGGGGGCCTTTGGGGAGAAGAAGGGGGAAAAAAGAAGACTGGCAACAGATGTTAGCTCAGGTGCCAAGGTATAAAAAAAAAAGAAAAAACAGTAGTCCTTTTTTTTAAAAAAATGAAATAGGTAGAAATCTAACAAAACATGCACAGGATTTGTATCCTAAACCTTAAAAAATGCTGATGAAAGAAATCAAAGACCTAAACAAATAGAAAGATACACTGTGTTCAAGGACGGTAATACTCAAGGTAAAGATGTCAATTCTCCCCAAGTTAATGCACAGGTTTAACATAATTCCTTTAAAAAAATCTCAGCAAGATATTTGTAAATATGAACAAAATTATTCCAAAATTTATATTTTGGAACTAGAATAGCTAAAACAATTTGAGAAAAGAAGAAGAAAATGGGAGGAGTTACTCTACCCAATTTTAAGACTTGTTATATAACTATAGTAATCGAGGCTATACGGCATGGGCAGAGGAACAGACACAGGCCAATGGAACAGAACAGAACAGAAAACCAAAGTACGGCCCCACACGAGAACAGCCAACTGATTTTTGACAAAAAGTGCAAAAGTAATTCTACGGAGGAAGGTAGTCTTTTCAGCAAATGTTGCTGGAGTGATACACGTCCAGAGGCAAAAATAAATGAATAACCTCGACCTACACCTCTCACCTCACATCTTCTACGAAAATTAACTCCAAATAGATTACATACTTAAATGTAAAGTGTAAAACTATGGAACATTTAGAAGAATACATAGGAGAAAATCTTCTGAACCTAGGGCTTGGTAAGGAGTTGTTAAACTCGACACCAAAAGCACAATTCATAAAAGAAAATAATTGGTAAATTGGATGTCATCAAAATTTAAAAATTTCGTTCTGTGAAAGACCTTATTAAGATGAAAAGACAAGCCACAGAATGTGTATTAGTTGTCTGTCGCTTCCATAACAAATGACCACAGATTCAGCAGCTTAAAGCAACACCCATTTATCATCTCACAGCCTGTGGGTCAGAAGTCTCGTAGGCTGGTAGGCTCGGCTGGTTTCTCTGCTCTAGATCCCCCATAGCAGGAGGGTCGGATTCTTTTCTAGAGGCTCTGATGATTAATCTGCTGCCAGGATCATTCGGGTTTTTGGCAGAGTTCAGTTCCATGCGGTTGTAGGACTAAGGTTCCCATTTTCTTGCTGGCTGTTGACCCAGGGTCATTCTTAGCTTCTAGACATTTCCTGCATTCCTTGGCTCATGGTCCCCCTCCCTCTGTCCTCAAAGTCAGCAATGGTTGATTGAATCCTTCTCACACTTTGAATCACGATGACCTCCTCCCCCTCCCGATTCTTCTTCTCCTTCTCTTTCTCCTCCTCCTTCTGCTTCTTCTTCTTCCTCTTTTTCTTCTCCTTCTTCCTCCTCTCTCTCTATTTCCTGCTTCCTCTTCTACTTTTAAGAGCTCATGTGATTACACTGAGCCCATCCACATGACTAAGGATAATCTCTCTGTTTTAAACTCAGCCACTTAGTTACTTTAATTGCATCTGAAAAGTCTCCTCACAGCAGTACCTAGATTAATATTTGATTGAATAATCAGGCAATGGGAGCCTTGGGGGGATATCTTTAAAATTCTGCCTATCACAGACTTGGAGAAAACCAAGCATATTTGCAAACCATGTATCTGATAAAGGACTCATATCTAGAATATACATATATATATATATATTTTTTTTTTAACCCTCAAAATTCAACTGGAAAAAAATCCAATTAGATAATGGACAAAGAGATGAAGAGACATTTCACTGTAGAGGATATACACATGGCGTATAAGGACACAAAAAGATGTTCAACAGCACTAGCCCTTAGAGAAATACCAATTAAGACCATGATGAGATATCACTACATACCTATCAGAATTGCTGAAACAAAATTAGCAACAATACCAAATGCTGGTGGGGGTTTGGAGGAACCAGATCTCTTATACATTGCTGGTGGGAATGTAAAATGGTACAACCACTTTGGAGAACAGTTTAGCAGTTTCTTAAATAGCTAAACATACCCTCACCTTATCATCCAGCAATTGCAATTATGGGTATTTATCCCAGAGAAATAAAAACTTATGCCTACACAAAAACTTATACACAAATTTTTATTGTTGCTTTTTTTTAATAATAGCCAAAAATTGGAAATAATCAAAATGTCTTTGAATGGGTGAACGGTTAAACAAAGTGTGATATAACCATACTATGGATATATTAGGGTTCTCCAGACGATCTAGGTACTGATGTAGGCATAGGCGATACAGATGTAGACAGATGAGAGAGAGAGATCTGAGCAAGCACCTCAGCTGCTCATGGTTCTTTACCTGATGGAATGACCCAAACCTTTGTTCCTGAAGGGTCTGGGTCATTCATAGTCCTGCCTAGATTGGGTTGTTGTAGTTTTCCATTGACACTCACAGACCATAGTAATACTAAGAGATACCCTACAGAACCCCCTTTACTCCGGTTGGACTCCTCCTTACCTCCTCTGTTGAGTAGGAATCCAATTTTCCCTTGGTAGTCAGAATCAAATCACCCCAGCCAGCAGAGTAACTCTCTTTTTCTCCTGTTGAGTCAGAGGCATGAGGAGCCCAAAGTGGCAGGTGGTGGTCTTAACTTCCAGTTCAATGGAATCATTGTCGTGTCTCCCAGTGGAAGCATTCCTCTCTTTGCAAGTAGGCCAGCAAAGCATATGGTCGCGGAGACAGGAAGCAAGAGTTTTGCTCCTGAGTTTCTAGGAGTTTCTACAGGGAGTGGTGTCACTTCCATATCCACCCCTTCATCCCCAGACTCGTGAATTCTGGCTGTAGGAGAAATACCACTATATACTGGATGCTGATTTAGAGCGTCTACAGCCTCCTAGAGAACCTTTCCCCAGCCCTGCAAGGTATTGCCACCTCGCTGGCACTGTAACTGAGTCTTTAAAAGGCCATTTCACTGTTCTATCAAGTCAGCCAGATAGTGCTTCAGGATGGACGGAAACATGGTAAGACCCATGAATTCCAGAAGCATGAGCCCATTGAGACGCTTGACTGCTGTGAAGGGAGTTCCTTGCTCAAAAGCAATGCTGTGTAGACACAGAAAGACAAATACCATATAATTTCACTCACGTGTGGAAGATAAACAAACAAACACATGGATAAGGAGAACAGATCGGTGGTTCCCAGAGGAGAAGGGGGTGGGAGGAGGGTGAAAGGGGTAAAGGGGCACATGCGTACAGTGATGGATGGAAACTAGACTGTTGGTGGTGAACACAACGCAGTCGATACAGAAAATGAAATATAGTGATGTACGCCTGAAATTTACACAATGTTGTAAGCCAATATGACCCCAACAAAATAATTTTTTTAAAAAAGCAATGCTGTGTGGAACACCATGAAGTGGATAAGGCATCCTGTAAGTCCACGATGCATGGTAGTTTCGGCAGACACATTGTGTGCAAGGAAGGCAAATCCATGCCCAGAGTAAGTGTCTGTTCCAGTAAGAACAAAACCCTGCCCTTTCCATGATGGAAGTGGTCCAGTGTAATCAGCCTGCCACCAGGTAGCCAGATGATCACCCCGGGAAATGATGCCACATCAGGGACTTAGTGTTGGTGTCGGCTGCTAGCAGCTGGTCACTCAGCATCAGCTGGAACCAGGTCAGCTTTGGTGAGTGGAAGCCCGTGTTGCTGAGCCCATCCCTGCCACCATGGCCACTTTGTTCATCAGCCCATTTGGTGATGACAGGGGTGTCTGGGAAAGAGGCTGACTGGTATCCAGAAATTTGGTCATCCTATCCACTTGATTATTAAAATCTTCCTCTGCTGAGGTCACCCTTTGGTGAGCGTTCACATGGGATGTAAATATCTTCATGTTCTTTGCCCATTCAGAGACTTCTATCCACACATCTCCTCCTGGATCTCTGTCACCAATTTTCCAATCACGTTCCTTCTGAGTCCCTGACCGTTGGCCGCAGCCCATGAATCAGTATATAATCGCACATCTGGCCATTTCTCTTTCCAAGCAAAATGAACCACCAGGTGCACTGCCTGAAGATCTGCCCACGGAGACGATGTCCCAGGAAGGGCTGTAGAGCTGCAGCTGTCCACTTCCAGGTGCTTCCTGCGTATTGCCGGAACCATCTATAAACCAGGCCCAACTCTCCTCTGACTGTGGGGAACTCCCCATGAAGCCACAGGCACAGGCTGGGAGAGAAAAGGTAGTGTCACAGGAGTGGGAAGTGTGGGCACCTGAGCCACTTCTTCATATAACACGTTTGTGCCTTCAGGGACTGCTCAGGCCCTCTCATGTAGGTGCCACTCCCATTTGATGATGGAATATTGCGGTGCACATCCAAATTTATGACTTGGTGGGTCAGATAATACCCAGTTCATGATGGGCAGCTCAGGTCGCATGGTAACTTGGTGGCTCATGGTTAAACATTCAGTCTCTACTAAGACCCAGTAGCAGACCAAGAACTATTTCTCAAAGAAAGAGTAGCTATCTGCAGAGGATAGCAGGGCTTCGCTCCAAAATCTGAAAGACCTGCACTGTGATTCACCTAGAGGGGTCTGCCAAGGCTCCCAACAGCTTCCCTGTCAGCCACTGACATCCTCCATCACCATTGGGTCTGCTTCATCTTATGGCCCAAGTGACGGAGCAGCGAGCGCAGCAGCCTGGACCCATTGCAGAGCCTTCTCTTGTTCTGGTCCCCACTCAAAACTAGCAGCTTTTTGGGTCACTCCGTAAATGGGCTGGAGTAGCACACCCAAAGGAGGAGTATGTTCCCTCCAAAATCCAAAGAGGCCCCCTGGCCGCTGTGCCTCTATTTTGGTTGTAGGATGGGCCAGATGCAACCTTCACCTTAGAAGGGCCATCTGAACATGCCCCACACCACTGCACCCCAAGAAATTTCACTGAAGTAGAAGACCCCTAATTTTTTTTTTAGTTTATTCCCACTCCCTGCCACGCAAACATTTTACCAATAAGTTTAGCGTAGTAGCTACTTCTTACTCGCTGGGTCCAATCAGCATAAGGTCATCAATGTAATGGATCAGTGTGATTTCTTGTGGAAGGGAAAGGCGATCAAGATCTCTGTGAACTAAATCATGACACAGAGCTGGAGAGTTGACATAGCCCTGAGCTAGAACAGTGAAGATGTGTTGCTGGCCTCGCCAGCTGAAGACAAACTACTTCTAGTGAATCTTACGGACAAGTATGGAGAGAAAGGATTTACCAGATCAATAGCTGGACACCAGGTACCAGGGAGTGTTTTAATTTACTCAAGCAATGAAACCATCTGGCACAGCAGCTGTGAGGTCACCACCTGGTTACACTTAGAATAATCCACTGTCATTCTCCAGGATCCATCTGTCTTCTGCAGAGACTAAACAGGAGAGTTGAATGGGGATGTGGTGGGAATCCCCACCCCTGCATCTCTCAAGTCCTTGATGGTGGCACTAATTTCTGCAGGCCCCTGGGCACGTGCTACTGCTTTTGGTTTTCCTTGGTAGAGGTGATTCTAGCGGCTTCCACTCGTCCTTTAAATGTAATCAGATTAGAGAACTAATTCCAGAAACCCCAGAACCAATTCAGAAAATTCCCTTCAGTTTCTGTTCTTCTAGGAAAACTCTCAGCACCAAAATCTATATTAGTCAGAGAAACAGGACCAGTAGGACGGAGAGAGAGAAAGCCGATTTATTTTAAGGAATTGGCTCACACAGTTGCAGAGGCTGTGAAGTCCAAAATCCGCAGCTAGGCTGGCAGGCTGGAGGCCCGCAGGAAAGTTACGGCTGCAGCTCACATCTGAAGGCAGCCTGCTGGCAGCACTGTCTTCCTTGGGAGAGGTCAGTCTTTGTTCTTTTAAGGCCTACAACCGATTGGATGAGGGCCACCCACATTATTGAGAGTAATCTGCTTTACTCAAAGTCTACTGACTTAACTGTTAATCTCATCTTAAAAATATCTTCACAGAAATATCTGGAATAGTCTTTGATCAAATGTCTGGGTCCCATCACCTAGCCAAGTTGACACATAAAATTAAGCATCACAGTAGAGCTCTGCTCTGCAAGAAAAAGGGATGGACTATTGGTACATGTGACAACTTGGATGGGTCTCAAGGGAATTCTGCTGATAGAGAAAATGCAGCCTCATAAGGTCACGTACGGTATGATTCCATCTTCACAACATTTTCAAAATAATAACAACAGACATGGAAAACAGATTAGTGGTTGCTAGGCGTTAGGGACGGTGGCGAGAGAGAGGAATGTGACTGTAAGGGGGAGCATGAGGGGATCTGCATGGTGATGGGGCGTTTCTGTATCCTGATTGTGGTGGCAGTTTCAGGCATCTATGCGGTAAAATGGCATAAAACTATAAATGCATGTTGCACCAAGACCAGTTGCCCGGTTTGGTGTTAGACCGTAATTCTGTAAGACGAACTGTATCTGCACTATCTTTGCAACTTCCTGTGGATCTATAATAATTCCAGATTAAAGTTTTTTAAAAAAAAGAACCAAAAGGACGTATGGCAGAGTCAACATGCAAATTGTCAACAACAAACATGTATTCCTCTTGAAATCATACCTGCTTTTTTTTTTTAAACATTTTATTTTTTTCCTTTTTCTCCCCAAAGCCTCCCGGTACGTAGTTGTATATTCTTCGTTGTGGGTCCTTCTAGTTGTGGCATGTGGGACGCTGCCTCAGCGTGGTTTGATGAGCAATGCCATGTCCGCGCCCAGGATTCGAACCAACGAAACTCTGGGCCGCCTGCAGCGGAGCGTGCAAACTTAACCACTCGGCCACGGGGCCAGCCCCGAAATCATACCAGCTTTTTTTCTTTGTCTTTTTGTTTACAAAAATGTCCAAAACTTTTCCCTTGAGAAGGAATTTAGACACATCCCAATTAACGCCGTGAAACCTGTAACTAACTTTGGAGGAAGCGGGTAAGGGCAGACGACTGCCTGACCAGCGAGCACTAGGATGCCCTCCGCCTGAATACCACGCAGCCACAGAGGCGGCCGAGCCCCCGGTTGCCAGGGCCCTGAAGGACAGTCAGAACCCCTTGCTCTCCTCCTCATTCTCTCCCTAAGTGACCTGGGGTTGCGGGGGCGGCAGCGACGGGCCAATGGCACACAGAAAGCAGTCCCTTTGAACCAGAATTTGGTTTTTTCCATTTCCTCACCTTCATAATACAAACTATTTCCTCTCCTTTCATTTCTATCTAAACCAAAGTCTGTAAATAAATAAGCACCTCTGTCTGCGAAGGCCACACCAATCCGTGTTAACAGCTTCCATTCGTGTGAACATCTTAAGCCCACGGAGATGAGCAACTCCTCCCAAAGCAAGTTATTGACAACTGTTAGTGATGACAACTGAAAAACACGCGTGCGATTTATTTTTGAAGCCACGTAGATTCATTTAAGCTGAGCTTCTAGTTGTGGGACTAGACTGCATTCAAGTTGCCTCTCAAACGGTACTCTAAAATAAGATAAGAACCATACAGACAGGACTTTAGGGGAGCCCAAAGGAATGCCAAACAAGAGGTCAGCAACCGATGGCCTCCAGTCAAACATGCAGGATAGGTTGGGGATGACATGCCCAGGGCCAACTCATGGGAAAATGGACCACAGCAATGAGCTTTCCCTATAGTGTCCCCAGTCCCCTTCTAGCAGTCTCACCTCCTGGTTGCCTGTCAAGATCCTCCTCCTCTCTGACTCTGTCAGTCAGGCGTTAACTAATCTCGAGGGCTCTGCCCCTCCTGTGGGGGCTTCCTCCCCATCTCCCCTTCCTCAGGAATGAGTAAGCAGGGTTTGGCTGGCACCGCCTCGTGCCTGTGGTTGTTCTAGCTGACTCCCCAGACCGTCCAGGGTACACAGTTCGGAGCTTGGATACAATTCACTTACCATTAGATCATATTTCCCTCTGTCATTAAATATTCTTGGAAAACATGACTTTTAAAGGCTGCTAACCTTGCCAGGACCATCTGCCTACTTGATGTTGGCATTCAAGCTGGCAGACTTCCTGTCCTCCTGGTCTTGGACCCATCCAGCGGAGAATGTACACCCACATGTGTCTGTTTGCTGGCATTCCAGGTCATGCGCTAGGTCCCCACAAGGCTACTGCTTTGAATCTAGGCTTCTAAATATCAAAACATGATAGACATAGGGGCCAGCCTGGTGGCAGAGTGGTTAAGTTCACACACTCCGCTTCAACAGCCTGGGATTCGCAGGTTCAGATCCTGGGCGTGGACCTACATACCACTCATCAAACCATGCAGTGTTGGCATCCTGTATACAAAGTAGAGGAGGATTGGCACACATGTTAGCTCAGGGACCATCTTCCTCAAGCAAAAAGAGGAAGATTGGCAACAGATGTTAGCTCAGGGACCATCTTCCTCACACACACACACACACACACAAAAACATGACAGACATAAAAAGAAGGGGAAAAAAACCCCTACAATAAAAGTTATTGAGGCCCTGAAGTTCAAGCCTTTCAGCCCAAATTTTCCTGCCCCTGGGATATTTCCATTCAGTTTAGTTCAGATAGTGGAGGAGCCAATGAACTTTCTTTCCTACAGCAATGGTGATGGACATCCAGCACGCAGGCCCAAGAAAACAATATGAAAGGATCCTAGAATATAGATACTTTAAAAAAAATTATATTTACCACACATAAGATATATTTATGAAGCAGATGCCCAATACAACATAATAAAAAAGTACTTAGAATATAAAGTATTTAAAATAAGGCAGTTTTCTACCTATTTAAATAAACACTGAATATTAAAATTATCACCAAGCTCCTCGCCTCTCAGCAATTTTTAAGAGTGAGAGTCAGCTTTTTAAATCCGCAAGTCAGTGGTCAGGTGGAAACCTCCTTCACGGGTTCCATCTTCAGATAGGTCTGAAAAGAGAAGGGCCTGTTGCTCCCCTGCCTGGAGCACTCATTACAGATTATGAGAGAGTCAGACCAGGATAATAATGGCCTTATTTGTCAGGCATGCACTAGGTCCCAGGCACCGCACAAGGCATTTTCATGGAAAACTGTTGCCACCCCTTCCTGGCAGTATTTTGGGCCCAAAATGTAAAGGGGAGAGCTGCTTAGCCGCATAATGCAAGAGCTGAGATTTAAGAGTCCAGAACAGAACGTGCAGCCAGTAAACAATATCCCAAAGCCACGGTCCCTGAGCCCCCTGCCCTCTACATGGGTATTTCAAACATACGAGAAACCCACCGCCCTCTCTGTCACTGGTTGTTCCCGAGAGCTGTCTCGCCAGCTTCTGCTCGTCTCAACCTGGTGCTGCCGGTAGACCTAGACAGACGCAATAGGGAACATTGGCAGTTCCCTTCTCTCTGTTCTGTGGCAGAGTGTGTTTCCAAAGGTGGCCACAGGAATACGTCCCCACCACATGCTCTTCCAGAACCTTCCTCAAGAGGTGGGATGTGATTCCTTTCCTCGAGAGGCAGGCTTGAGACTTGCTTACGACCAAAAGCATGCAGCTAAAGTGCCACACCAGGTTTCCAAAGCTGGGTCATAAAAAGGTGAGGCAGTTTCCATCTTGTGGTTGGAATCCTGAGCCCGAGAGAAGAAGTCCGACCCTCTGAGGCTGCCATGCTGAGAGAAAGCTCAGGCCTCACATAGTTGTTTTGGCCAACAGTGCCAGCCGAAGTCCCAGCTGATGACCAGCATCAACTTCTACAAATACAAACGAGTCTTTGGATGACTCCAGCCCTCAGCATGGCATCAACACCAGCCTTTCCATCTGCGCAGCTGAGGCCCCAGACTCAATGGAGCGAAGACAACACAGCTCATCAGATGTCACTACAACAAGGACATGGAAGGCACACTTGTTACTAAATGCTGTCACTTCTAAGAGTATTTGTGATAAGTCAGTGCTCAAGAAAACTGTGTTTCCTTGAAATCTTACAGCCCACACGTGAAAGAAACTTGATGAAAATAAGGAATAAGTGGCCCGAAAGCTGCAGAGTTCCTAGCTCCGTGGAAAAGCTGGATTGGAGAATGTGGTTGGTCCCAGAGGCCAACCTGGAGGCTCCGAGCATCACCACCCAAGTCCAGGCCATGGACCTGCCGGAGGGGAGGCTGGGTCTGCTGCGCACTCTGTAAAATGCTATGCCTGGCCCACAGGTCCTGCAGATGGCAGGAAAGAAATGGACTGTGAGAGAGACTGAGTCTACCCCAGAGATGCTTGTCCTCTGGAAAGGCAGCAGAGAGCAGCCCTGGCCATCTCTAAAGGAGTGAGATGATAGTGGTGTGCACATGGGTGAAAGAGAACATTGATGAAAACAAAATGGTGGCCACATTCCCTTGTAAATGCGGCTCAACATGTTCAGGCTGTCACCAGTCTCCCCAGTCAGACACGACATGGCTTCTCCCCGGGGGGCAGGTCAGTAAGTTGGGTGGAGAAAAACAAAGCGTTCACCCCAACACTGCCAGAGATGGGGGGCAGGAAATTGACTCCCCTCGAGGTGGCCTTGAGAACAGGGGAAGGAAATCCCCACACGGACACCATGTTAAAGGATTTTAGGTATTGTTGGTCCACCGTTCTCTCTAAGACATTGTGTTAAAGTGGTTTTCACGACTCACTCTCTCCTGAACGAGTGGGCTCACAGATTCTTGGGAAGGGAGACCCAAATTAGGAGGAACACCTCCCACACGTCCACAACTCAAGGCCTCTCAACTGCTCAGAGGGGGAGCACGTGGCTTGTGCTGGGAGGGTCTGCACTGGGCTTCCTGTGCTCCTTTCTCTCTCCTAAAGGAAGAGCTCTCTGAGGACAGAGCAGGCCTGGTGCTCTCTCCCCCGGCCACACGCTACTTGGCACAAAGTGAGAACTCCTTCTGGTGGAGCGTTGACTATGGCCGAAGGGAAGATGGCAGTCATTTGACACAATGGGAGAATAAGGGGAATGCACTGCCCGTCACTGGGAGGAAAGGGACAGTGGAACACACACAGCAAGGCTCGCCCCAGACACACCTTGGTTTCCTTGGAAGCCAGTTAGACAGAGGAGGGGGCGCCATCAGGCTGCTTTGTGGGGTCTCCTCTCCTCCTCTTTCCTCTTCTGGGCACCAACCCTCCACGTGTTGTGCCCAAGCCCATCTTAGATGGGAAGATGAAGCTGAGCAGGTAAGCCGAAGGTAAGCGTATTTGGGCAATTATGTGTCTAGAGCTACCGCCAGATGAAACAACAAAAACCAGGGATTGGACTTTTTAAATAAAAGAATAAACACTTCTCTTCTGTTGGCAGTTTCTGAGAGCCGCCCCTCCCCTGTTTCCCTAAGAAACACCTTCAGGCTCCGGGCAGGTGACAGCAGCTCCTGTTCAGATGTCTGATCTTATCTGTTACCAGCAACAGCTTTGTCCTTAGAGCCTGGTCCAGTTACTCATGTGCAATAGGTGCTCCATCCACGCGAGTGAATCAAGGGAACCCTAAGTAGCTCATGTGGATTTTAAGACCCTTGTCCACCTCTCACCCTGAGCCTGCGGGTCTCAGGGTTTTCATGGTCCCCATGAGCATGACAAATGCCTCCGGTGACCAGGTCACAGAGCCATCTCTGCACGTGATGAGTGTGGCCAGCAAGGTGGACGTCTCCCCACCTAGCCTCATCTCATCCACGCACTCAGAAGTTGAAGGGGCTCCCAGCACCTAAGAGAAAGCTCAGACTTTCAAAGCTGTCAGCCTTTGCACAGCAGCTCCTTCCGGCTTCGTTGGCTGGAGTGAGGCCACTGGAGGCCTCTTGACCACAGGCTCCCTGAGTGTGGAATTGCAGCTACTGAAGGAATCTCCCACTTGCTGCAAGGGCAGCTTCCAGCGCATGCTGGGCCTCATCCTGATGAAGTTTCAGCCTCTGGCAAATACATGCTGGAGAGAACACTTTATCCACAAGCCACTTGTTTCGTCATTTGCATCAGCCGGCTTCCCCACCATTGCCCAATTGCCCAGGGTTCCTGCAGGTCCCGCTCCAGCCCTGCTTCCCACAGGCAGTCCACCCATTGGCGAGAGCAGGGCAGGGGCCCAGGAGCCCCAATCTGATGTACTCATTCATTGACAACAGCCCTCTTGCTTACACCATTCCACGTCCCTCCAATAATCACATATGGGGACAGGAAGATAAAAGATAGCCTTTAAAGAGACTAGCGACGCATTGACAGGTGCCCCCATGCACCGCCTCTTTCCTCCCAAAAAGAAGAAAATGGATTCATCCCACCAATGAATTAACTACTGTGTACCATGCACGTTCGAGGACTGGAGACACAGCAGGGAAGAAAGCAAGGGGGACTTGCAGCCACTCTTTCTCCCGGTTGCACCACTGGCACCTCCTGGAGAGCGGCTGGTTGCAGTGCTGTGCCTGCCATCTCCCTCAGAAATGACCTCTGTGACATTCATCTCTAATATCCTAGAGCGTCTGACTCATCCAGCCACCCTGATTCTTCCTGCCAGCTGTGGTGACATGGCTAGGCAGCAAATCTTGGGAGCTCCCAGCCACAGAGGGAAAAGTCCAAGCACCCCACAATTTCCAGGGGACCCCGCAGCCTTGGCTTGGTGGCAGACAACTGGGAAGTTACACGCTGGGCAATCACTGGCAGCCCAACCACCTGTGCTGCCAGCAGCGGATGAAAACCCTAAGCCTGCCGTTCTCCGTGACTAAAGGTCATGAACATAGTTATAATGCAGGTACAGTGAGGACAGGCCAAAAGGAGGACATCTGGGGCCACTTTTAACTCCTGGTAAAAAAGGTCTATGTTTTTCTGGCAGGTCCCAGCCACTTCCAGTCCCAAGGCCACAGGTTCAAGCTGGCACCTTCCTTCTCTTTCATCCCTGCAAACAGAGCAGACTTGATTGAAGCCAAATATTCTCATTTCTGAAGGTCTTTTCAGTAAAGCCTGAAACTCATCCTTTCAGGTCTTAGGACCCGAGGGAAGCAGCCAGCACCTGCAGCCGGGGAGGCGGGAGGTCCTGTGCATCCTCAGGTCCTGGAAACACAGAGTGTTTCCATGCCTGGCTGCCTGGCCAGGTGGAAAGACGCCCCAAAGCAGTGTTTGGACAAATGCGCTGCTTTTATTTCCATCCAAAAGGCTACGGAACTCAAGGTGAGAGCCGTCAGCCCATCCAGGTGGCCTGTAAAAAATCAAAGCCAAGGTCAGAGCACACGTGCTCCCTTCCAAGGGGGGCATTCACTCCAGAGGGCCCTGCGAGGGCAACAAGTGGGCAGCTCAAGTCCATCGCCCAATTGATTACTCCAAGCTCACTTTCCCTCCTCAGGAACCTCACAAGGATCTGAGGTTCCAGGCCTGGTCCTGGTGCCCAGGGATGCCCTGTCTAAAGGGCTTGCTGGCTACTCCTTATTTTCAGTTATCCATTTAGTGCCAACCGAACCGGGGCTGCCATGTGACTACAGTAAGCTGTTAAGAGCAGGGCAACACGGTTTCAAACAGACACCCAGGCACCTGTTTTTCTTGTTAAGTAAAAACAAGTTAATAGTCACAGCAAAACCATGAAAGAAAACCGCAAGTGACCTAAGGATTTCTGACTCACCGCCCAGCCTGAGCACTTGGTGACATTCCACCAAAAGCCATCAGCCACCTGCAGCGGCACTGAGAACTGCTGATCAGCAGTCCTTTTGTCTCCTAACTCGGGTAATTACCCATGTGTGCCTGCTCCCAGATGGCTCTCGCCTTTAGATTAAAAAAAAGAGAGAACAACAAAAAAAAAACCCACCTTCCCCCTCCGAAGCCCAAGTGACTAAGAAAAGCTGGCAGGGACCCTCCCTAGACCATAATTGTGGGAAACCTCTTGCAAAACAGTTTTTCTGCAAGATAAACTGTGTCTGTTCCCAGCAGCCAAGTGCCACACCCGCAAGAATGGGTGAGAGATTTCCTCTAAGAAACCTCGAGAAAACATCGAGAATGCTCACTCCTCTGTGCCCTGGGAATAGATGTGAAGAGTTACTTACACCTTGAGAAAGATACTCTTCTTTTTTCTTTTGTTGTCTTAAAAAAAAAAAAAAAAAAATACAGCCCCCAGGATGGGCACCACATACACACGATTCTGGAAACTGGGGTTAGTGAGCTCCAACTCAGTCCTGTACTCAGTCACCTCCCGTGAGCGGAGGGTCTGCCACACGCCAGGCACAAGTCAAGGCCCTTTCCTTGCTAGCTGGGCCAACGGCCACAAGCCCAGCTGTCCGAGAGCACAGGGGCCAGCCAGGCCCCACAGCCATGGCAGAAGAGGCAGCCAGCATGCAAGTTACCACGCTCTGTGTCACATAGCTCAGGTCGCATGGTCACACCCGGCGGGAACTGGGCCCGGGCCACCAGCCAAAGGCTGCCTTCCTTGGGCTGGACGACAAGCTCAGTGGGCCATGAAGTTTGCCTGTCGCCGAGCAGTGCCCTGGGGAGGACTGGAGCCCTCTGACCCCATCAGAGTCCTCCACTCAGGGTCTGACAAGAGCATTGAGGTCACAGCAGGGGCAGGAGAATGGACGGCCCCACCGCTGTCTGCCCGTGGTTCAGCACTGCCCGTGGGCTCTGCAGCCTCCTTTCACCCGCCTTGCTGTACCCTGCGCCCGGCTGGGCTCCCTGTGAATCCCCAGACCACCCAGATGCCCAGAGAACACCGCTGCTCCCTGACAGCTGACGGTGGGCACAGCGCTCAGGGCCTCCCAGCCAAGTCAGCTGCTGGGGATTCAGAGAAGACACAGAGGATGGGAGAATGAAGGGGCTGCCTGGGGTGCCACGGTGAGGAGGGGCTGGAGTTCCAGACCCCATGAGCAGGGGCTGCGCTGCATCACACCTGTGGTGTAAGCTCCATCTGAGGCCATGAGAAAACCTCTCTCTGTTCGTGGAAGAATCTCTCCCTCGAGGGTCTCTCCACCTACTGAAAGTCCCTCCTTAGAAGCATCCCAGGGACTCTAGGTGGTTGGTCTCTGGTCCCCTCTTTATTATTCTGTGGGATGAGGCACAAGAAAGGAGATATTTATCCAGCCCCTTCCAAGCTTCTTTACTGCATCTCCAATACAGGACCTTTCAATGTAGGATCACAGCCAACTTAGAGGTGGGAGTTCCCTGAGCCCATTTTACAGATGAAGAGCCTGAAGCTGGGTGAGTTCACGTAAGGCTGGCAGGGCCACGCAGGCTGCGGTGCACCAGCTCGATCCATGAACATCAGACACAACCGCCCGTTACGTTGTGGCATCACACGCTGGCATGCACACTGTTTCTTACTTTCCTGCTGGCACCCGGCCGAGGCCAGCACCCTGGAGAAAACGGAGCCTGGAGGGTCTAATGCTTGACCCTCAGCCCCAGGGTGGTCCTCAGCCCGGGGCATCTCCGGAGAAGGTGGTGGTGGGTGGTTCAAAGCAGCTTTTACCCCCCGGGAGGACGCCTCCCTGGGTACCGTCTGTCCCTTCAGGTCCCTGTCACCAACACTGGCTGGTGTACAGCTGGCTGCACATGTCATGTTTTTAGCTAAGACATTTCTACAAATCTTTTTTATGGATATTTAAAAGAAAGAAACCTAAATTTGAGAATCTTAATGTTCCACTTCTGCATCAGAATCTACGGCACCCCTGAGGCTCTGAACTCAGCAGTTAGCAGGATAAAAAAATCCTTCGAACCTGAAGGAAAGAGGAAAACCATCTCAGAAAGCCAACACCCTTCTCTAGACACCCTCCAGATCGCCTGCCCAGAGCCTACACACTTAGAAGGACGTGTAATGTGACGACTGCGGCGGTCCCTGGAGGGAGCGTGCAGCCTCGGCCTGAGTGTGCCCAGGACACGTTGGCTGTTGATCAGAAGCAGAGAAAAGCCAGAAGCAATAAAAGCCAGTGACCAGGAGTCTGTCCACCCACTGGACATTACTGCTTGTCACAATGTGGGTGATTTATATGACTTTTACCTAATATACAAAGTCTTTAAAACCTGGGTGCTCTAAAGGTGAAAATAACAAGACTTTTAATAAAGACTCTATGAAGCCCAGAAAGTGTGTGGCATGTTCTAGAAGCGTTTCTTCCCAGGTACAGTATTATTGTTGTTCTTGTTCCCACAGGGTGAGTGGGAACAAGGTAAATTCTTAATATTCCTTCATTTTCTTCCTCCTTTTTGGCCCAGAGCTCTTCAAGTAACAAGTCAAATCTCAACCTCTCTCTCCACCTCAGGAATGAAAGGCAGCAAGTGAAATGCAAACTGGACCCTTTGGACACCTCCACCGTCCCCAGCTGAGGGTGCTGACAGGTGCCGCCAGCCTCACCCATCTGCACTTGGAAGAACTGTTCTGGAAAGCAATTTGGCAATCTGGGTGGAGAGCCTTGAAAAAGGAGTTTATACCCTTCTACCTGGCAATGATCCTCTGGCAACTCATTAGCAAGAACGAGTCAGAAGCCTGGATTTATTTACAAAGATGTGCACTGAAGCTTCACGTATAGTTGTAAAAAGTTGTAAAAAGTCCATTTGTCTCCCAACATGGGGATGGTCAAATAACTTACAGGACATCCGCAAGATGGGAGAAACAGCAGCAATTTCAAAATGGTGTTTTTCAGGGCTATTTAATGATGCGAAACACAGTTAAGCTATAATATTAAGTGAAAAATTAAAGCTATAAGCTATAACTAGTTATATACACAACGAATTCCAAAAGTACAATAAAATCACACCTATGTGTGTGTATACATATAACTGGAAAGAAACATAACAAAATGCCAAAAGTTGCTATCTCTGCATGGTGAGATTATGGTTCTTTTTTATTTTCTCCTTTGTGCCTTCATTATTTTCTACATGCTGTGTTTATAGTTTTAAAAAGCCATTGATCAGAAATTTCCACCAAAAATGACAAGAAAAAAATGTTCCGTCGTTAACAGCACAAGTTTGGAACCATAGGAAAATTCCCCATGTGGAACTTCGGTTCCATGCTGCCCTGGTCAGTCTCTGCCTCAGCGGAGCCAAGCTCGGCGTGCCGTGCCAGCCTCCCATCCCTGTTTGCAAGAAACAACGGGGCAGGAGCTAAGGCTGGGAGGCAAAGGATTGCAGTAATGCTTGAAACGCACCCAAAATGTCTCAGCTCACCTGACTGAGAGCATCCACTTGTTTTTCGTGTCTTTCAAGATTTTTTCAAGGCTGTAATGGGTTAAAGGAGAAGGTTGTATAATTACTCTGTTTACATTGGGAGATTTAAAAAAAAAAATGTATCAGGTATAAACCACAGGATACATGAAGGTGCCGAAGACGCTCATCCACCGCCACGTGGAGCATGACGATGACCACAGCCTCCCTGTCCCGCGACAGCTCTGATCCATGGGCAATTCCACCTGCAGCGTTGGTGGAAGCTTCTGAAGCTGCCCGGGCTGCAAGAGAGAGGAGGCCAGACTGACAAGCCCTTCTCCCGTGGAGGCAGCCAGCAGGGCGGGGCAGGTGTGTCTTCCCTGGTCAGCACCTACAGAGCACCGATCACCTGTCCCTGACATGGTGACGTGCGCCTGCGTTATCATCCACATGTCCCCAGGGCTATCCCATCTGTCTTCCTTCAGTATCTCTTCAAACGATTGGTCTGCAGAGTCGGCCAGACCTCGAGGTACAGGGGGCATGAAGGGTGGGCTCCTGCCGCTGCAGGACAACGTGACGGGCGCCCTCGGCCTCTGCTGCTCTGTGGTGCCAGGGTCTACAAATACACCTCTGACCGCTTCCCTTCCGGACTTCGGAATTTGAGACAGTTACACAAGATGGTGAGTGAGGGCTTTGAAGAGTGCAAAAGCTGTGTATCTGCAAGTTATTTTGATTTTCTTTTTAATTTTTTCAAGCCATAGAAAACAATAAGCCTAAGGATATAGTCATTAGGGACTACAGATAAGAGTTGATGAGTTCCTGCCTCAAGCGAGGACGCGGGATAGGGAGGAAGGGATAACAGGAGCTCAGAGGAGTCCCCTCTCCTACGAGGAGAACCTGGGGGTGGCGGAGGGCAGGCAGAGGGAGTGGGGAGGCTGGGGTCAGCTAATGACAGTGGTCCCGGGGGAGGGCAGAGCAGGGCCAGGGCCTGCGAGCACTGTTCTGGAGAACCTGGCAGGGAGGACACCGGAGGGAGGAAACAGAATGGGGATGCCCAAAGGCCGCTGGGGAGTGCGCGCCTGAGTGACAGAGGAAATGATCGAAGGCTCTTTGTTGTGTGCTCCACGCCCCCAGCAGCCTGTAAGGATTTCAGACGGTGGGTTTGGGACCGGAGCTTCTCTGGATGCCATTCTCCGGGAAGCTAGTGACAGGGCTGAGCTGTGCGACGCCGCCCAGGGCTTTCCTTTCTCAAGCACGTAAGGCGCAGGCCCCGGTCACCAACGTGCACTGTTGCCGGCAATGATTTTCACCTCACAGCGCTGAGAGCAGGAAGGACATCTAGACCCGTATTTCCCACACTAGACTCCCATCACCACACACAGGGGGTCTGTGGTCCAAAAGTGGGTGGAAATGCTCGCTGGACGCCCTGAGCACTTTTCTCCCTGCAGACATCGTCAGAGCTCTAACAGGCTCGTGAATTCTGTGAGTGAAAGGATATGGAGGGCGCGTGCTCCCGACACACTGGACCAGAGAAGCTTTTCGGTGAGACGCCTATTAGCATCTGGAACACCATATCCTGTTCTGCATTTTAAGGAAGAAGAAAGAGAAGCAGAAAGGTTGAAGAACCTGCCCGAGGTCACGCGACCAGCTCACTGTGAGTCAAGAGCCTCCCTGGACCTGTGTCTACCCCTCCAGAGGCACCTGGCCCGGGTCTCCTGCCCACCCGCCCAGGTCACCTCCCAGCATTCCACCCAGTTCTCCTCATGCACCTCCCTTCCATATGACCCCAAACGCAATGCTATGAGGGTAAATTTTGTAACTAAACCTTAAACCATGAGTCCCACTGCTAAATAGACGTGTTGATCACATATCGTTTGGAATTACACTGCAGCTCACCTCAGCACTGACTTATGTGATGGGCCCATCCAGTAGGAGCTGACAGAATAAGAGAATGGAGCCAAAATGGTGGGTTTTAAAACCACTGAGGAATCCCTGCTCACTCTCACCTCAGGAAACCATACATCACTCCTCTGCCATGGCTCACGGTAAGACGAGGACAGATGAGCGCCCCCTGCAGTGGTCCAGGATGGAGGGCGAGCCCTGGAAGGCAGTGTTTTGTTCAGCATCCTTGAAAGAAGGCTGTTTGCTGTGAGCTTTTTCTAAAAGCTTGTCTGGGCATAATCAAAGTACCAATGAGCTTGTCCTCTCCCCATCTCTCCTTTCTCTTATCGGGACCAGAAAACCAAAGAAATCATGATCTTTCCTTGTTGGACAGAAATAAATTTCTGAGCTTCTTGTTGCTTCCATGGGGGCCCTCGGACTCAGGATCACCAACCTCTAAGATGAAGAACGCAGGGAGGAAAAAGAAAAGGGTCCTCGACTAAAGTCAAGGATGCAGCCATAAGAGAAGAGGAAAGACAGGGCCAAGAAGAGGTCACTGCCCAAGATGTTCAGAGGCGACATCCCCCATCAGAGTCCCTCACCAACCTGCCCACCTCCATCCCCCACGGGGGAGGCTGCGAAGGGGGGAACTAGAATGCCTAGAGAAGGCCACTCAGCTGGTCACCTTCAGGCGAGGGCAGCCTCCTCCCACAGTGGCCCACTGTGTGTGGCACCAATGTCATTCTCCGTGTGCACGGGGAGTGAGGAAGGTGGGTGCCCCCTTGCAGGCGGACGTTCTTGGCCCCTCCCGGATCGGGTTAAGTGCCTGTCCTGGGTATCACCACAGATAGAAATCCTGAGCTGACTTCTACCCAACAGCCCTGACTGTGTGCGTGAGTGAGACCTGCTGTGGCATTCCCTCCCCATATCTCCTGGGCTTACACGTTAATAGTCAACATCACTCTCACCAAAGGTTTGCCACGCACCAGGCTCTGTTTAAAACACAGTCAAGCACCAGCACAAACGTATGAGGCTGGCACTCTTATCAACCCATTTTAGAGATGAGCAGACTGAGGCATGGAGACTTTATGGTCCTTGCCCAGGGTCAGATTGGCAAAGTCAGGCTCCAAACCCTGGCAGTTTGGCTACTGAGCTGTGTTCTTAACCACTCATCACTCTGCCTCTCAAGAAATGTGTCATCAATCAAGGCCGTCAGAAACCAACTTCTTACAAAGTATTACTAGATACTCGGCCTCAGGATCAGGAAGGGGAAGACGCAGGAAAGAAATGATAGAGAAGTGTGGGTCAGTTCCCACAATAGCGATGGCTAGGATGATCCTATTTGCATAACAACTATGCAAACACCACGTGGCACAGGTACAGAGAGCGCTAACCAGAGGGATGTCCAGAGGACATGGGCAGTGGGGGTCTCCGGGGCTGGATTGCAGCTGAAATTGACTCTCTTCCACGCCCTTTCCTGTGTTTGAATGATTTCCATTTACAGTGAGTATGTTTTGCTTGTACAGAAATCTTTTGAAAAGGTCCTGTCCTCAGGGACCCTCTGTGAAGTTGGGGCCATCTATGATAAGCTAACGAAACGGAAAATGTAAGAAGCTTGCCTTGACCAGTGGGGACGGAAGCCCCATGGCAGTGGCGGGGTGGCTTGCGGAGGACTCACAGAGCAGGTTAGACCTGTCCGGGAACCCAGTGTGAGCAGGGTTTGCACCGGCAGAGGCCGGAGATGGCACCGTGCCAGCTGAGTTCAAGAGGGCATGAGGTGTTTCTAAAAGGTGAGTTAAGTGGAAAGTAGGTTTTGGTATGTTGTTGTTTTCATTGTACTAAAAACGTTCGCAACATGCAAAATAGCACATCACTCTCCTTTTCTTTTTTCAACCGCTAGAAAACTGCACACCGCCCAGCCAGGAGTTTTCCTTGGAAGGTCGGGTGTGGTCAAGGTGTGAGACGAGGCCCTCTCAGTGGTGGGAGAAGCACGGGACACACACGGCTCCCTTCAAACCGAAACAGCGCGGAGGAGGTTCTGGGAACGAAAACCACAGTGAGTCAGCTCGGGGGAAATGTGGATGAAGTCTTCATTCCCCTCCTAGGACTTGAAAAGAACTTTCCAGGGAAAGGAAAAGCTCAACCCCTCCAAGTGCAGTGGCCACAGCTCAGATCACGTGAGTCCTAAATGAGTCCTAACACAGTCCTCGGGCAGCCACCTCCGACCACCTGCCCAGGCTGGCGAGCGCCCAGCAGACCTCTCCCCCCGGGAGGAGCTTGATCTCACAGCCTACCCCACTGAGGGCCCCCCCGCATCGCCTGGTCCCCTTCACCCTGCTTGTCAGAATGGAGAGGCGGCCAGCACTATTCGGAGATGGGAGAAGTGAATGATGAATGAACGAACAGCCACCAGTCACATCTGTCATCACTATGTTTAATAAAGAAGTTTCTCGATTCATTGAACTCAATCTGCTAATTGTAAAAAACACTCTCCAGGGGCTGGCCCCGTGGTCGAGCAGTTAAGTTCGCGCTCTCCGCTGCAGGGGGCCCAGTGTTTCGTTGGTTCGAATCCTGGGTGCGGACATGGCACTGCTCATCAAACCACGCTGAGGCAGCGTCCCACATGCCACAACTAGAAGGACCCACAACGAAGAATATACAACTATGTACCAGGGGGCTTTGGGGAGAAAAAGGAGAAAAAAAAATAAAATCTTAAAAAAAAAAACTCTCTCCAAAGTTGTAAAGAAGTATGTGTACAGCGATGTGGGGGGAAAGGGCCATATGAGACAATATTGCCCAGAGAAGTGGCTCAGAAATGCACCCCTCCCCGTCCTGCGCTAAACCCTAATTAGAGCCAATGACTCTGAGAACCTCTGAGTGCCCGGCAGAGAGCTGAACTCTGTAACAATGATCTCACGTCGTCCTCAGCGACCCCACGATGTGGCTTCTGCTGTCATCCCCACTGACCAACAAGGAACCTGAGTGCCAGGGAGTTTAGGAAATTGCCAGTGGTCACCCAGCAGCTAAATTTGAGTGCAGGCCAGGCCGACTCTGAGTCCTTGGCTCTTGGCCGCCCCACTGTCCTGAAATGTCGCAGCAGACTAACTCACCCTATTGTCAAGTGAAAACAGGACCAGCCAGATGCCCAGGCTCAACTCAGAGAGAATTCCAAGCTGGAGGGGTAGCTCACCTAAGGATTTGTCACTCCAAGTCAGTGGCACGGCTGGGAATGGAGGTGGACTGCGCAAGGTGCGGTCCAGCCCCTTTTCACCAAAATGTCAACGCAGACCCTCGCAGACTTTGTGAACCACAAAACCAATGGTGTCTGCAGCTCCCGATGCTACAGCAGCTCAGGCTGGAGAGAGAGAACAGAGAAGGAGAGAGAGAAGGGGTGGCGAGGATGGGGCCGACTCCGTCTCCCAGAGCCTGGTCCAACTGGAACAGGCCCTCCACCAGCTGACTAGGTGCCCTGGGCAGGTTTAGGAGCTTTAGCAGAAGCGACGAGTGCATGGCAGGAAATGCCATGGGTCGCTCAGGCATCTCAGGTGGAGGTTCAGGGGCCCCCTGTCTGTGCTCTTGGCTCCCCACGACTCTGCAGTCTCCTAGAGCCCTGCCAGCAGCAGCCACCCTGCAGCCCAGGCCACCTTCGGGGTCCAGGACCATCCCTGCCTTCACCCTAAGCATCACCAGTCTTGTTTCCTCTTGCTAAGGATTCACAGCCCCAGGTCCCTGGTGTAGGAGGGCAGAGGGCAGAGCTCATTGCTCAGGGAGGAGGCACTTCCCTAAGACACAAGGTCTTAACCCAGGCCCACGGGCTCTAAGATGGCACGCGAGCTGTGCAGTTTCAGAGCATTTTCATTGGGAGCTGTTCCAGTGCTTCCCTTGGGTTCTCAGAGAGCCCTCCCGGCTTAGGTGGCTGAGTCTTGGAGGAGAGGGAGAGACATCTTAAGGAATAACCCTCTCCCGGCGCCACAGCGAGGCTCTCAGAGACCCAGGACAGCAGCCAGTCACAGCAAAAGATGAGCATCATTCCCAGCAGCTGCGATTTCCAGTAGTTTCCTTCCCAGATGAGAGAGGCCAGCCCTGGAAGGGGACCCACCCAGGGTGACCCTCTGCTGGACCTGCTACACACTCTTTCTCTTTATTCTTGTAGCATTATTTTCTTTTTATGTATTTGTTAAATATTCAAGTAATGAGTCCTTACTCGTGCAAACCTTAAAAAAGTCTAGAGAGATACGCTAGGGCCTGTGCATACCCACAGTCGTGCTATCCTCTTATTCCAGTTACTCCAGGAGAGACCAAGCTGACCCCAGGGTCCAAGCTGTCTGCAGACAGTGGCATCCAACAGGCAGGAGGCAGAGGGAGGTGAGAGCCTGCACAGGGCAGCCGGAGGATGCCAGGGAAGGCCTGATGGCGGAGGCAGAGAAAGCCCGATGGCAAAGGCAGGGAAGGCCAGATGGCCTGAGGAAGAGGATGCTGAGAACACGCCCAGGCTCAGGCCCCTCAACAGCCCCTTAGCACCTTAGGAATTAATTACCCGATTGCTCCGGGCAGAATACAGGAGGTGGAAGGAGGCCGCAGGCGATGTGTGGAGGCCTGTGGAGCGAGGAAAGCAGCATTTGATGCGGAAAATCAGCAGAAGCCTCAGAGGATGCATCTTGCTATTTAACACTCACTATAGCTCTGACCGCATATGAAGTTTCCAGTCCTCTGATAGAAGAACTTGGTTACGTTAAGTTTATCAACAGAGAATAGTTAGGTGACGAAATTATTTCAAGAGAACCTCTGCATTCAGGACAGTCTTACATCAATCTAGCAGCTTCATTTAAAAAAAAAAAAATCGAAGTATATGAGAATAAAGCAATGCACAATTAAAAGCAAAGGCAACTTATGGTGAAAAAAATCAGAAAAAAAGTGAAGAAAAAATCAAAAACAATCCTAAGACTCCCCTAACGTTCCTTGAGTTTGCATTGATCTAGATTTTTTTTTTCTTGCATTGTGGAAAATGTCTTCCAAAATTGCTTCGCTAAAGGATGAAGGACGTAAAGGACGGTTTTGTAAAATTAAAGCTTGATGAAGAAAAATTGACAATAATAAAGCCCACGGTGATGAAGGAAATTAGCAAACAGTGACGACAGGAATAAGGACTTTTAGCTGAAATGTTAGGAGTGGAGTTATTAGGACTAGAAGTCTGCGAGAGAAGTTGAAGTTTTCAGAGTATGTGCTTTCTTCATGTCAGAGTCAACAGAAGTCGTCAGTGTGGGGATTACCTTTTGTTTTCTGAGGTATTTCAGATGGCAGGGAAAGTACACACTGTGTGTATTACGTAATAAATCGTGTTTTCCAGGATATCTGAAATTCCTGGGGGGAAAAGTCTACCAATTAAAAAATTCAAATTCTCCTTTACTCTCATCCTTTGTCAATGGTTTAGTGGGCAACCTTCCAGAACCACATATATTTGCATACATTTCTAATAAGAATTTGCTACCTGTGTCATTCCACAACTTGCATTCCTTATTTAACCATTTGTCATCAAGATCTTTTGATCTGCTTTTTTAATAATATGCAATAAATGAAGCCACGTCAACAGCTTCACTTCAACGCTGGCCGCCTCCGCTGGATCGCTTACCAGAACCCTGGGAGGAAATCAGAATCTGCAGGTGTCTGGGTGTGGGGGTCACGCCTGAGGGCTGGGGCCAGGTTTTAGTTCAGAAATGACCAGAGGAAGATGAGAGGAAGCCAGATCACTAATGACCCCTCTTCCGGCCAGATTCTCTCTTCAGGGCTGAGTTAAAGGTTGATGCTTCCAGTAAGAGCCCAGACCTTCACCAGGGAGGTCTCAGCTGTGTGTGCCCCATGGAGACACCAGAAGGGGTGAGTCTGAGGGCACAGCCGGGGGGGCAGAGCTCCCTCAAGGGAAAGTCCTGGCCCCTTGCAGCCCACCCTGCTCTGAACACCGCACAAGGCTTTGCAATGAGTCCATCCTGGAAGCGTTTGGCTAGAAGACTTTGATCTGTTCATTCACAAAATCCAAGAGTCAGATGAGGCGAGACAGGTAGGGCTGGCTGTCTAAGACTGTGACCTATGACCTATAGTCAGACGACTCCCCTCAAAAAACAAAAAGTGGTTCACCCCCTGATTTCAAAACCCACTCCTTTGCGTGAGGGTCTGTGTTCCCCTCATCCCTCCTCCTTTTGTCCCTGGCAGTGGTTGCCCGCTGAGCACGTCTACCTCAGGCCATTCCCCCCGAGTCACCATCCACACTGAGCCCCTGCTCACTCTGGGGTTGCTAACCAATTTGGAAAAAAGATGTGGAGCTGGGGTGGCCCAGTCCCACACCCTCCCTGGCTTAGCCAGCTGGGGGCTCACTACTCCTCCCGTGTGGAAGCTGAGGCTGGGGACATTCTTTTCTCCATCAGGGCTCCACCCAGTTCTTCCTCCAAGGGCCCATTGCACCATCTCAGCCTGCCTACCGTGGAACACTCCTCAACGATAATAATGGCCTCCAGATCCTAGAACTCCCTTCCCATGAGCCAGACCCCAGGCTCAGAGCTTTCCAGAGCCTTGTGGGGCAGGCATATCATTTCCGTTTTCCAGATGAAGCAACTGAGGCCCACAGGCACAGCCAGTGTTCCAGCCCACGCCTCTCTCATGACCAAGCCAGGAGCTCGGCCATGTTGCTATGAGGCCTCCCTAAAAAATCTACTCCTCCAACCACAGAAACTACGAAATCCAGCTAGCCCTTATCATGTCACGGGTTACTTTATTCCTTCTGAGTAACAAGAGAGGACTATGGAAACACAGGATCTGCCTTATTTACTGAGTCCACAGGTTCCAAAACAAGGCCTCATGGGACTCAGAAAATATTTAACTGAATGGATTGCTAGATGGATGGGTAGGTGTTGAAGGACAGGAAACTAGGTGGGGGAGAAGAAATGTGCTAGAATAAGGTCAAAGAAGCGTTCCCTATTCACAGTGCTATCTGCCAGAAATGTGTCTTGCTGGTTAGCAATGTCACATGTGCTGACTGCACTCTGCCTTCGTTAGTGGAGGGGCGTTTCCAGTCCACTTCCAATGGTTTACTGACAGCCAGGCATGCATGCTCGGAGTCCAGATGGACACACAAGACCGTCCTTTACTTCATCTCAGGCTAAATATTCCAACTCTTACAGAATCCACAGGGACAGGGGCTGGAACCCGCCATCACCCTCACCCCAAGACCTTTGAGCCAGGCTCCTGTGGTCACCCTCTCGTGGGTGATGGGGGAAAGCTCTTCTTTTGTTCCCTGTGGCCCCTTCCCCGCTTTGGTGTGGTCGGGTGGGGAGGGGGGAGGCCCTCACTGTGGTTTGGCCTCAGGGTAGAGTAACCACAAGACAATCAGACTGTCGAAATTAAGCTCACCATAGCAGAGTTCCTCTGTGCTCTGATGGTAAATGAGCCTCTTTGCAGTGTTGTCATGGTTCAAAAATATCCCCTTGTGTGTGAGTGGTATGTGTGTTATAGACACACACATGTCGCCCTCAGGAAGGAGTAAGGAAGGAGAAAGAAACCAGTCCCACTGCATTTTCAAAATTTTCAAAATCCATTTGTGTTTACTATGAAAATCCACATTCTGGAGCTAAACAGGTGAACTTATGTCGTTATTTCAAAATGGCAGACCCCATCCCCATGCCCACTAGGGTAATATTTTCCACCAAGCTGAGTCAATAATGTAAAAGCAAGCCCATCTTTTCATGAGGTAAACAACACAGTACGTTAGAAACACAGCATCCGGGGCCGGCCCAGTGGCACAGTGGTTAAGTGCGCATGTTCCGCTTGGGCAGCCCGGGGTTCGCCGGTTCGGATCCCGGGTGCGGACATGGCACTGCTTGGCAAGCCATGCTGTGGTAGGTGTCCCACATATAAAGTAGAGGAAGATGGGCATGGATGTTAGCTCAGGGCCAGTCTTCCTCAGCAAGAAGAGGAGGATTGGCAGCAGATGTTAGCTCAGGGCTAATCTTCCTCAAAAAAAAAAAAAAGAAAGAAACACAGCATCCATGGCTATGTCTCCTGGTAAAGGCACGTTGTAAAAAGGAGCATTTTAAATGAGACCCAGGAGGCAAATAGCTTTAAAAGTCGCAAGACTAAGAAAGAGAAAGGCATCTACACAGAGCAGCCTGTTCCACGACTCCCTCTAATTTCAGGACAGACCCACTCTCAGATCAGAGTTTGTCTGTGAGCTCAGAGCACCCCGGACCCACCCTACCTGGCCCAGCCCTGCCGGCACTCAGCTGCACAAAATGGGTCCACTCCTCAAACTCCGCTGGGGGCGCCCAGTTCCGTCACAGCTCCCCACCACCCTCAGGCCTGGCCAGGTACTTCAGGGACACTGAAGGCTCGCCAACTTGGAGTACAGCTCAGCGCCTCAGTTTAATTTTTCTTACGGATGATTTTTTGTAATGTTCAGTTAATGGTTTTCGAAAAACAAGAACCACTTCCAAAGGTTCTTTGAAGGGAAAGCTGTTTCAACTTTGGACCTGAGGAAACACAAAATATGACAATTTCTAGAATGCTGTAACCTCTCTCCTCCCTGCTCCCAACCAACTCAGAGATAAAAGGATGGTCCTGGTGAGGTGGACCCCAGGATGAAAGCACCCATGGATTTCTCCCATCTGGAACGATGAGACTGCCCAGAGGAGTTTTTTCTGGTATGACACTGAAAGGACATGGAGTTGTCCTTCACTCTTATTTGCAACTTTTGGATAACATGTTTCAGTCTTTTCCACGCAGGCTTTCTTGCTCTCATTTGTTTCTGTATCTCTACCGGGTGGGTAAGGGAGGTGAGTTTTCCTTGTTGGCCCTTAGGGAAAAATTAAGCCCCATGGGGAAAATAGTGATTTGCAACCTCGGTGTGAATTGCATACAAAGCTAGAGCTGCAGCACAACTGGGACCTCCAGGGGACGCCAATCTCACAGAAGCCAAGACATGAGGATTTTAGGGTGGACCAGGACCTGCATTGTTCCACACAGCAGCTCTCCTAAGACCTTGCATCTCCTAAGATGGAAGATTAACTTACCTCTCCCACTTCCCAGCCCGGTGCCCTGCCCCACAAGCAGACTGCAAGATCAAGTTTCGAGCCCCTCATACCCCGGCGGAGAACGCGTCCTGGCACTCATCCCCCAATCTTAATTACACACTTGGCAGGCACGGGCCGGGACTTGTTGCTGGATCGTAGTCATCATGTTTTTAAAGACAATCTATTGAAAGAAAACAGGAAGTGAATGAGTAGAGCAAAATGGCTGGTCTAACTTGAGTTGATAGAGTGACATTCTTTCTCCACCGTTTGAACAGTTGTCCATGAAAAATGCATGCTAAAAAATAGAAAAAGAAAAGAAGTAGGCTGTCTTTTATCTCTATTCTGTGACGTTGACATCGTTTTGTAGGTTTGGGTTTACAAAGTCAGCACAGGAGACTTTTTATCTCCTCTGTCAAGGCATCATTTTCAAAATACCAGAAGCTTGGCTCTCCTACTGTCATAAGTATACTAAGCACATTTATTCAACCCATGAATGAGGGAACCAAGAGGATGGTAAAGCTGGGTCTCAGAGCATTTGAAGAGCAGAGATGGATAGTCAGTTGGAGGAAAAATGCTGAAATAAGTTCGCTAAGTGTCTGATTCTGTTCAGGCTGCTAGAACAAAACATCACAGACTGAGCAGCTTAAAAACAGCAAACGTTTATGTCTCACAGTTATGGAGGCTGGGACGTCCAGGATCAGGACGCCAGCAGATTCGGCGTCTGATGAGGGCCCCCTCCCTGGTGCATAGACGGCCACCGTCTCACTGTGTCCTCACACGGTGAAGGAGCAAGGGAGCTCTCTGGGGTCTCTGTCTTAAGAGCATTAATCCCATTCGTGCGGTCTCCATCTTCAGGACCTAATCACCTCCCAAAGGCCCCACCTCCTAATCTTATCACCTTGGGAGTTAGGATTTCAACATGAACTGTGGGGGGGACACAAACATTCAGTTCATTGCACTAAATTACATACAAAACTGATCAATATTCTTTGATACAATAAAACTGTAACATTTGGGGTTATCTTTTCAGCTAGACAAAAATCATTTACATTTTACTGGACAAAAATTATATACAACTTATCTCCTATGAGTTAACATGTAACTTCATAGAATCTTAGTCCTAATTAGTAATTAGTACATAGTAAATTAGTAATTAGTAATTAGTACATAGTAATTAGTAAATAGTACAAGAAACAAAGGTACATTCTCCTATAGATTCAAATAATCCTTAAGTGGACCTATTAGGCAATGCTCTGGTATGACATTGAAAGGACATGGAATCATCCTTTTTCCTTATTTCCAAATTTTGGATAATTTTTCTTGACATCTCCTAGGCCCTCTGCTGGCGATTTGGGCAACTTCCTGCAAGTTAATGGTGATACTGAGTTACAGCTTCCTGACCAAAAATTTGGATAACCAAAGCACAGATTCACAGATAACTCCACGCCTCTATGAAAATGAACTACATACTAAAAACTAAGCATAATATTAAATTACTAATTTCAAATGGCCATTCAACCGGGAACAAAATTTAAAGAAATTCAAACACCCAGGTACAACCTGGTACCTTTACACATCTTTACATTTTATACACATCACAGCTCAACTTTATTTTGGTCTTGCCCACTCTGCTTTAGAGAGACACTTTAACTTTTCCTCCAAAGGTCAGTCTGAACCCTCAGGCTTAGCCAGTTGGATTAAGGTTACGGAGTGAGAGCGGAGGAATTGGGGCAGCGCCTGGGGTCATGGGCCAAGGGACTGGCGTGGGAGTGGACCAGATAGCAGGAGGTGTCTGAAAACCTACGGTTAAATCACATCGTGAGTCTGAAATGCGGCTAGTATAAAGAGTCATCCAAAGCAGGGCCAAGTAAGTGTCCCTCTCCCGCTATCTCCAATCTAAAGAGCTCTCCCCAGTCATTCCGTCCTTTACATCCCTGAAGCCGCCCTCTAAGCTAAGCCTTTCTCATGCCTGGATTGCCACAATAGCATCCAATGTCTTCCCAGGCCAGTCATTCCAAACACCACTAATAGACTGCTTTGTTCAGGTCATTTGGCAAATACTTACCACACTGCTTCCAAATGCCAGAACTGTTCTGGGTGTTGGTGATAATCAGAAAATAAGACCATGTTCTTTGCCCTCACATATTTCCTTAAGGGCAAAGAGACAAACAATTAACAAAAGTAATATCAAGTGGTGATAATAAAAAAGAAACAAGCAGAGCTCGTTGAGGGATAGAGGAATAATGGAGGGTTTCTTTTACTGCAAATGCTCACAAAATTTCTCAGGTGACAATTGGCCTCTTAACATCTTCATCATGGCCAATGTAACAATCCAGTGCAAAAGAGGATGAAATCCTCTGTAAACTCAAGCAAACTAGAAATTTTTTTTAATACTTGAGCAAGTCTCTAAAATAGAAATGTTTTGTTAAAAGATTTTCTGTTATGGTATTTTAATAAAGACCACATGACATAAGGCTATTTCTTGGTTATTTAAAAAAAAATGGAAAGAAAAGAATGATGGAGGGGGAAGCTACTATTTTACATAGAGTGGCCCAGGAAGGCCTCTGTGGTAAAGGACCTGAAAGGAATGAAACAGCTAGCCATGCAGATATCAGAAGGAAAATGTTCCAGGAAGAGAAAACAGCTAATGCAAAGGCCCTGAGGCAGGTGCATCTCGCTTATTAAGGAATGTCAAGGAATCTGGTAAAAGAAGACAATGTGAATGGGGTGAACTGAGTCAGAGGTGAAGATTCAGAGGTACCACAGATCAGACTATGTAGAACATTGTGGGCCACGGAAAGGACTTGGAATGTTATTTTGAGGGAAATGGGGAACAATTTGATGGTTTTAAGCAGGGGAGTGAAATGATGTGACTTGTTTTTAAAGGATACAGAGAACAGCCCACAGTGGGGCCAGGGGAGAAGCAGAGAGTCCAGCTAGGCAGCACCGGCCGTGGTCCAGACCGGGTGTGATGGTGGCGGCTGTGAGTGCTCGGGGAGGAGAAGTGCATGGATGCTGGGCATATTTCAAAGGGAGAGCCCACAGCAGCGCCGATGGGTCTGGGGTCAGGTGTGAGAGATAAAAGGAAGTCAAAGTGGACTCCTGGTTTTCACCCTGAGTCGCTGGGAGAACGGTGTAGCCCGTTACTGAGATTGGGAGAACGGGGGCCTGGGGGCAGAACGGGCTGGGAAGGAGCATGGATAAAGAGTTCAGTCTGGGACATGTTGAGTTCAAGATGCCTAAGAGAAATCCAGCTGGAGATGTGCAGTGGGCCGTTGGCTCTATGCTTCTGGAGTTAGAGAAGATTCCAGACTGGACACTTAACGCTGGACAGTGGAAAGCATGTAGTTAGTATCTGACATGTTTGCATGTGCGCACACACACGCACACACACACTACATGTAGTGGTGTATGTGTGTGACATTCAGATAGTCGACAGACCGTAGATGTTTGCTGGTGGAGAGATGGAAGTTGACAGCATTTAGGAGGAATCTAAAGCCAGACACAGATACTCACATAGAGAGTGAGTAGAGAAAGAGGAACAAGCCCTGTGCAGGAGCCTGGGGCCCTCTAGCTAGTTTGTCTACAACAAGGCTTCGCATTGCCCCCTCCAGAACCATCCAAGACAGCCCGTTGTCCAAACGCTTTGGGCTGATCCCTGAATGGCACAGAATCAGGTCATGCTCCTGCCTCCCAAGCCCACCTCCACTCCTCCTCCGTGGGAGCCTTGCTCAGGGCCAGTCCCACCCCTCACTGCCCCCTCACACACCATGCCCATGCCTGAGTGCCTGGGCTCACACCGTTTGCCTCTGTAGGAGGGTCTCCCCCATCCCTCCATTCTGCTTGACTCATCCCCACTATGCCATCCAAGACTGTTCATCCTCCCCACAGGCACTGCTGTGACCCCTGCCCCACGGAGACCCCGTGACATCCCCTTTCCCAGGCCAGGCCTAGGCTTCTGACCTTTCCCATTAACCAGGCACGAACCATATGCTGTCCCGTAACATGAGCTCTTTCTCTCCTGGTGGAGGGGAGGCCTGCATCCCTGTGTCCCATCTTCCCTAATGCCGGGCACCGTACCCGACACAGGGTGGGCATTCAGTAGACATTTGTTCACAATGCTGATGAAAGTTGTGTGGGCAAAGGGAAGGGCCACCCATCATGGCGCCATAGGTGACCGATGCCCGTTTGTGGCCCTCCACAAGGCCCATGGGCAGCCTTCCATCTGCAGCCAGCTTCAAGCCAGTCTGCCAGCACAGCTCTCTCCTTCTAATAATCTGTGCCCAGCCCAGTGCATCCTGCTTCTTAGGAGACAAAACAGGGGCTTTTTCCCTCTACACTGTGACCTTCCACTCCATTTGGCTGCACTGACATTGGAAGAGAACAAGAGAAGACTCACCTGGAGCCGCACCCACCGCCTCCAGGACCACCCTTTGCAGCCAGGGCAAGTGTTCCCCCCTCAGATGAAAGAGACTTCCTCGAACTGTAAATTATTTCTAAATTGTATATCCTGCTTAATGTGTTTCAAAATTGAAAGAAAATTCTTCTCCCACAATTATAGTCATTTTGTAACTAAACCCCGCAGTTTCCCGGCTCCTTGCAAACCTACTTATTTTAAAACAGAAAAATAGTGCCGTTTCCCAACATGTTCCTTATTGAGTAAGCCGGGCTGCGTACAGCAGGCCGCTTTCCTCTCCGCAATTACCCGGGGACTACTGGAGTAAAGACAAATGAGGGAGTATTGCACGCTGCTCCCTTTCAGAGAGATTTCCACAGCTGGGTTTTACGGGAGGCAGGGGCACACTGGGTGGCAGGGACCGTGTCACTGAGACCAGCGGAGGTAACGGGAGAAGCTGACCCCAGGGAAGACTCAGCCTCTGGAGACTGGAGGGCTGTGTGCCAGAGATGGCCTCCCACTGCCCACTGGGACGACAGGGTGGGCCTCACAGGGTCTTCCAGCCCTGGGACAGGACCTACGCCTTTGCAAAGAATGAGCTATAGTCCAGAAGTTCATGGGGTGACATATTCTGGTGTCTAGTCACTGATCTCAATGAAAAAATAGAGACACCCCGCCCCCAAACAAGGCTTCAGATGGGGTGAACCTCACCTATGCTCGACCTTGACCTTAACCTCCATGTGGATCCCCAACTGAAGCCTGGATTCTCACCACTGAGCCCCCGTAAATAAACGGCGTCCCACAGCAACCACAGCCTAAGAAACTGGTGCAAAAGAGTGAGGCAGCATCCAGAGAATTTAGGACAATGGAGAAAGGTTTTTTGTCAGAAGCTAAATTTTACCTATTGATAAATAGACAATGCTGTCTAAATGTCACAAATCTCACAATCTGGAGATACAATGGTGCCCACGGGCACAGAGGTGCCTGCCGTGAAATAGGCAAGCTCAATTTGGCAAAACTGACTCCCCGAGAAGGAGGTTGAGGCACTTGGGAGAAGCGGCCACTTTGCACTTGGGAAGGTACAGAGGTGCTGTGGGCAAGACACCTCCAAAGGAAAAGACCGGGACTCAGCTGCTGCGTAAATCCAGGATGCCTCCAACACAGCCAGAAGGTGTGTTGGTCCTGAAAACCTTGCAGGAAGTTCTAGCCCAAAGCCAAGTCAACAAGGGTTTCAGACCCATAACTCTCCTTTTAACTGGAAGTCGGTTTTCCCCAGGTGTGAGACACAGAGCCACTGACCCCAGGCCAAGCACTCAGCAGCAACCTTCCTTAGCGCCCGACACATGTCATCTTGGATTTAATCTTGATCCTGCCTGCCCCTGCCACCCGTGGGATAAATGTCGTGAAGAGAAACAGGTCAGTGTGCCATGAAAGTCTCCGTGATTAATCATTTCCCACCAGACTTGACAGCCATGGATATTTTCTCCTTCATCTGCAGGCATTATCCCAACGCAAGATGGATTGAAACTGCCATTTGAGGCACACGTGCTAAACTGTCCTGGGAGGGATGGAAGGACACTCAGGAGACCTGATTCACACCTGCATTGTGGCAGAATGTATTGGTTTCTTCAGGAAGACAGAGCAAACCTTTGTACATCACTCAGGGTCCAAAACTGGGGTCATCTCATCCATAGACGTGTAATCGTCTTTTCCTGAAAGCCATGTACCTTAATTACATGTGGGATCCCATAAACTCAAAAACCATTGCACAGATAGATGCCCGTGGATATCAGGAAGCCCAGTTATATGTCCTGGACTAAAAGTGCCCATTTTGGAAACAAATTGGTATGGCCACTTGGGAAAGCAGTGAGGTGGTATCTTACAAAGCTAAATATCCACCTACCATATGACCCAGTAAACCCGCTCCTGGGTTTTTACCCAAGAGAAATAAAAACAGAAATCTGCACAAAGACCTGTACATAGATGCTCACGGAAGCTTCATTCATAATCACGAGAAACTAGAAACGACTCAGATGTCCATCAACTGGAGAATGGGAAGTCAGACTGTGGAGCACCCAGACAACGCAAAACCACTCGCAATAGAAAGGAACCAACCACTGACGCACACCATAGCACGGACGCGTCTCGAAGACATCACGCTGAGTGAAAGAAGCCAGTGCAAAGACTACATACTGTTTGATTCCATTCATAGAAAATTCTGGAAAAGGCAAAACTGTAGTGTTAGAAAACAAGTCACTGGTTGCTGGGGCCAAGGGGAGGGGGGTGACTCCAAAGAGATTAAGGGAAGTTCTTGGGGTGACGGAGTCCTCTGTATCTCAGCTGTGGTGGTGGTTACACGACCATATATGATTACCAAAATTCACTGAGGGCACTTAAAATGGGTCGATTTTATTTTGTGTCAATTAAATATCAATATTTAATTCTTCGTTCTCCAAAAAATCAGTCTACAGACTCTGTCCCTGTCCTTCTTTACTGCACTTGCTGTCTGCGCCTCTGTTCCTGCAGAAAGCTGGGGTTATGTGGAATGAGAGGCTGGGAGGGAAGCCCTGGTGTCCTCTCCCTTCTAGAACACAGGGGTCTATGTCACGACCACCTTCAGAAAGCCAGAATGGGATCCACAGCCTGGCCGCCGTTGGATGCCAGGAAAGGCAAGCAGACATAAAGCATTCCACCCCAAAGATGATGCATTCCGTCCCCCCCCATGAAGGGGAGGCCCCCACAGACGAGGGGACATGTCCAAGGTGACCACTCGTGGAGTGGCCGCACCACTCTGGCGCACAGGCGAAGACGGAGCAGGTGCTCCAGGTGCCCAGAGGGGAACACGGCCTCCAGGATCAAGCCTCTGAGTTCCCGGACCACCTAAAAAAGGCCAGTGTGATCTTTAGAAATTTACCAGAAATGACATGAAGGATCCGGAGGAGTATGAGCCACGAGCACCTGTAGTTGAAACGAATAAGACGAGTCTGTGAAAGTCAGAGGGACAGAAATACAGCAAATGTAAGTACTGAGACCTGTGACCCCTGGAAGTTCTGGCCAGATTCTAGAGCACCAAAATCCTCTCTTTCTTCCTCACTAGGAAACAAACCACAAAGCTGCTTCTTCTTTAGAGAACAACAGTGAGGGCCAACTATGTTATTTTCACAAACTTACAAATGCACGGAGCCTGGGAGAATTCTTGAGCAAGAGTGTGAGGTATCCGCAGTTGGTGTTTGTAGATCAGCAAACTGACCACGTTCCCTCCCCTCCGCCTCGCTCTCCTGGAAAGGTGTTGAGCAAAGACGAGGGAACAACGCTACCACATGACGTGCCAGCTGTGGGGACCAATTTCTGTGAAACAACAAAGAAATCATCACAGATTCTCTTCAAGCCAAAACCCCGAATAACACCAACAATACCACAGAAGTCCCCAAATGAAAGGTTGCAACTGCCAGGCATGAAAGGACTGTGGGGGCGCCCCCAGCTGTGACCCTCAGTCTCTGCTGAACGCTGCCCACATTCCCGATTTCAAAAGCCACAGGAGGGTGCTGGGCCCTTTGCAACCAAACTCCAGTGAATTTGCAAAAAGTAAAGATCACTAACGCCCCGACTCAGCAGAGAGTAGTGAACCTTTGCGCTTCCCAAGCTCCGTGTCGCGTGAGCCAGCCTCACCTTCTGCTCCTCCTTGCTCCCACGGGCTGTGCTCCTCACTGTCTTCTGTGCTGTTTAGCTCCTCCAGGAGAAGAACCGACCGATCATATTCTGCCCTTGGTGAGTCAACAGAAGAAGAGCTGTGATGGGGAGAAAGATGGAAGCTAGGGAGTAAAATGGGCAGGGTCGCGTAGCTCGCGCATGGCTGAGCAGGAATCTGTGTTCACTTGGGCCTCTCCCCGCCTTCCACACCTGTGGATATAAGTAGGTTGTGTTTTCAATCACCTGCCCTAAAACTGAGCTACAAACTAGGCTTCTCACAGGCCTGTCCCACAGAGAGAATGCGACGAAATCGGCAAAGGTAAACTAGAGACTGTTCATCGAGATGATGACTGGGACAAGCTCACGAGGTTACTAACTTCCATTTAATAAAAAGCCATTACCCACGAATAGCCCATTAATTATCGGCCAACAAGATCTCAAAGCTTACAATGCTCAATGAATCTGATTTTTTTTTAGGTAATAAAACTGGAATTCTTCCGCACTTAGATGAGTCGTCCCTGCCTCTGGGCAGCGGGCAGCTGGCTGACACAGGAATAAAGCAGAAATCTGGGCAGAGCCTTCGCTTGGAAAGCCGAGCCCTGCCGAAGGCCGAACCCCAGTTTACCCAGAAAGTGGCCGCTGCTGTGTGGGGACCTACCCCTGGCCTGGGGCACAGAGTCAGAACAGGAGCTCCTCGCTAGCCGCCTCCCTCTTCCTACTGTAGGGAGCATGTCTGTCTGTCTGTCTCTCTGTCTGCCGGGCAGACATCACTGTCACCTGTCCACTGAATGCCGGTGGGTGAGCCAGGCTCCGCTCTCACACCCTGATCTTTCTCCTCTCTCTGCCTGAACTGGGCTCATCAGCGCTCTCCTCCCATCTCGTGCTGAGCGGACGACTAGAGGAAAGAGGGAGGACACTGACAAGCACCCCCACTATTCCAGGTGCTTCTAGGTGCATCCTTAGCTCCTTTAAACACCCCCGACAACTCTGTCCTGGCTGTCGTCACCCTCATTTTCACCAAGGACACTGAGCAAATAAGTGGCCAAATTGTGATTGAGGTGCAGGCCTGCCCCAGGGCAGCACACCCCCACCCCAAACCCAGCTCTTGGACCCTCCACTGAGAATCTCATCTCACCCCAAGCCATGCGTCTCCCTCCTCCACGGACCCCAGCTCTGTGGGGCTGGCTGCCTTTCTCTGATTTGTATCTGCCACCGAGCATATCTCTTAGGAGAGGTGCGAGGACGTTTTCTAATAAATGAATCTAGGAATAAGAGGTCAACCCACAACAATACTTGGCAGTTGATCCCAAGAGAACGTTTGGGAGCCCACTGAAGGATATTTGGTCAGACACTTCCGGCGAGCCCTGCTCCCTTTGGATAAACGTGCCTGAGCTATGTCCCCAGCAGTGTTGTTGGATATTTCAAAGGCCTTAAAGCTCAGTGGCCAGGCTGCGGACTTCGAGCTTCCCAACCTCCCCAGCCCCACTCGGGAGAGGCCCAGTGAGGAAGGGACTCCTAGGACCCAGATCAGCCGCCTTGCTCCTGTCCTCAGAGGAGCTGAAGCTGTGTCCGCTTCAAAGCAGTAGCCTGCTGACACCTCAGGAAATTCTAGTGACCTGAGATTTGTCCAAATGAAGCTGTTGTCCAGTGGGTCCCCGGGGTGGAGGGGACTGACCAAGATGTACCCACACAAAGAGGGCTCTGTGGGCAGAGGCTCTGAGGAGAGGGTGGGGGAAGACATCTTCTTTACGGTGACACCACTGTCATAAGAAGATATCAAGGAGCCTAGCCCACTCAAGAGAAAGTTCTAGAAAAAAACAAACTCAGTGTCCACACACCATCTCACACCCACCAGGATGGCTACTATCAAAAAAAAACAGGGCTGGCCCCGTGGCCAAGCGGTTAAGTTCGCACACTCCAGGCAGCCCAGTGTTTCGTTGGTTTGAATCCTGGGTGCGGACATGGCACTGCTCATCAAACCACACTGAGGCAGCGTCCCACATGCCACAACTAGAAGGACCCACAACAAAGAATATACAGCTATGTACCGGGGGGCTTTGGGGACAAAAAGGAAAAAAATTAAATCTTTAAAAAAAAACGGAAATAAACATATTGGCGAGGATGTGGAGAAATTGGAACCCTTGTGCACTGTGGGTGGGAATGTAAAATGGTGCAGCCACTGTGGAAAACAGTATGGAGGTTCCTCAAAAAATTAAAAGTAGAGCTACCATATCACCCAGCAATTCCACTTCTGGGTATGTACCCAAAAGAATTGAAAGCAAGTTCTTGAAGGGATGTTTGTACACTTGTGTTCCTAGCAGCATTACTCACAGTAACTAAAATGTGGAAGCAAGTGTCCATCAGCCAATGAATGTATAAACAAGATGTGGTCTGTCCCCACACTGGAATATTATTCAGCCTTAAGAAGGAAGGAAATTCTGATACATGCTACCACATGGACAAACCTCGAGGACACTATGCTAAGTGAAGTAAGCCAGTCACAAAAGGACAGATACTGTGTGGTTCCACTTAAATGAGGTAGCTAGAGTCATCAAATTAGCAGAGGTAGAAAGTAGGATGGTGGTTACCAGGGTTGGGGGAGGGGAGCCGGGGAAGTTAGTGTCTAATGGATACAGAGTTTCAGTTTTACAAGAGGAAAACTTAGGAGATGGATGTGGTGGTGACTGCACAACGATGTGAATGTATCAAATACCACTGAACTTACCGCTTAAACACGGTTAACGGCACACTTTATGTTATGCGTATTTTACCCCAACTTTTTTAAAGTGTCCACACACACTAACATTAAAAGCACCAATCCTTGCTGCCCCAGCGTTGACCAGATTCCACTTTTCGTTTTGCCATGATGCGTCTCTTCTTCAGCTTCACAGCCATCTGGTGCCAATTTTCTAAATGGCAGAATGAGATTCAAATCAACTTTCCTCCAGAGAAAGGACGAACCCAAGAAGCAGGCAGCTCGCCAGGACCAAGGAACAGGAAAACGAGCCAGCGTCAGTTCAGAAGGCGCCCGCTCTGCCCCACAGCCTGGCCCTGCAGGGGCGGGAGGCGGGCACACCCGCCCCGTGTGAAGAGATCTTGTCTTTCCCTCTGAAACTTGCCATCTGGGGGAAGGTTTAGGGGGCAGGGTGGACCGAGGACCAGATTACAATCCACAAAATGTATTATCACTGTCCTTCCGGGTTCTAAATGTTTCTTTCGATGAGTCACAAAGGTTAACTGCAAGGCTCTCAAATTAAAAACCCACAGGGTTTTCCTTTTATAGACTGTCCTCAGGAGACCTCTCACTGAGCGTTCCCTCTGTCCTCATCTCCAACTGGCAGCTGCTCTTAGCATGCATGTTTACAGAAATACCAGTAGTTATTGCATGCTCCTTTCCATGTGATTAAGGATTGCCATGGAGCCCTGGCTGGATTAGAAATAGATCTTTTCCTTCGGAAAAAGCCCGGCATGGAGCAAAGCTGGCGTCAGTGGTGTGTGCCTCGTGCCACCTACTGGCCACTGGTGGGATCACACACCCAACACCAAGAGGGTGGACCCGGCTTTGCCTCCTGACAGTGAACCCACCAGAACCGCTGTCCTGCCAACCTGCAGGGCTGGAGGTGACTGGGGGATGCCACCAACCACTACCCCACGCTGAAACCGATCTCCGGGCCTGTGCCCCCTAACAAAGGGCCCCGGTCTCCTGAGCTGTTATCAAGGGAACAGCCTGTTGGGTCTCTTGCTCCCAGGAGAAGGGCTCTCCAGGACTAGGGAAGCTGACATCCAGGCATTGTTCTACAGGTTTGTGTTCAGACTTGGAGATGAGGGGCGTGCACCCCACTACGGTTTGCAGCTTGATAGCATTTGCCAAGCAGCAGTCGACAACTACACCTCCTTTGATCCTTGTGACGCTATGAGGTAGGTTGTATTATTCTCATCTTAGAGGGGACGAAACCGAGGCACAGGGAGGGTCCAGCACGGGGTTGATACCTTTCTGACACACGGAGGGAAACAAAGTGTTCTTGGCGAGCTTGTTTGGAAGTGGAGCAATAACGTCATCATTCTTTTTTCGTCTGTTTCTGAAGCAATCACCCCAACCTAAAGATTTCCAAGAGTTCCCTTAACAATCTGGAAGATCCTGTTTCAAAGTCCCACAGGCAAATGAGTGTCCCCAGCTTTGCAGCCACTGCCTCATTTCTGGGTCCTTTCAGCAAATACGGATGGACCGTCTTCAGGGCTCCGGGCAGAGAATGCGTTGTCATGACAACCTTCCCAGAGAGCAGGAAGGACCCACCCCTCTAAGGACAGAAACCCTGTCTGTTCGCTGACCCCAAACCCCTTCTGCTTCCTCTTTCCCATCCAGCCCCAGACAACCAACTCACAGCACGTCCTAGTCTGTCCTAAAGAGAAAGAAAGAGAAAACGCGGTATGCTCCCACTACTGCCCATCAGCATTTCTAAGAGCGCATCTTACTCCAGAGAGGGAAGGAGGCCTGCACTCTAACAAAGGTGGGGGGCCACTGCCTCCTCATCACCTAACCCGCTTCACTGAGGCGGGGAGCCCCACGTGCCATGGGCCTGCATGGAGAGCCAGGACCACACCAGTGGGTCGAACACAGATTTTAAGGGCGAATCAGATTATTTATTTTGGGGGGTGCCTTATACTCAGATTTAGCCTGTGGGGCACAGCCTGCCTGTAGCCGAGATTTAAAATAGCACCTGCATCTCTTTAGTTAGCCCTCTGCACCTATTAAAGCTCCCTGGTGGCCGTTTTCATAACATAACTCCTTGCTGATCCCTGAAGGTTGTAGGGTGGGGTAGTCACTCCCCCAAGGTGAGGAAGGCAGAGGGCTTGGGCTGTTTGCTCAAGGTTTGAGGCAGAATCAAATGGAAATTCCATTTCCTGGCGCCATTCTCGTACATGCCCCTGGGTACCAAGCCACCTGAAAGAAAGAAAGAAGCTCTGGTGCACAGGAAATTGGAAGATAAGACTCATAAAAAGTTCTTATTCACGATCCCTCCCTGACAATTTCCTTTCTCCTTGACTTTAAAAGAAATCTGGCCGCAGAGGGGGAGTGGAGTGGAGGGTGTGTGCCTCAGGGGGATATTTCTGTTTTAGGGGCAGAAGGAGGAGGATGAAGTGTGATGTCTGGAGGGAAGAGAGAGAAATGTGACGGGGTCAAGGCCCATCTCAGCAGCGCAATGACTTTTTTTAATTTGCAAGGTTGAAGATGCGATCTCAGAACAAGATTCATTTCTGTGATTCCGGGACGAATTCTGGAAACGTAAGAGTTGGAAAAGATTGTTGATGGAAACTAATCCAATCGCCTTCATGTCCCACCTGAGGAAACAAGCCTAGAGAGGCTGAGCCATTTTCCCAAAGTCACCCTGACTTTGTAAAGCATATTAAAGACTTTAATCCCAAGACCAATGGGAAATCATGAAGGCATTTCATGGTATAGACAAGATTAGAAGTTGAGTCTCCTTGGTCCCTTTCTACTCGGTTGTGTTTCTGCTGAAATTAATCCTTTCAGAAGCCCAGGTAAAAGCAATCCTCCATCAGAGCTGCAGCGAGGAAGGCAGGAAATGAGAAGAACAGGTGACAGGCTCTCATGAGAGAGAAAGAGCCATAAACAGGGGAATGTCAAAGCAAAGTGGCAGAGATTCCCTGTCACCACGTGGACCTGCCTGACTGCCGGAGGGGAGGGCTAAGCATGTGGAGAGCTGGGAAGGCCTGAAATGGTGGCATGAATGGAGTGGAGGAAAACATCAAAGGGAGACAATAATGCCTCAGGCAGAGTTTCAGAGGGGCCCTTGGAGATTCTTAGAGGAAGCAACACATGGCAGCACAGGCATCTGGAGTCTACACTGTCTCAAAAAGAAACCCCCACAGCTCCACCCACAGTGAGACATCTATCCATTCACAGGACATTTACTGAGCATCTACTCTACGCCAGCCCCGTGGATTCAGCAACCTAATGTCCAAGCCAGCCCAGACCCTGCCCTCGAGGGGCTGGCAGTCAAGAGGAGGGTGCAGGCATTAAACACAGAGCTATTTAATGACAAGAGCAGAAAGCACATGGAGGAAGCCTGAAACAGAATGCTCCCACTGAGCCAGGGTGCATGGGCGGGGGCAGTCAGGGGGGCCTCCCTGGATGGGGCGTTTGAGAGAGACTTGAGGACTATGTGGGTGTTTGCCACATGAGGCCAGGCAAGAGGAGTGTTCCAGGGAGAAGGGAAAGCCCTGAGTAGGAGAGACGCAGGTCATTGGCCATTGGACAGTACGTCAGAGTGGCTGGAAGATAGGGAGAGGATGGGAAGGAGGCTGGCGAGGCCCTTCACCATTAAAGATGTCACAACGATGTCAGAGCAATGGGAATTCCTTAAACTCACGAGCCGATATGAGCTTTTCAGAAGCTGCTCCAGTGTTGGAGTAGAGAATGGTTTGGAGTGTGCATGAGAGAATGAGGGGAGAGCAGTGTAAGCCCTACTTGGGTCACCCAGTGACAGGTGGTGGAGGCTTGGTCTGTGGGCAACACTGCAGTTAGGGAGAAGGACCAGGCGCAAGGAAATGTTAGCAATTAAGATCAAGGGAATGTGCTCATGGATTGGATACGAGGGGAGGTGTTAGGTGTTAGGTGTGGGGTGTTAGGATGACCCCTGGGAGGATGGTAGTGACATGTTCTAAAACAGAGAACACCACAAAAGGGCATGGTTGAGCTGGAAGGTACGAGCACAGTCCCAGGTATGTTGAGGTTAAGATGTGGGAGGCCACAATGGAGACAGCCAGAGGTCTAAAATCGGGTGTCCTCGGCGTGTGGATGATAAATGACCAACAGAGACACAGGGAAGAATGAAATTAAATAGAAAGAGAATATAGCAAGAAAATAAAGTAGCCTAGTCCCAAGGACATTCAGTGTCTGGGTCAGGGGGTGGGGAGCGACCAGAGAGGGGCAAGCAGGGAGGTAGGGAAACCAGCAGAGCTTGGGGTCACCAAGACCAAGGACATGGAGGGTCACAAATGACAGAGAGTAAGAAATGTCCAGGGGATTTTGCAGGACAGCCTCAGAGGGCCCTTCCCTGACCACTCCACCCAGGTCAACAATGCTTCAACGCGCCTGAAAAAGACAAGCCGGCCAGCTACGCGGTCCCCTGTGCCCTTATGATTTGTGCACTTTTCAGTGTGTGTGTTTTACATTGATAAAAAATGTAAATACAAATTTTTTAAAAATCCGCATCTGTAGTTCTCCCGGGTTTTATATAGAATTATTCCCACCCAAGATGACCACTTTCTGAAGGAATCCAGCAGGTAAGTTTTTCTGGTGGCTTCATATGGTTAAGAAGCCTGAGAATTCATTCACTCACTTATCCACAGACTCTTTATTGGGCACCTACTCTGTGTCGGGCACTGTTCTAAGCGATCGGGATAGCTCAGTGAGCGAGAGAGACAGATGTTTGCCGTTGCGAAGGTTGTATTCTAGAAGAGGGAGACAGCCACAACAATAAATAAGACACATCGTGTAGTAGAAGATGATAAGTGCTGTGGAGAAAGAAGAAGTGGAATAGCTTGAGGAGAATCATGAGTGCCCTTGGGGAAGGAGCAGCCAGGACTACATTTGACATGGAGTGGCCAGGGTTGGGCTCGTTGAGAAGGTGACCCTTGAGCAGTGACAGGGCTCCCTTGATGCTGGCCCTCTCTCTCATGGCCAAAGTGGAAGTGTTGGCACGCAGGGGAAAGGAGAAATCCCGCAGCTTCGAATTCTCCTTCCGGTTCTTCCTTGCGGATATGAAAAGGGAGATGTCTGCTTCCAAGGAGAAGCCGACTCCCGTGCATGGATCCGGTTCTCCTGGCCAACATCAGAGCTGCCCTCCATGACCTTTTGGGAACTGTAGGGAAAAGAAGAGACGGCAGAGACTAGAGATGGGGAGGTGTAGCTCCAGGTTACAAAAGGGAAGAAGATGTCCACAAGGAGTGGAAAGATGGAAGGAACTGGCTTCTCCATGAGACTGTCGAACTGCTGAATCACCAGCCCTGGGCCCCCTCCTTGGGCCTCCTGTTGTGTTCAGGCCTGACGAGTTAGAGTTTTCCTTTTTTACAGCTAAAAGCAAGTGTACTGATCAGTGTTTCTAGTTATAGACACCAGAATCCTCTCTAGCTAGTTTAAGGAATAAACTGTTTATTACAAGATAAAGATAGAATAGCAAATCATTGAGTGCTGGAGAAAGAGACCTACCAGTGCCTCACCGTAGAACTGACCCAAGGAAGGGCAGCCACTCTGGCGCCATCTTGAATCAGAAAACCACTGCCATGGCTGTGGGCCCAGCTCTTGCCCCTCCATCACAATCCACGCCAGCAAATGGAAACTGTCCAGATTCAAACGCTTGAGTCGATGCAGGTGACTACCAGACCAGACCCTAAATTGCGTTTGCACCTTAAAAGCAAAGAAGGTTATGAAATGGAGTGTTTGGGAGCTCCACTTTGGAAGGTAGGATTTACACTGTGGGGAACAATTAGACTGCAAAGAGGGTGATGAAAGGATCTGGGGGAGCTATACATGCCAGAGGTGCACCACGGTATGCTCACTGGTTCGTCCAACACGTTACAAAGCAAAGGGGGGACAGAGTTAGGCTGTCTGTGCTGTTCTCCAGATGAGTGGGGCACGTCACCCCTACCCCCTTTTGGACAATGGAGGAAAATAACACTTGACAGTAGAAAAATCAGAAAGAATGTTCCATGGGGGACACATTGGGAAGAGATTTCACATGGGCAGCCACATCTCTGGAAACTCTCCAGGCAGTTAAAAATCTGGGGCAATTTTAGGGCTCACCTCATTTGTCTCCCCTCTCTCAGGAACCACTCTTCCGCACTGCCCGATGTCCAGTGTCTTGAAAACTGGCTTGTTTGGGGTTTTTTTCCCCAGATATTTTGTCCCCTGTTTAGTTATGTCAGGTGGGAGGGTAAATTCAGTCCCTCTTCATCTTATGTGGAAGCCGACATGCAGAGCGATGACTCTTGAAGTTTGAGAATTGGATGAAAGCTGTAGACCCTTTCCTTGTCAACCCCAGAGGAGGTGACTCCCGGGCAGGGGAGCTCTCGAGCCGCGAAACACATGGTTATTTTTCATACATGTGATAATGATGGTCCTTCATGCCCCTGTAGTTAGAGATCCCCGTCCTTGTCACGGCCTCCCGGTGGGCGGAGGGTATTGCCCCATCCTGGATTTGGCCTGTGACTTGCAGCCTTGACAAAGCAGAGGTCTGCAATGCGCTTCCCAGCTGGCCTCGGACCCGCGCAGCACCCAGAGGAGCCTCTCCCTGGACGCGGCAGAGTGAGTTTCTCCCTCCGCCCTGAGGGCCATTCCCTACAGAAGGTTGTGTTCATTATTTCAGCTGGAAGCATGGGGAAAACGTCATTCGGAGAGAGTTTGGGTTCAGATATTGAGTGTGGCTTGGCCTCAAATGCACTGTGCTAAGTAAAAGAATTAAAGGTAATTCTAATAGGATTCACCTTATCTCCCCAAACAAGGTGAAACAGTTGAAGCAAAAATAACGAGGTCCTCCCTGGGAGAATGAGCAGCCTTAGGAGTGAAGACCCCCAGAGAAGCAGGCCCCCTCTCCTAGGTGGCTGTCTGAGGGAGTGGGCCCGGGGCAGAAGCCCACTGCCCAACGGGCTTTGTGGGTGGTGGAGAGTGGGAGGATTCGAGCCCAGGTGCTGAGGTGGGACAGCAGCTGGCACTGTCTTCCTGTTGGGCTGATATCCTGAAACCCAACAGGACCTCTGGGACTTCTGGCCTCCAGAATGACACGTGGTAGGGACCACTGCAGTCTCCAGCCTCCACCCACCCAGTCACAGGGACCCCGGGTGAGGCTGCACAGAGGCAGCCCTGGGGAGACCGGAGACAGGCAGGTGGGGTTTGCTGTCACTTTCTCCCTCCTCCTCTGTACCCACCAAAATGCCACTTTTCTGGCTTCTCAAGAGCCACATGTGAAGAAATCGTTGATGGGCTCCATGGCCAGGTCAGGGAGGACGAGGACAGCCTCCCCCCAGCCTAGCCCAGACCTGGTGCCCTCACCACCTCTGACCGCCTGGAGCCTCTCACCTCCTACCCTCCATCCCGTTCCTCCCAGGAAGAAGCTTCCGCCCCCTCTGGTCCCCTCGCAGACCCTGCTGCTTCTGGGCCATTTCCTCTACCTCCCCTGGCACGTTCCCTCCATTCTCCCGGACCTTCACCGCATTTCAGTGCCCCTGTAGTGGACCGCACAGTCGGCATGCAGGGAGGGAGAGGTCCAGCGTTAAGGGAGCCCTGTCTGTGCGCAAGGGTCACTTTCTCAATGAGGATGATCCCGACCACTGGAAGTAAAACATAATCAGAGCTCCCCGCTTCCCGATCTGCACTTCTGACTCTCCTCACTCGGTTCTACTTTTTCCTTCTCCATAGCATTTGTCATCTTTTACTACACTGTAAACTCGCTTTATCTGAACATGCCCCATTCTTACTGCCTTTTCACTCGCCAGTCTATGGACCCACTGCCCCCTCATGGGAACTCATACTAAGGCCATCTTGAGAACGCTGATGTGTTTGTGTAGGTGGCTTCAGGGTGCCTGCCTAGTTTATTTTTTTATTCTTCTTTTGTAAGAACCCAACACATAGATACTGAATTTATTTCATGCACATAAATCCAGGCACTTAACTAAATTTTTGTGATGAACAACAGAATCGAAAAAAATAAGAGAATGGAAACCAACATCAAGTCCTTGAACAACGTTTTCCTAATTTAAATTGAGGACCAAGTAAATTATCACCTTCACCTTCCTGTCACGTCTTTGCTCAGCAGTAGCCAAAGAGAAAACAACTTCGCATTTCAGAGAGTGACACCCCGTTCTTTGGCCATATTACTCCCAGCCATGACCATGATTTCAGTGGCCCATTTTCTGGCCCTGCCCACTGACCCTGTAGACCCCCCAGAAGCCCTGTATCCGCCATATGGGAACCCCAGACCGCATGGCCCCATCAGTGTAACTCAGGATTGGAGCTGCATGAGCACGGCCCTTCCTCACCTTGACTGTCACACGACCGAAAAGCCCACATAGGAGAAAACATCACTGTGGACCCGATCTCTATCGACAGGAATAAAAAATACTTACCAACTTCTCCAAAAAAGAAATGGTCCCTAGATTAATCAAGATCCATAAATACATTTGAGCGTCCAAATAAGCTGTCCTATAAATGCTACACATTATTTCTAACTAAAACATGATAAATTCCTCACAGTTACGGAACCCTTTACGTTTTCAAAACACTCTCCACACTTTATCATGGTAGTCCCTCACGCACCACGTGAAATCTCTAACCTATTGGGTTATTTCACAATGGACACAAATAAAATTCCTGTACGTTAACAGTTTAAGATAGTAACATTTTCACAATAGTTTAAGCACAAGTCCCCTAAGCATATATACTCCCTGAAGTCACTCAGCACACTGACTCAGCAATCTTGCACAGTGACAAGGATGCTCGCTCTCCAGGCCTTCTCCCAGTAGGGGGCACGCTAAGCCAGCCTAAGCGTGTCCAAAAGCCGCCATAGCACCCGGCACCTGGCAAGGCCTCAGCAGCTTAGAAAGGAGCATGCCTCAGCCAGTCTTTCCAACGACTCCTGGAGGTGGGGGTTTGGCTGGGTCGGCAAAGGAATCAAGGATTCGTGATCCCATATTCAGTGCCAAAGTGTTTGTATAATTACACCCTGGAACACCTTAAGGCGTCCTCCAATCCTCAAAGCCCGTCTACCTAAAATGAAGGAATACATCAGTCTTCTTTCTTTCTCATTGACCTAAGAGGGGAAAAGGAAAGGAGGCCCGGGAAAAACCACAGCCATGTTCCCCTCACCAGGGAGAACATGCAGCCAGGCTTAAGTGGTCCCAGAAAGAGAGAGAGAGAAAGGCCAGGGTGGTCTAGGGGGTCCTTGGACAACCCACTTGCAGTGGGCATTTCTCAGTCTCCTTTGGAGAAAAACAAGCAGCCATTTCCAGAGGAGGAATCAAGGGGCAACAGAAGGCTCCTCGAGGCCAGAACTGCCTCTCACTCCCTGCCTGCCATGACACCTCAGATGCCAGGTGGCCCCTAGTGAACCACACCTCTCAGTGTCAATGAGCCACAGCTCCATGTCAGTTCCCTCCCACACTGACTCTGAGCGTGGCCATGTTTTTCCTTTTCCATCCTTATACTTAAAGCGTGTTTTTTGTAAATAGCATACGGTTGGGTCTTGCTTTTTTATGCAGTCTGGCAATTTCTACCTTGAATTTATATCATACCTCTTTACACCTAATGTAAGAAACTCTGGTAGCCCAACCCCAGCCTCCTGCATTGCTGCCGTTAAAGGACTGGTCTTTTCCTGGTGATTGGGGTGGGGGTGGCCATTGTTTTGGAGAGTCTGGGTTCACCTCCTGCAGAGCTCAGAACCCAAGCACCACAGGAACGTGTGAGACTGCCCGCAGTCTCTCTGCTTACGAGCCCCTTCTCCAGTGCCCTTCCCAGCAAAATTCCCAGGAAGGGGAGAGAGTTGTTGGGCTGAGAGATGGATATTTCATTTGGAATGCCTCCAGATCCTAATCGCTCCCCCGACCCAGGATGCTTCTTCTCAGAGCTGCAAAGCCCCCCGTCTGTGGCAAGCCTGCCGCTCTTCACAGCTATGCTCACCCAGGCACCTGCCCCATGGAGCTCCAGGGCCCTCTGCCCTCCTATGGAGGGCGTGCCCCTCTGCGGTTCAGCCCACCAGAGCTTCTGTACACCTACCAATCTTCAAAAGTCCCATGAAAAGTATACTTTTTGTTCCATGTGGTTAATTCTTGTTACCACCATGGGAGGAGTGTTCACATCTTTCTACATAACCAGAAGCAGGCAACCCTATCTTGCTTAAGCCACTGATATTTGTCTTTTCGTTATACCCAGCCAAGCTTAATTCCTGTGTTCGTAACATGGAAAAACCATTCACAATGGTGCTGATGCTGCCGGATGTCTGGGACTGTCAGGTGCACAGGCCTCGGTCTCTCTGGAATTATCCCCCACGGCTGCGAGCAGCTGCGGGCACCACAAGGTTTGAAAATTAAATTTGCAAACATTTGTTCTGAGTCCAAGATCTCCAGTTGGTTGACAGTTCCCCATACCTCCTATTATTTATCCACTTACTTCACATATTCAAGTTTTCTTCTGCCCCTTATTGACATTTGAGTTTGAGACCCCTAATACTCGGTGAACACTGAGAAATTCTCTGCATTTCACCTAGCAATCACATCCACTCTGCACTAAATTATAAACATAAGGGTATTTTCTCTGCTTTCTCTCCACGTATTTTGCATCTTGTGGCAAAGTTTCCATAAGCTCATTCATTTCTTTGCATCTCAGTTTCTGCAAATATAACCACTTTCTGTTAAAGTCAGATGATACAGTTCACTAATACAGGGCCACTTCGTCTACCTGACCCAGCAGGCGGATCCTGTAATTTACCTTTAGGGATGTGAGAGTGCTCAGAACAGCAGAAAGCAGCTCACAAATCTAGGGTCTAACTCTGGTCTCCTCCTGATAGTCACAAAAGGTTTCCAGCTCACAGGCACTCCTCTCGCCCTTGGCGTCTCAAGAGAGACCTCGAGGCCACGGTCTGCATGCAACGTTGGCCTCCACGGGAGACTCACATGTCTCTTCTGCTGTCTGCCAGCAGGAGAGGGGGGACTGAGGTCTCCTGGGAGTGTGGGGCCCTCAGCATCTTTGTGCAGAGCCTGTCTCAGTGGACGCAGCCTCAGGACCACACTGAGGAAATAATCCAAGCTATTCAGAAGGGCACTGAGGACACAGTAGGGAGAGCAACTGTGCCTGCAGAGGTCAGTCTCCCAATCCTAACTCCGCTCGCTCCATCAAAACCCAAGCAACAGCTCACCAAAAAAAAAAGGCAACTGGTCCTTAGATGAGAAAAATGGGTTCTCTGTGCACACAGAGACTCTGAAGCAGAAACCTATTTCGGCTGTCCATTCTTTTTGGCTTGCACCAGGGAAGCGGGTAGGGGGAGAGTCTGCAGAGGAAGAAAGTGAAAAACAGCAAAATTCTTGACTTTCCTTTGTAAAAACTTTTTATTTTGAAATGTCATAGATTCACATATAGTTGTAAGAAATAATACAGAGATCCTACGTGCTCTTCACCCAGTTCTCTCAGTGGTAACAACTTGCATAATTATAGCACCATATCACCAGCAGAAGAGGGGTCTGAGGTCTCTGGGTAGCATCTGGCCTCAGCCACAAAATAGCCATTAATACAATCCAACCACTTTATTTTTATCTCATTACTTTTACACATAGTTGTGTGCGTGTGTGTGTGTGTGTGTGTTTAGTTCTATACAATTTTATCACATGTGTAGATTTGTGTGACTGCCACCACAGTCAAGATACACAACAGTTCCATCACAAGGATTCCCTGAGCTGTCTCTAATAGCCACTGCGACCTCGCTTCGTACTCCAGCCCTAATCTCTAGCAACTACTAAACTGTTCTCCATCTCTATAATTTCAATGATGCTATATGAAGAGAATCACACAGTACATAAACTTTGAGATTGACTTTTTTCACTCAACATAGTCCCCTTGAGATTTTCTCTTATTTCTGAGTAGTATTCCATGCTTCACTTATTTAAAAATCTAAAAAGAGGTGCCTTATAGTGTCTTTTGATTCCATGGATTGACAGAATGCTGTTAATGCCACTTCTCCATCCTCAGAATTTTTAGGTGTAACAATGACCAAATGAAAGGGAAAGAAGTGTACATGAAGTTATCATGCACTCCCAGTTTGCATTTTTCTTCCTAATTTGCTAGTAATTTTTTAATAAATGAAGCTTTTAGGGAAACCACTTCCTGTGTCAAATAAAGTTTGTTAATTATAATGGCTTATAAAGAAACTCAAAATTTAACAACAAAAAAGTTACTGTCTTGGACTTCTGGTTGTGGACAAGATGGAGTAGATGAACTTCTCCCTATTCTTCCTGAAAAATACAGTGAAAACACCTGGACATCACGTATGAAGCATGAAAAGACTCTGAAAGGTGGAGAGGAGAAAGCAGATTGGATAAGTTTCCCTGAGCAACAACATGGCAGTAAGTTCTCTGGGTTTTCTTCTTGGCTTCTTATATCTCAGACTGGGCTGGAGAAGCCAGCAACCCAGAAACACCAATGGGTGTAGATCAAAAAAAAAATGCTCCCAAGAAAAGTCTGTTCTCTTTAGCCAAAAGATCAAGAAAAGAGCAGCCTAGCAAAACAGAAAACCTACAGACAATAACTCCAGCCAAAAACTATGAAAAAAGAAGTTGTAATCCCAGCACAACACTTGCTAGCAAAAGCTGAGTGGAGAATCCAGACTTCCACCCTCCCTGGTTGTAACAAGGCACTGTGTTCCTCTCACCACAGCCAGGGCGGTGATAGACAAGGCTGAGTGACAGCGAGGAATTTCATCCACGCCTGGCAATAATGAGGCAAGCCCCACCCCTTGCAGTGCCAGAGGAAGCCACATGGAGATCCTGGACTCTCAACCCCTCCAGAAGGCATCCCCAGCCAGGGTGTCAACAGAGCCAAGGGGGGAACCTGGACTTCCACTCCCGTCTGACATTTTCAAAGCAGGGTCCCCATTCCCCTGATGGCATGTGTCAGAGGAGGCCTGCTAAAACAGAAGATTTAAATAAGGTCCAGTCTCATCACATAATACCCAAAATTTCCTGGCTATAATAAAAAGTGACTTGTCATACCCAGAACCAGGAAAATCTCAATTTAAATGAGAAAAGACAAGCAACAGATGCCAACACTAGAAGACATAGATGGTGAAATTATCTGACAAGGATTTTAAAGCAGCTATCATAAAAATGCTTCCATGAGCAATTATGAACATGCTTGAAAAAAGTGAATGAATAGAAACTCTCAGCCAAGAAATAGAAAGACATAAAGGAGAATCAAATAGAAATTTTATAATTGAAAAAAATATAATAACTAAAATAAAAATTTTAGTATATGAACTGGACAGCAGAATGGAGAGAACAGAGGAAAAAAATCAGTGAACTTGAATATGGCACAACAGAAATAACCCAATCTGAACAGAAGAAAGAAGATATACTAAAAAGGAGGGGGGAGAGCCTCAAGGACCTGTGGGGATATTTAAAAGGTCTAATATTTGTATCCTCAGAGACCAAGAAGGAGAAAACAACTAGAGTAAGGCTGAAAAAACTAGTGAAAGAAACAATTGCTGAAAATTCCTGAATTTGGCAAAAGATATTAACCTACAGATTCAAGTAACTGAGTAATCCCAAAGAGGATAAACCCAAAGAAATCCATGCTATGACACATCATAATTGGACTCCTGAAAATAAAAGAAAAAAAAGAAAAAACCTTGAAAACAGGTAGAGCAAAATGACACTTTACCTATAGGGGAAAAATGGCAATGGATTGCTCATGAGAAACCATGGAGACCAAAAGAAAATGACTCAGCATGTTTCAAGCGCTGAAAGAAAAGGACTGTCAACCCACAATTCTATATCCAGCACAAATATCCTTCAGGAATGAAGAGGAAGTCAAGAAACGGTCAGATGAAAGAAAAGTAAGAGGATCTGTTGTCAGCAGACCTAACCTAAAAGAACTGCTAAAGGAATTACTTGAGATAGAAGGAAATGCTAATAGAAAGAATTTCAGAACACCAGAAAGAGAGAAGAACAAAAAAGTAAAAATATGGATAAATACATATTATAAACTTACTTACATTCTCTTCTGGAGTTTTCTAAACTACGTTTAATAGCTGAGGCAAAAAGTATACCAGTGTC